>NC_133573.1:30536250-30843437 GCF_048773025.1 Camelus bactrianus
TACGTGACAGTGTAACTGGCTGGACCACGAACAGAAAATTAATGACCGTCACAGTAATGGCATGTCTATTCCCCGTGCTCGAGAAGAGACTGTCTTCGCAACTTTGTCAAAACTTTCTAAACTGTAGAGTAGGTGCTGCGTCTTCCTGAGGCAGCAAGATGCTTCCAGGTTCTCAATTTGCTTTTACAAGTGGCAGAGTCCAAGAGAAATGGACCATTAATTTTTTTCCCCTGAAAGTCATTTCCTCATTTTGCTTCACCAAAGAATTTACCCAGGAACTACTGAAAAATTGTTCTTGAGCGTGAAAGAATAATTAACTTACAATAATATCTAAACAAAGTTAAAGTGCCTTGGATAATTAATAAATATTTAAGTAAATATTTATTGAGTCCCAGGCCAGACAAGATGGGGAAAATCCTGGTGCCCACTCAAGGATCTCACAAACAAACAGCAAGGAGATGAACGCAGGCGCGCAGCCCCGAGCACGCGGTGAGTTCCGTGACGCTGAGATATCCGTTAACAATTCACAGACTTTCTAGGTCAGTCTGGCCCACGGGAGTTAGAAGATTTTCAGAGAGGACGTGAGAAAATGTCCTTTGCTAACTTTGCTAAAACATGGAAGCTGACGAAAGGTTTTGTCAACTCAGGCCGCTCCCGTTCAGCTGCCCGGAGTCCTCGGAGTCTGAAGCCGACTGAGGAGGAATCCACGGCCCGTGTGGAATTCCAACAGTGGTGACGCCCAGCGTTTCCCCATTAAGGGAGGGAATCAGGAGAGCACGGTTGCAAAGTGGAGGAGACACAGCCTGCCCCTTTCAGTGAGCTAAGGACCCCTCTCAGAAGGCAGCCCACTTTTACTCTACAATATTCTAAACCCCTCACGCCAGGCTTTGGAAGAAGACATTAATCTCTATCATCGCTTACACTGCACTGAAACTGTAAAGATGCTCCCAGAACAAGAAGGGCTGAGGAGGAAATGAGAACCTTCACGGCCCACCTAAGAGCTTCGCTAGAGAACTAACACGGCTCTGTCTTGATCACTTAGTTAGCGAACTGGCCTCTCCCCGCGACGCCTGAATGCAGAACGGGGAGCAGCTCCCAACCGCAGAGTGTCGTAAATATGAAGGACCGCTTCCCTGACTTGTGCAGTTCCCTCTCCCTCGCTGTCTAGTTCACATCGGTGCGGTTACGACACATGGTGAGGACCCATCACTCACTCGCGCCCAGGCACCCCCCAAGCCCCGGGAGAAACCAGTCTGCACGTCGCTCCAGTGGTGCGGTGGTGCGGGTGCACGCGCTCACTCCTGGCCCGTGCCGCTGGGTCCAAGGCCCGTGCCCTGCAGAGCGCGCTGCTCTGGTGAGGAGTGAGGCAGTGCAGAGACACAAAGTTAAAATTCCTAATTTAAAAATTCATTGTTATTTGGCTCCATGTGGAGCCAGCATACAACAAACAGCCACAAAATCTCAGCGGCATACAGAAACCAGCATTCACCTCTCCGGGCTCATCTCGGTTGGGTTCAGCTGGCTGGCTTAGCTGGGTGCTGGAGTGGTCTGCTGGGACCGCTCAGGTCCATGTGTCTCCCACCCTCTTTCCAGCATTTCGGGCTATTCTCACAGCCCTGCAGAAGTGCCAACAGGAATACATGTGGCCAAGCTTTGGAACTGGGTGGGTGGAGTGTCCTGTCTTTCTAATGCCCAGCTACACTTCTGTAGGAATTAAACAAACAAACAAACAAAAACTCCCTTAGAATGTCACACCTAAATGCAGCTTCTCTCACGGACGTGCTCCCAGTTCAGCACTTGGCATCCACAATCAATCACACATCAGAACACCTAAGAATTAGTTTTTAATAATACAGATTTATGTTCTAAGTTCAAATAAAAAAATGAGGCGGAAAACGGACTCTGCAAGGCAGGCAGCACCTTGACAAACCAGCCCTGCAGTTCTGAGGGGTGTGAAAGGTAAGGAAGACTAATTTCTGCTCGGATTGTGGCCAGTGCTTGGCTACGTGGGGGTTTTGTCAAAGCAAACCAGAAACTCACATAATCTGAAAATGAGTTCAGGCAAGACTGGCGACCTCACTGCCTCTTTTGGTCTCAGTGCATGGGGATTTTAGGGGATTCACCACACACTTAGAGCTGACCCAGATGTGTAAACAGGAGGAGCGGCACACTCCACCCTCTCGGGCGTCGCGAGTAAAATTCACGTAGGCCGTCTCTAACGCCCTTGGCTTCACTGCTGCTCTCCAGGTTTTCACTCACTGAAGTCAAGCAGAGAACAGTTCTGTGGAAACTTGCAGGCAGCCCCGGATTTACAGTCAGAATCACTCAGCAGACGTGTACTGGGCTCCAAATGTGGGCCAGGAAGTGCTGAGAGCAGGGGCCGCAGCAGGGAAAAGGCCAGCGTTTCCTTCCGCTGGAACCCGATGGGGTGCACAACCAGTGGATGCGCGGACACTGAGAAGATGCCCAGGAAGCGACCGATCGTGGATAACCTAACAGGAGAACACAGCAGCACGGAGCCCTGTTAGGCAGAGCACAGCCTTGGAAAATGTTTTTTTTTCCTTGTCTTAAAATTTTCATCACTCTACAAAACTCCCACCACGTATTCTTTCTTCTAAAAAGGCAATGAGTAAGGTCAAGAGTGATTGGTTTTATGAGCTCTCAAAGCCCCAGTTTACAAAACGCACTTATTCTTGTATCTGAAATAAAATTCTTGTATCCAAGGAGGGTACCAGCCAGTATCTTCTTAGATCACCCACTTACACTCTTTATACTTGGCAGGCTTTTTTCTACTGTTTGCATCCATGTGACTATGTAAAAAATACTGTATGTGGTGATGGATGTTAACTAGGCTTATTGTATTAATTATTTTGCAACATACACATATATGAAATCATTATATGTTATATGTCAATTTTATCCCAATTTTTTAAAGTGTGTAGAAGAAAACCAATAATTAATCACTGATATAGCTGGATGGTAGGATTACAAGCAAATTTATTTTCTTCTTAAAACTTCTTTGGAATAAAATAAACATTTCAAAAAATGATCAATATAACTTTACATTCTCTGCTTTTGGACAAGATCAATGTAGACACAGAAATATTTAAAAATTGTCTACTTTTCCTCAAAGTATGTTATTATTCTCCTTACTAAGAGCAGTTTGCTTTTTATAGTTTTTCACTGTTTTATTTTTCTTCAATAACGAGCAAGGTCAATCCATAGTGGACAAAGGATAACTGAATAACTGAGAAAAACTTAAACATACTTCTGTTAAAGTATAGAAATTAGTCTAATAAAATAGTTAGTTATCTTGACTCACATATAATTTTTTAAAATAATCTTTCTCAGTGATCTGTGCCTGGTTTTGTGCCAGGACCATGCTGTTCTGATGCCTGTAGCTTTGTAGTATAGTCTGAAGTCAGGGAGCATGACTCCCCCAGCCGTGTTCTTCTTTCTCAAGACTGTTTTGGCTATCTGAGGTCTTTTGTGTTTCCATGCACATTTTAAAATTATTTTTTCTAGTTCTGTGAAAAATGCCATTGGTAATTTGATAGAGAATGCACTGAATCTGTAGGTTGCCTTGGGTAGTTTGGTCATTTTAACAATACTGATTCCTCAAACCCAAGAACATGATAAATCTTTCCATCTGCTGCTGTTGTCTTCAGTGTCTTTCATCCATGACTCACAGTTTTTGGAGCACAGGTCGTTTGCCTCCTCGGGCAGGTTTATTCCTATGTATTTTATTTTTTATGCAATAGTAAATGGGACTGTTTCCTTAGTTTCTTTCTGAGACTTCATTTTTAGCATTCAGAAGTGCAACAGATTTCTGTATGTTAATTTTGTATCCTGAACCTTTACTGAACTCATTGATGGGATCTAGCAGTTTTCTGGTGGCGTTTTTAGGATTTTTTTTTCCACATAGAATCATGTCATCTGTAAACAGTAACAGTTTCACTTCTTCCTTTCCAATTTGGATTTCTTTTATTTCCTTTTCTTCCTAGCTGTGGCGAAGAATTCCAAAACTGTGTTGAATAAAAGTGGTGAGAGTGGCTTTCTTGTCTTGTTCTGGATCTTAGAGGAAATGTTTTCAGCTTTTCATCATTGAGTATGATGTTAGCTGTGGGCTTGTCATATATGACCTTCATTATGTTGAGGTGTGTTCCCTCTATGCCCACTTTCTGGAGAGTTTCTGTCACAGGATAGAGAATCTAGAAATACACCCATGTTCTTACGATCAGTTAATCCATGACAAAGGAGGCGAGATATACAACGGAGAAAAGACAGCCTCTTCAGTAAGTGGTGCTGGGAAAATTGGACAGCTACATGTAAAAGAATGAAATTAAAGCATTCTCTAATACCATATACAAAAATAAACACAAAATGAGTTAAAGATCTAAATGTGAGGCTGGATACTATAAAACTCCTATAGGAAAACATAGAACACTCTGATACAAATTGTAGCAATATTTTTTGGATTTGTCTCCTAAATTAAAGGAAATAAAAGCAAAAATACACAAGGAGGAACTAATTAAACTTAAAAGCTTCTGCACAGCAAAGGAAACCATCAACATAATGAAAAGACAACCTACTGAATGGAAGAAAATATTTGCAAAAGATACGAGCAATAAAGGATTAACAGTCAACATATATAAACATCTCCTACAACTCAACATCAAAAAAATTAACAATCCTATTGAAAAATGATCAGGAGAACTGAACAGATATTTTTCCAAAGAAGAAATGCAGAGAGATGGCCAACGGGCACATGAAAAGATGCTCAGCATCGCTAATCATCAGGGAAACGCAAAGAGATATCACTTCACAACTGTCAGAATGGCCGTCTTCAAAAAGAACACAAATAGCAAATCTTGGCAAGGATGTAGAGAAGAAAGAACCCTTGTACACTGTTGGTGGGAATGTAAATTGGTGCAGCCACTATGGGAAAAAGTATGGAGATTTCTCAAAAAACTAAAAATTGAACTACTGTATGACCTAAAAAACAAAAACACTAATTCAGAATGATACATGCATCCCAATGTTCACAGCATCACTATTTATAACAGCCAAGACATAGAAACAACCTAAATGTCCATCAATCATATATATATACATATATATATATGTGTGTGTGTGTGTGTGTGTGTGTGTATATATGGAGTGGAATATTATTTGGCCATTAAAAAGGATGGAATTTTGCCACTTGCAGCAACATGGATGGACTTGGAGGGCATTATGCTTAAGTGAAATAAGTTAGAAACAGACAAATACTGTAGGATATCATGTATATATGAAATCCAAAAATACAATAAACTAGTGACTATAACAAAAAAGCAGCAGACTCATAGACACAGAGAACAAGCTATTGGTTACCAGTGAGGAGAGGCAACACAGGGGTGGAGGAGCAGGAGACACAACCGACTGGGTGTCAGACAGGCTAGAGGATGTACTGCACAACATGGGGAATAAGGAATGCAGCCAATATTTTGCAATAACTGTAAATAGAAAGTAACCTTTCAAAATCATATAAACACACATATACATACAAAGTACCCTCTTTGGTTTTGGCACATTCATCTAACAGATGGAAGTAGTATAGTGTTAAAACCTGAATCATCATGCCATAAGCCCAGCCTTAACTTCTCCATCTTTTCTCCTCAAAAGACATTTGTGAATTTTTAATTTCGGCAGACTCTTGGATAGATTAATTTTAAATACTGAAACTAACTCAATACAGGTCAGCAATAACTACAATAAAATTTCCGTTATGCCACGTCTGTCTAAAGGGAATGCTTAGTCTTTGCACCACTCAGCTTCCCTTGGATTCTTGTATAAAAATAAAGCGAAGTTCTTATGCATGCCAGTAAACACTTAATTTTAATGTGGTGCATTGGAAAATCTATTAACCTTTCCACTTAATTGTTATTAATATTAGCATGCATCGTTAGTTGCAGCAAAAAGAAGCTTCGTATTGATGGGAACTGGCCGTCACACCCCAACATGCCGGAGCATCATCTCCAGACGAATGATAGACGATTTGTGCACTGGGATAATCTTCACTCGGTGACAAGGGTGAGCTGTTACAGGAAGAGTGCTGGCACCCGTCATGTGGGAGATGATCTTCATGGCTCCTGCGCTCCGGCCTCAGTCAGGCCCCCTGAGGTGAGGCCTGAAGAGCACGCATGCCTCGTGAACCCCTCAGAGACTTTCGCCGTCTCCTTTGGTGGGGATCTTCCAGGATAACACACCAAGAGACCCCTCATCCTCTGCCATGGAGTGGGGCGCTTATCCTTCAGGATAGTGAGTAATCTCTCCAGAGGAAGGGCCAGGAAGATGTGGCAGCAGTAAAAACAAAGCAAAACAACAACAAAACGAACTCAGGGTCTTCAAATTTGGGGTTCCCCCCTGTGGTGCCATCCGCTGTCCTCACAGGTAAACATCGGGCCCACATTACTCTGTCCTGGAAGCCCTAGGACACGGGGAGCCGACACAGGCCACTGCTCTGGCCGCAGCTCTGTCTTTCTCTGACCCTGGGGCTCCTGTCCTCCATCAGTAGGAAACTGTGGCTGTTTATAAGCAGGTGAAATTCAAACCTCTGCAGTCTCAGATTTAGCACATTTGTACGCAGACAACACACCTGGAGGGAAATACCAACGATGATATCTACATCCAAAGTGACGGAGTGGGGACTTGCAGGCTCACCTCTATTCTGTGATACGTTACGCACGTGACCACTGGGACTTAAACACCGTTCAAAGCTTCCACGTGATTTCTCTGCTAGTTCCTTTCTGCCACTGCCTACCAGCCAACTTGTCAATGGGAAGTAACAGAGAACACAGTCAGGTTGCGTGAAGTTGGCATTTCTGAGGTCCAGATTTGGAAACAGCAAGTACATCAAAGGAAACAGGTCAGGGACCTGGGGCATCTAAATCAGGACGGCAAGGCAAGTGTAAGATCAGAGGTCAGATGCCAGAAGTGGCACAATCCAGACATTTAAGCCGCCACGTGACACAACTTCCACAGGAACTCTTGAAAGCAGGGGACAGTGGGGGCTTAAATGACTAGCCGCGTGCGCACTCAGGGTTCCTCAGCGGCTCCACCAGACCAGAGGAGAGCTGGGACCGGAACCTCAGGCGCATCTGCTGCCCGAAGCCTGCAGATCCATGAGTGATGGAGAGCAGCCCGAGCCCCAGCTGCGCCGTTTGGAGAAGGCATGCAGCTCAGAAATTCACAATCCACAGAAGCTTAATCTGGGTAAAAGTTACACTATCAGCTCAAAATCCAGTAAAGTGTTTTAAAGCATCTGGAGAAACACTGACACCTCCTCACACAGAGTGCACGACCTTGCCTCTTCCAAAAGCAGCTGTGTGTTTCTTTTACAGGAAACTTGCTTTCATTTAGAAATTACTTTGTCATATTTGCTTATGAGATTAACTGGAACCTGAATCATCTTTTTCTCAAGTTCTTTTGTTAAAAAAAAAAAAGTCTTGTGCAAGAAAATGAGTTTATTTTTAATCATGAAAGCAGGAGTTCAAACCCAGTGAATGTAATGGAAAAAAACCCAACAATTTGTTTCGTCGGGCTTTTTCTTGAGATTTTAATATCAATATATTTGTCCTTAATTTACCTCAAACGTTCAAACTGTTTAAAACTCCAGTTCTTCTGCATGAACAACTTTATTTTCCAGAAAAAGATGGTTTTGAAATCTTCTCATGTCATTACCTTGGCAACTGAGCCCTGTACCTTTTGTTGTTTTTCAAATGTCATCACACGGCAAACAAGAGTTTTCGAAGGTGTGACAGCTAACACTTATTCAGCTCTTGCTTTGGACCACGTGGAATCCTAAGTGTTTTATATTTGCCATCTCTGCTGTTCCTCTCAAGGACTCTGAGATAAACATCCCCACTTAACAGATGAAGAACAACTGGAAGCATCAGAGGCTAACCCACCTGCCCAAGTTCACAGAGAGGGTTGTTCAAGAATGAACATTTCAACCAAAGCCAGACCCTAACCCCCAGGCCCATAACCACTGCCCTTTACTGCTCCAAATGGGGCATTTTCAACAAACACTTCTGAATGTCTCCACCAATGCCCCAATGTGATGCTAATGAAAAAACATAAACTGCAGCAACAAAAAGTAAAACGAAAGAGACGTGTATAAAACATTAGAAGTAATTTCACGTCACATTTGTGATCATTCACACAACTGGCCAAAGTTCCCCGGGACTGCTTCTTAGCGGAGGCAGAACTTTTAAAAACAGCCAATGTAGTCAAACATCTGAAAAAAAGTATACGATTAAGACTGCCTTTGTGTGTGTGTGAATTTCAAGGGGGGGAAAATCACACTGTAAGGAAAGTGCTGGGACACGGTGGCAGCCGGGATCAGAGGTCAGCCTGTCACGTCAGCGTCTGCCTCTCCACAGCCCCGCCGCGGCAGGACTTCACGTCTGTGAATGGAGCCCACATCCATACAGCCACGGTTTCGCTCTGTCTTTCTCACATGTCCAGTGTACCACCAATGGTAAACCATTTGGCATCAACAGTAAGTCCACCGTTTTTGCTTCCTAATTTTTTTCTGAATTGTTCTGGTCCTCTTCATGCCCAGCACCAGGTCTCCCTGAGCATCCACAGTGTTTCAAGCCCTTCACAGTGCCCAGTATGGACCCGGTGAGGCCCCGTACCAGCTCCCTCATCCTTCCCCTGTGCAACGGCCTTGGCCCTGCTCTGCATGTTCTGTACAAAAGTACATTATTTCAAATAGACAAAGACAAGGAGGAACTATTGCCTGGACAACTGGCGTGTTCTTCGACAGTGTAAGTCCTAAAGATACCTGGTGACACCTAATGGCCTCACAGAAAGACAGGGACAGACGCAGGAGACACACAACGGAAAGACAGATACGCCTACACGTCTTCCCACAATTCACCAACATACTGGAAATATGATCTCTACTTGATAATAAGTACTTAATACAGACCTGTTTTGGTGTAAAAAAAGTATTATAAAGTTCTTAAAAGTTATTTACCTGAGACATGAATTTACTGGCAGCTTGCAACGTTTTTTATTTTATATTTATTGACTTTATTATGTATGTTGTTTCATGATATTTTGTATTTCTCACTTGCAAGGAGTTTATTTATAAATAAAATGGGGTGAAATATGAATATTCTTTTTGCCTTGTCTAGCACACCGTGGTTATGAAAAATTAGCTTCCTTACCAGTCTCCCCCTCAGACTATTTATAATGAAGGAGAACTTTGTTCTGTTTGATTCCCAGAAATCCATCACTGCCATAAATACGTGGGACAAAACTAGGTTAATTTCTGACCAAAGCAGCAAGCTATTTATTTTAGAATTGCTCAACTATAACTGCTTTACTGCTAATAAAACTCAGAGCGTTCTGGGTCCCGTCAATACGGTAGTCTAGATCTGTGCTCTGGAGAGACTGAGAAGAACAGAGAGCAGAACGCCTGGTCCTCGTGAAGATTCAGAGGAAATTCTACACACATTCAAGGTGCTCTGGGTATTGATAATGAAGAAAACCCGTGAACCAAATCCACAGAAGACCATATAGAAATCGCTGGAAAAAAGTGTTTATGCAAACACGTGTTTTAGGTATAACACCTGTTCCAAAAATCTGTTTTTCTAAATTAAAGTTTTGTATCATTGCACTGGTGCTAAAACCTGTTTATTAGAATCAGAGCTCTCAAAGCATTGCAGTGCTTCGGTCAGTGAGAGCAATGCTGACAAATAATCTGGTATCTCTGACAGATGGTGACTAGACTTCTCATGGTGATCATTCCATAATGTATAAAACACTGGGTTGCAATGTTGCACACCCGAAACTAACATACAGTCTTTTAAGTCAATTATATTTCAATAAAAATTTATTCTCCACTCTTATGAATTCCTAATATAAATTAATGATTACAAACCCTATAAATCTATGAGACTGCCATTCCAATTTTACATACAGGCGTACCTCTGAGATACTGAGGGCTCAGTTCCAGATCAACACAATAAGGGAGTCACACGAATTCTCTGGTTTCCCAGTGCATATAAAAACTATGTGTATACGATGCTGTAGTCTATTATTACTTCCCTCAATTTGATTTCAGATTTGTCTCTTCTCCCCCCTTGATAATTTAAAGCGAAACCTTGCCCTTCCAAAGAAGAGGATGTAAATGTGGTTTCAGCCCAGAGGCTTGTGTCTGGTACCGGCACACAATGTAGGCCTGCAGCTATTTGTAGATAAAGCGCCTGGAATTAATTTATTCCTCCCAGAGCAGCCCTCTTTCCCTTGCCATATTGTTCTTCTCTGGGTACCCTTGGGCACTTTCTTTGAATTCTTAGGAGCACAACTTTCTGAGTCACTCAAGCTGACATCCTTCATGACCAGCCAAAGGCAAAAAAATTAATAAATAAACACAGCTTTACTACTGAGGAGTTCTGACAGTGTGCTTCTTGAGGAAAAGTGAAGCGTTTCATTATATGAAAGTAAAAGCAAGTCGTTTTGGTAGGGAAAACATTTCCTCAGAAAAGAGTAAGAAGGCTGTGTTAACAATTCCATTTTATAGATTTCTAACTTGACCCATTTAGCCATTGTTTAGAATAAGTGGCATAATAAAAAGACATGTTTAGTGCGAGACTATAAACATTTAACCCAGCCTTGAAATGATTCTCTTCTAATGTTACTGAAAACAGAGGTGACGGCTACTTGGATTATGATAAACATATCTTTTCAGAAACACAGAATTTAATGATTTAATGCAACTTAAAATTTTATGAAATGTATTTTGGTAAATTTTTAAATGTAACTTCAGTAAGTGAATTTTATACCAACCACTTACTAATTTAATGAAAGCATATTTAAAGAGTGTGGTTATTATAGTCTTAGTTTCCTGGGCATCAGTGTCAGGGGAAGAAGGATAAAAAGGCTAGTTCAGAAATCTAAAGTTATATTCATAAAGAGAGTAGACTGTGTTCATTTTTATTTATTATTACACAGGCTTTACTTTCAGAACAGTTTAGATTTACACCGAAACTGAGCAACAGTGCGGAGAGCCCCACAGCCCGCCCTCAGCTGCCCGTCACCGGCCCTGGGCACTGTCAGCAGGTTACGTTGGCCACGAGGACGGAACCGACGTTGACACGTCTATTCAGATGCCCTCGGTTCCTCCCTAGCGTCCTCTTCCTGCTCCGGGACCCCGGCCAGGGCACTTGATTCTTACTGTCCTGTCCGCTTTGTCTCCCTTTGCTGTGACAATTTCTCAGACCTTCCTGGATGCTGACGACCTTGCCGGCTTTGAGGCGAGCTGGTCAGGGGTTCTGTAGAAAGCGCCTCTGCTGGAACTTGTCTGACACTTTCCTGTGACTACACTGGTTTCTGTTTGTTTTGTTCTGCTTTGGGGGAAGGAAGACCACAGAGGTCAGCGTCATTCCCACCACTAGACGGAGGGTGCACGCCACCAGCACGCAGTGTCACAGCTGACGCTGACCCTGACCCCCGGCTGGGCCAGCTGTGCCCAGGCTCTGCTGCGAGGTCACGCTGCCCTGCCCTCGGGCTGTGGTCTACGCTTGGAAGGACGTCGCTGCAGGGCCGGCACTTAAGGAGGGAGGGGTGTGCCCTCCCTCACCGAGAGAAGAGCGTCCACGTGCACTGTTTGGACTGTTTTCCCCCACAGGAAACTGAACCTCTTATCCTCCAATCACTTATTTATTCAGCCATTTTTATTGGTTTGGACGCAGGGCACTATTTCATACTTTGGGTTATAAACCAGTATTTCTTTAGTTACTCTGCTGCCTAAACTGTTCCAGCTCGTCTGTCCCTCGGGGGCTCTTCCAGGCGGCTCCCTGTCTTTCCGGCTCACCCCTCTGATGCGCGTGCGTGTGCGTGTGCGTGTGCGTGTTTAGCACTTCCTTACTTTCTGCCACAAGATGCGCTACGTACATTTTGTACACTTCTTGCTCAGACCCTACGATCAGCCATCGCTCAAAGAAGCCTTGATTGCTTTATTGGGAAATGGTATTAGGAACCAAGATTTGGGTACCGAGTGTGCTTGTTTAAACTGGGGTGGCATTGCTTCCAGCTGACAAAGCAAGGATTTATATGTGTATGTTAATTATATTGTAAGTGATACATGCTGAGTAATATCTGAAAACACATATTTTCCACATGTTTTGTTCACTTTTATGGTTGTCCACTCAAGAGGGCAAATGTGATGCCAGCTGCTTTGTGGTGCTAGAAACTGAACTTCACCTGGGCACTATTCAAGAGAAAGAAACACAACTAGAGGACTTACCCGCTGACCATCAAGACATACTCTACAGCCGCCGTAAAGAAGACACCATATTATGTTCTCTGAGGTAGCTGAAGTGCCTATGACAGTAGGTAGAGACCCATAACACGCCTCAACTTAGGGCCGACTGATTTATACCAAAGGTTCTAGCGCAATGCAGTGGGTAAACGATGATGTCTTCGGTAGAGGCAACCAGGCTGAAAATCCATACTAAAAAACGCACTCTCACCTCCTTCTCGCACCATACAAGTAAGCTTCTGCAACAGGATAATACATTCCTGACCTTGGATTAGGCAGGTTTCTTAAACAGCAAACAAAAATTACTCCATAGAAGAGAAAAAATTCAACTTTCTTAACATTACAAATGTCAGCCCCATCAGAAGACACCATTAAGAAAGAGTGAGACAATGATCCACAAACAGGGATGAAATATGTTCAGCACATGACTCAGCAAATGACTCACATCCAGAACATATAAAGAAATTGTACAAACCAATACAAGAAAATTCACTAAATAAGGAAAAATCTTAAATGGACTCTTTAGAGAAAATAATAACCGACAGCCAAGAAAAAAATCTTCAAGACATCCTAAACATAATTCATCATCATTATAATAAAATTTAACCCCCAAAGAGAAACCACCAATGCCCACCGCAGCGCTGAGATGACTGGCGACACCCAGTGTTGGTGACGATGCCGTCACACTGCTCCTGGGAGGCCATGCTGGAGAAAACCACCCGGCAGTGCCTATCACCCCGCGTTTCCAGTTTCCACCCACGCCCTTGAGAGATGAATGCTCACATCCCCAAAGGCACCCGTGATACTTCCACGGCAGCTATATGAAGGAGAGAGACGCGTATCCATAAAAGTGCACACATCCCTGAGACCAGAAAGGGTACATAATCTGTGACACAGTCATGCAATCGCACACAGCACAGCAAAGAGAAGAGGAACCCTTGGAATGCACAACACCAAGTGAAGCTTACAGATTTAATGCTGAATGGCAGAAGTCAGCGGCAAAAGAGTGCAAAGCGTGTCATTCCACTTTACATGGCACAAAAACAGGCAAAGCTGGTCTGTGGGACAAGCTGAGAGTGCAGTGCTCGGCGTGGTCTGAGCGGCCTGTGGCACCGCCACGCTCTCTGGGCGTCAGAAGCTGCATACATCTTGATCTGCATGCTGGTTACACGGGCGTGTGTGTAATAACTAGTTTAGGTGTACTCTCAGGGTCTGTGCATGTCCTCACATCTCATTTTAATAATGAGTCATGATAAACACAAATAAGAGGCATTTAAATTACAGTAAACCTTTCCTATGCGTCAACTGTGCTATCTTGAAATCAGTAAATAGTTGATTTCAAAGAGACACACAATGTCTGAATAAGAAAGAACAAAAATAGGAAAATACATGGAAGGTATAATTTTGATCTCCTTTAAAAAAGGGGGGGGTACACAAAATCCTTTCAAACTGCAAAGTAATGATCTGAGTTCCTACAAATGGATGATTACCAAATCATAAGAATACGACTATGATAAAACCATGGTAGCTTGCTTCCAAATCATTTTAATTTTCTCCTGGAGGGTATACACACAAACAAGGAGAAGCAAAAACAACAAAAGCAAACCTATGTATTCAACAGAATCAAGTGACAGAGAAAACTCACCAACTCCCAGTTGCGTGTAAGTGTTTTTAAAGCAACGGAAGCCAACAGAACGCGAGTGGGAACCAGAGATGGATGCAGGGACAGAACCTGGATGCCGGCGGACAGCAGGGGCAGGTGTCAGACGTAAGAGCTCAGTCTAGGAAGGAGCTCTTGTGAGCATGAGGACCTTACACGAGGCATGACTATAAGGAACATGGCCACAAAGGGACTTCCTGGGGTGGAGGAAGTGTGCCTCAGAGTGCACCCCCCCCCCGAACCACCGCGAGGAGGCGTGAGGAGACACCGGGCTGGAGGCAGAAGCCGTTCTGAGTGTTCACACACAGAACAGCCCAGCAGTGGTGTTCATAAAGTAAAAGCCACAGGGGACAAGTACAGAAAAGACAGAAGAGCACGAATTCCGGGACCCAAAAGGGACAACAGGAAACAAGAACACGGAAGCCTCAGTGACACAGCAAGCTCTGTCTCACAGAGTTGAGAGAGCTGGGCACACAGGAGGACAGACGTAGACTCAGATATGTGGAACTCTGGGTATTTTGGTGAACTTTTTTTTAAGAACTCATGGAAAATTTATAGAAATTGATCATACATCTGGCCATTAAAAAAAACGGAATAATCCTCTCCACAGAAAATAGAAGTACCAGCGAAAATAGTTTCTAATAAAATGCGATACCAGTATGAACGAATTAAAAAGCAGAAAACAAAAACAGAGCATTCAACGAGATAGTCAACAAATAAAAAAGCTATCGTCACTCTTTGGCCAAAGGGAAAACACAAATGAAAAATGAGAATGGAATAAATCACTTAAGTGCTCTCTAAAATGACCATAAAATGTTTGCTGAAGTAAACCAAAGATACACAGAAGCAAGTAATTAATGAAAATGAAAGCAGCACGCAAAAACAGAAGATCTAATATACCGATCAAAACACCTGGCTCTCAAAAATCTTCTGATGAGTGTATAAAGCACCAGTTTAAAAAATCAATGAAGTACTGCCAAGTACTGAGAAGGCACCTGCACAACAGAAAGACTGAAAGAATGCAATCCACATGCTCAAAAATCCTCTTCAAATATTGAGAACATACCAAGTAGATTAAAAACATCTTCTTGTGGTCCCCAGGGTGACAGGACAGGAGTTTGAATCTGTGGTTGCTTTTTTCTTTTTTCTTCTTTTTTCTTTTTGCTAATTACACTTCAGGGACAAGAGAGTTTTCAAAAGCCATATAAACACTGTCATTGGCAGAAAGGAGTTACCGTCCCTGTCGGGTAACTGCCCCTGGTGACCGTGAGGCACGGCCTCTCTGCTCCACAGTGGGGGCAGGAAGGAGCGTACGGGACGCGAGGACCCCGAGGACCCTCACTCCGGTGCTTCCATCTGGAGATCACGGTCAACAGGCAGTGTCAACCGCCACAGGCTGACCTGGCTCACGGCCAGGGGCTCACTTGGGGTGAAGTTCTGACTGAGCCCACGGCCCCGTGAGCCAGAGCAGCACTACACCCCAGGGCCCCGAGGATGCGGGAGCCGAGAATGCTGCAGGTGGTGATGGAGGATGTGGACGTGAATTATGGGGTCAGTTACATTAAAAGTGGGAATTATCATTTGTATTTTGTCACACTTGTCTTTCTGCACTCTTTCTTTTTACAATAATGGTGACTTTGATCTCCTTAAAGAGTCAGCAGCAAGGCCGAATGAACGTACATGGGGCAAGCAAGGGCCTCGGCAACGCAGCGGGTGGACTCCAGCCGCCTCTGCTCGTGCTTCGCCCGGGTGCCTTCAGGTCTCATCGCTCCCGTGCAGGCTGTTGGCTGCAACCTCCCCACAAGCACCTGCACCCCGCCTGAGGGACTGCTCTGGCTGAAGGAAGTCCTTGGCCTGCCAAGATTTCCAGAGTTACAGCCCTAAGAAGCAGCTCTAGCTAGTGACAGGTGGGAGTTAATAGAGAACCGCTTCCTCTCCTTTGCCCCCCGTGGTCAGTCAGAGCAGCGGCTGCCTCCGGGTGTAACCCACGTGGAGGGTGTGAAGGGGTCTCCTGGCATTTCGGAAGCGATCTGCATCATGATCTGGGTGGGGGTTACTGGGGTTATGTACAGCACCAACCTATCTAGCCGTACAGCTGAGATCTGTTTGCACTTCACTGCAAGGTTGTACCCAGTACATTTAGATTAAATGTAGATAGACAGAGATAGACGGACAGGCAGACAAATGACAGACAGGCAGACGGATGCAGAAGTAGTAAAGTGCAGGTTGGTCTGGCTGAAGCAGTGAGGCAGCACTTGACTGTCACTTGCTAAGTCATCTAGCTCTCCGGGTGCCAGATTAAGACACTTCCACTGAGCTGACGAGATCACTGAAGGGGTTCTGCAGACATTTACTGGACCATACTAGGCTCACACAACTAGGATCGCCTATAGCCTGCCACGCAGAATGAGTCTTGTTCCAATAATACCCACATTTTGTTCTTGGGAAATACATTTTGTCATCACGGACAGAGACATCCTTTCTGACTTACTCCCGCCAGGCCTAGTGGCGTGCTCGCCCCCGGCGGGCGTCCACAGGGACGTGCGCTGCTTCTCCTGGGCGATGCAGCAGCCGGGGCCCGGGTTCTGAGAGCGGCCAGGTGCAGAAGGAGACCCGCACATGTACACGCAGGACCCACCCTGGAAAGGGAGGGCAGAGACACTGAAGTACTTGTCCTGCCCACTCCTATGCCTCCCTCGGCACTCCCTGCTCCTTACGAGGAGGAGACACACAGCATTAAACACTCTGTCACCCCAACACCTCACACTTCAAGGTGAAGAACTTATCAGTTAATAGCAACTGTTGACAACAGGAGACAAATGCATTCATAGTGTTCAGTTCATTTTGAGGTCAAGGCTTCATTACCCTCAAAGATCTCACATGCTGCACGTAATATACCAGTTGGGGGAAAAGTCAAACTTTTCAGAAAGTTTAAGTAACAGGTATTATTATTATTATTACAATGTAATGAGTCCATTTATTAATGATATTAATTCTAGACAGATCAAAATTAATAATGTCTAAAAATAGCTTAGAGCAGCATTCAGGTATTGATTTTCTGGGATGTTTTATGTTCTTCATTATTAAGGTTTGTAATGATTATTGGAAGTCCTCATTTACTTTAAGAAAATTCCAAAGTTAGTAAAATATGAACCCAGAAGTACTTCTTGGGTAAATTGCAATTTAAATAAAAAAGAAATACATATGTGTGTGTGTGTGTGTGTGTGTGTGTGTGTGTGTGTGTGTATCTACTTATAAATCCCAGCGTTCCCTCGTTTGGACAAAACCTAATTATATTGATTTAATGCAGTAAAGTTTCCTTCCTATAAATGTAGCAAACCAACCAGACATAGGGCAATATTGACTTGTTCCTCAGTGTTATTAAAAATAAATTACCCTAGAATCCCACTAATGCAAACACAACGCACTTGGTCCTAAGAGGACCAAATAAGAGAGAAATGAGAACCTTACTTCAGAATGGACATAATCCACCATAAAACATGACAAAATAAAGCAAGACAAAAACAAAATAAAAACAAATGTTCCGTGTTAATTCAAAAATTTTGATTTGACCAATGACTATTAATTTTAATTTAAAGAATTTAGGACAATCACACAGTAAACAGACATGCAGGCTACACACCGCAATACTCCACTTCCAATAGTTACTCATTGAAAAATTCTCAAGAAAATGTTGTAATTTCTAGCCGTAAATAGAAAAAAAGGGGACTTCACTGTATTTTTCACTCACTTCGGTGACTCTTCAACAGAAGATACTCAATGTGCATTCAGTTGCCATTAGATGCCATATTAATTTAATCAGACCCTCTTTTATCAACTATATTATAAAATTTTAAGTGTGGTAAATAAAAAAGCAAACAAAATATTATCAAAGCAAAAGCAAACCAAAAAACAAAACAAAAAAACCAAAACCAGAACAACAACAAAACCACACACACGAAGAGCAGCTTTCACCGGGTCAGGAACAAAGCAGAAAGATGCCACTAGCGTTAGAAACACAGCGTTAGAAAGAACTTCGCTGTTCTACTGGAAATCAGCTAACTGCCTCAGATTCCAGACAGCACTCGCCAAATTCAGCCATTTTCCCAAAAGCACCTGGCCCCAAACAGGCTGCCGCAGCCAAGGCCCATCCCTCCACAACAGAAACGGTTCACAGAAGGACAAAGCACGCATCCGAAGGGGGGCGGGGTGCTGGCTGCTTTAAGAGATTTTAATAATACTTCTCCGGCTCTTAACGTAATTGTAGCATCGCTGTTCGTGCCTCTGCAGTAGGGTAAATGTCACATTTGTCTCGGGGTCCTTTCTTAAAGCCCAGCGGGGCGTTTTATCGTCCCTAATGCAGCGCCGTGGAACGCCTATTCTTCATGACTGTTCGTACACACAGAAAATGTATGTTGCACCAGATCTGAAGGTGTTATTACAGAGTGAATTACATTAATAGTCCCCTGATAAACTTTCCCAAATAGCAGGGAACTGCATACTTTATAAATGACACCTCCTAAAATGGAACCATAGACCACGCGGGTCCAGCCAAACGAAATGTGATGACAGATAATGTATCCAATGGGATGGTCAAACCTTTAATATTGTAGCTTGCTCAAACATTAGTAAAAGACTATATTTCGCGGATTTGGCATAAATTACATAAGAACTTGAATTGAATTTTTAATAATGGAATACCTCCACTAGAATCATTGGAAATATCCTTTCTTTCCCTTCATTTCCCTCAGACTGCTGCTAGTAATATTTTTAAATTACTGTATAAACAAGAATACCATGAAAACCATCAAACAAGCAGAACAGGAGAACACCATGGGGAGAAAGTCGAGATGCTGAAAATAAGCCCAGCCCTGAACTTGTCCTGCAAACACAGAATGAAAGCACCCCACACCCGAGGCACCAGAAAGACACTGTGCACGTTGAGAAAACAGTCACCCACAGAAAAGACTGTGGAACAGAGGCTTTGTGAGACCTCCACGTGCGCCTGTCCTGACACACCTGTGCGCTGCACCATTTCCGAATGGGGGAAAATGACTTTCAGGCAGAGTTAGTATTTTTTTCAGAGATTGAGAAAGTCTGTCACAAGGGTGTAAAATGAGAATTCGTGGAACAGGAAGGCACATCCATGAGCTGAAAGTCGAGCCTCCTTTGACCATGCTCAGTTCAGAGAATCCATTCGGGACAGAACAATCAGAAAAACATCAGGTTTGGGACACAGTCACGAACAAAAGGCAACATCTGTTCCTGAAGAGAATCTAGAACATTTAGACTGATACATGACGTATCAGTCAAGATGTGCACACTTAGCTGCAGTAACAAAGAAATCCCCAAATTTCGATGGATTTAAATTGCGCAAGTGTCTGTATGCTCAATACATGCTTTCCCTTGTCAAGCCAGAAAAAGGAATGTGGAAAATGCTCACGGGCTCTAACACAAACCCTTAGAAGTGACACCTTTTTGCATTTGTTCACATCCAGCTGATTAAGCAATTCACGCAGCTGCACCCAGCTTCTAGGGTGGCAGGTACCCTTGTAGAATCATCAGAGCCCTGATACGTGTCCGACAAGAAATGCCAACACCACTTCTCAGGGCTCTGAAGAGACCCTCCCTCCTCGCTCTCCCACCCCCTGCCCTCCTCGCCTCTTCTCTCCTTTCATCACTTACAAAGATGACAGTTTACCTGCTGGTGGAAGAGGAGTGAAGAGAAAGACGAATCATTTGTAACAAAACCCAGTCTTCCCTGTAGCACAAAGTCCCCCTGCTTATCCAAGAGCCCTGGAAATGGAGTGGTGCTCATTTACTACTCGGCAAGCGCCTAGTGAGACCCGCGTTTAAAAAGGAAAAACACTAGAGACACACTTGGCCATTAAAGGTCTCCAAGTTGATCTGAGTGTGTCCATAAATATTTAGTGCTATTTACTGGGCTCTGACTCGTTTGTTGGTGGGTTGATTTGATCACCACCACTCACTCTTGGTAATTCTCCCCGGGAAAGTTCTTGTGGCCATGACTGTCCTATAATTGCTGTTCTTGCAATGAGCAGCGGTCACCTGTTTCCAACCAGCGTTCTCACTTCTGTCTGCCCTGCACTCTGAGTCCCTCTGAGGCTCCAAGCACTCTGGTCAGCACCACTCAGTGTCCTACCCATGGCTTCTCAGAACTGGGCTCTCATTCTTCTTCAAAGACTCCATTTACCATCTAGTAACAGTATAAAAATTGTGTTTATGTTTGAATCTGTAATGGATGCATTAAGTGCTTTCACTATATTTAGCAAATGTGGTTATGGTTCAAAACAATCCAACCCCCATAAAACTTCAAGACCATGAATCACACTAAACCACTGACACAGACTAGACTGTGGGAGGTTAATTAGAGGCAAACTGACAGCATCACAGCTTCACCAGAAGAGTCAGAAAAGTGTCAGAGAGGAAGAGCTTTTTTCCCCTTCTTCCTCAACATGTTAGAGGAAAAACATAAAATAAAAACCCTACTCCTGAAAAAGACAAGAGTGCTCAGGAGAAAGTAATTTCTCTGAGTCAAGAATGGAGCCGTATGAAATCCAGGGCTGTGTTTCCTGGTAACAGAGACTGGAAGTGCTGTGCGGTTAGGTTCACACTGGGGCTCTTTTTTCAAAAGCAACTAAGAATAAACTGAGCTAGAAACAAGTTAACTTTGAATTGAGGAAAATTATACAGTTACAATAAATTCCTGTATCACTCAGGAAGTCAGAGAAGAAAGCGGAGAAGATGCTAAGTTAGGAGGAACACGCATCCTGCACTTACAAACACTGACCGCACAGCTGCCCGCGTGTGGATGAGGGCCAGGTCTCCCACTGAAGCCGAAGGCAGGGGAGACAGGACACAGAAAGAAGTAATGGCCTGACGTTCATAAAATGGGCAGGTAATAAGTACATGTAGGTAACAGAATAGCAAACGGCATACAGCTGGCAAGCCAGGAGGAAACGTTGCCATAGAAACAGAACTTAAGAAAAGAAAGTGTTGGTAACGCATCTTGAAAACTACAGAATGAGTAGGCTGAAGAGTGTGAGGCCGCTGAACACAGCCGTCTCCGTTTCACGGCAGTATTTCTGCGTCTCCTGATAGCACTGAGTTCTCCTACACATAGGTAACAGGAGTAAGGATGGGCCACCAAGCACAAGGAGAGAGGAAAAGAAGGACTCGGGGACACGCTGACAAGGGCACAGAGAGGAAAAGAAGGATTTATTCTGAAACAACTAACCTGTGCGCTTGGATACTGAACAACAGCTGCTACTTAATTTTTCATTGTAATCTTACTATTTTTGAAAAAAGCATATAAACTCTTTGCAGAGATTCGAGCAAGGCATACAGTATAAGCAAGAAACAATAAATCACCCCAAATTCCAGGACTGTCCTATTAACCAAGCAGACCTGTGTTTGTGCTTGAAATCGTGTGAACAGAACTGAGCGCCAGCCGGCTAGTGTCGGAGACGAGGGTGAGCAAGCCTCCACTAGCACGAGGAGCCGGGGTCTGCGCGGCTTTTCATACTGGGATTTAGTTTTACTTGGAGTCCACATTAGGGCAAAAATTCAGTTAAACTGAAAGCATTAACTGAGCTTCAGGGAAGTGCTTCTCCATGGCAAGACAGGTCCTAAGTGGCCATTCTAAGGACAGGATGAAACACAAGGAGAAACACGTTTATTTTCTAAGCCATGAGTTTTTCAAATATAAAGCACTATACGCTTTTGTTTTAGCCTTGTTTTTCACAGTCTTAATTTCATGAGTGGTTTTTGGAGAAGATGCCTGTTTTGTGCTTTCATTCAACTCTTTTCTGGGAAATAACTCACTATATTTTATCTTGTCTTTATGTATTATTTATTCCTCATCCTTTCTTCTAGAGAGCTATTATTATTGTCATTTCAAGTTTTTTAAATAAAAGAGTTATGGGTTTTAAGTAATTTTCTCAAAGACAATAATGAGCTAAATGAAGGAAACAAAATCCTGGGTTCTATTTTGTTATAAAACTTGGAATGTTAATTGTAGCTCTAGGATCATGAACTCTGAAAAAAAAATGTTTGTATTGTGGTCATATGCTTTATACTATACAGAGGAACAATTTCTAGTGGATGTGCTGATGTTAATGACTGCCTAGGTAATGATGCGCAGTGTTAACAAAATACTCACGTTAATACTAACACTATTGATAACAGTAATAATAACATCCCATTTATTTAAAAAAACTTCCTGTGGCAGAACTTGAACTTTCTTATAAGAATAGTCCTTTGTTTCATGAGTCAAATTCACAAATAAAGGTAATGCTTCTTATCACAGTCATAATGAAGCCCATTGAATACACATTTTAGAATGTAAAATTTCACACTGGGACAAGAAACAGATGAAATCTGATATAAAAAAATTTCCATAAGTAAGCGAAATTTTTCTTACATATTTTTAAATTGCCCTAAAGGTAGTTTGAAATCATTAATTTCTGGAATAGCAGGGACAAAACTCTTCCTATTTCATAACATCGTCTTCACCCTTCAGAGCACGTTCAACTCATAATTTGTTTATATATGATTTTAATGTTTTATTTTTCTTGGTTATTGATTGCTACAAAAAGAACAGATAGGTAAGTCTGAGGCTTAATTTACTAATTGACAATGAAGATGTACAAATTATATAAAAACTAATCCTTTCTAATCATTGTGTTTCTCTCTCATAACATTTAAACCTAATAATTACAGAATTCCAAAACATTCAAATGGGACCATAATAGTCTCCCTTTTCCTGCAAATCATACGAGTGAGACTTTGTGAATTCATAAAAAGATCACAATTCTACATGAAGTGAGTGGAGCTAGTAACAGACATTGAAAATACACTAACTGGGGAGTTAATTCTGAGACGTGCACTGCCAGTTAGACAACAGAACACTAGATCACGGAGCTAACGCTTGGGATAACTGTGTTGGGGGTGGCTGCAGCTGTTTTTAGTTTTACCCTCTGGGAAGACTCTACCCTAAGGTAATGTTCAATACACTGTAACAGTTTATCTAAAATTGAAGCCAAGGGTCCTTATGTGATTGGCATGGACATGATATCATTCTCCAGTTAGAATAAAAGTACAAAAGTGGGTGGATGACTGGGTCTGTAATTGCAACACGACCAAAGTGAGACAGGGCTCTTAGAGGAGACTGTTCAGTTCTGCCCCAAACATTTCATTCAGGTAACTCTAAAAATCCTCTAAGATGAAATATTTTCATTTCTGTTTTGTGGAAGGATGAGCAAAACATTACGTAGTGGTTAGTAAGTTACTCTCCTCCTAAATAAAAAGAAATAGATAGACGATAGCCTGTGAAGCCACTTGTAAGTCCCAACGCAAACAGCCTTGTGTTTCAAGACAGAAAAATTCTGACGCACTTGCAATTTTCCAGTTAGGTACAGACTAACCGTGAATCCAAGAGTATCCGCTGTGTTACCTGTAACTACTTGGAATCCTGTGTTCTCTGGGCCCGGCTTGGCTGACCCTGTCTGGGCTCAGCTGAGCGCCTCTGCCTGGCCGCCTGGCTTTGGGGAGGAGCTGCTGAGGAGGTCCCAACCAAGATGTTCCGGCTGTACTCCAAGCGGACCCGCGTCCTACGCAGATCATCTGCAAGGTTACCGGAGGACAGGTTTCCAGGGGACATCAAGAGAACCTGCAAGTCGGCCAGCAGAAGGGAACACGGCCCGCAGGGGCCAGACTCAGAAGGGACACACGGGCACCCACGCACCCTTCTGTCCTCCAGGCTGGTTCGCAGCTGAGAAAACAGATCTGCCTCGGGGTGGGAGGAACTGCTCCTACTGAAAAGGGCACAGAGACAAGGAGGCCTTTCATTATGGCCATCAGTGCAATCGATCCACCATCACCTGCCCTCTGGCTTCAATGATTCACTTCCCCTCCTGTACAAATACACTCCCAAGACCTTCAAAGTCGCCTCCAATCACTGCTTTGGGCTTGAAGCTGAAGGTCTTATCCTCTTCACCAGGTTCAGACGGGGCTCCTCTCCATCCAGACACAGTGATATGCTCATAAATATTCAGCAACTAATTCTCTGACTGCTAGGCTGGTCTCTATGATATAAATACTCCCACCACAGCCAATTTCAAGGCACCCACATGAAGTCCCTAAAAACCAGGTTAAACAAGAATAAATGTGTGCCCTGCTGTCTGGGGACATCCCATGGTCTAGAGACCTGGGAGCAGAAAAGACAGGCTACTCCCCCCCCACCCCACCCCAGACACACAGTGACGAGACAGAGCAGCCACATGAACACGCTCACCTGGAAAGACTGTTTGAAAGGGTGAAGGAAAAGGAAAAACAAAAAGAAGAAGAAAAGAAAAAGCACAAAGTAGCTGCCGGTCCTTAGAAATTCTGAAACCATCCAGGGCAGACACTCACAGGCCTCCCCTTCTAGGAGGAAGCAGTGTGCCCTGACTGGGTCCTGTCTGCCCTGGAAATGTCCCCCAGGTTCCTGGGTTCAGTCTGAGATGTCTCTTCCTCTCGTCACCTCAAAGGCTGATTCTGCAGGAGCGGCCCAAGGCGGCAGCAGGGCTGGTATGCCGGTCTGCCCCCTGCCCAGGGGGGCCGGGCGCCCAGAGCTGCTCTTCCATCGGGACGGTCTCAATGCCTTTTAGTCCCCGCCGTGGCCCGGGAGCCTGGAAAACTCCCGTGAACACCCTGCAGACGTCTTGGTATCTGATTCAACTTCAACTCATTTGGGAAAAAAAAGGGCAAGCTCACAATTCTTTTCCAAACAAACGTCTCTCCTCAGTCTCGATCTGCACTCTTCTGGACATGCAAGGCTGTTGGGGGTCGGCCCTTTGAAGCCTTTGTTTAGCTGAAAGTGTGTATTAGGCACTGCCTCAAATCCTTCAGAGGCCCCAGCAAAGGTTCTCGCTGCCACACCATTGATCTGATCTGTGTCCCCGGCTATGTATTATTTTGAAAGCCCTTTGCTGGCTGGAGAGATGAAAGACGAGAAACAACTTTATTTTCCAAATCCAGCAGACCAGCCCTCTCTAAATCCCCTCTAAATCTGAGTTGAGAACGGGCCAGTGCTTTCCCTCACTCACCTTTACTCCCCACAGCTCCTCACATTCACCTACAACCAAGCTCTTTCAATGCTGTGGCCGGAGGTCCTGTCAACCAGCTCTACAAGTCCACTAGGGGCATTTCCCACCTTCCAAGTCACTACAGACGGCAGAACTGCAGTGATTCCTCAACCACATAACACAGTGCAGCATTCTGTAGCCTCCAGTACAATCTCCTGAATACTTTTCATCAACAGTTTCCAATAACTCGCTCACAGTTTTCCTTACATTTCCATCTCCAGTCCAAATGCCAGGCCTGTACATGCACAATGTTTGTTGTTGCTCCTTAGAACCAATTTCTGTGTCAGTTATCTGAGGTCATGATGATGCCCCACAGATGATCAACCACGCACCCTGCGACCACACCCGTGTTTCCTCGCAAATCTGGAGCTTGGCGGTGGGAGTCTGCTCTTCCTTGCCAGGCACAAGTAAGATTAAAGCACAGTTTTAACTTGTGAGACTCAAAGAGCTTGAGAATCTTCTTTCTGATTTCAAGTATTAAATCACCAAGAAATTGCTCAGTATCACAGGGTGAGGCGGGAACCTCACCTCCTCCCACTCTCCCCACTGCAGAAAGGAGATCTGACCTCAGGGTCAGGGTCTGCATGATTCCAAGCATAAACCCCTCTCTTCTCAGCTTCCACTGTCCACAAACGCACAGCAACCTTTGGTTAAACACACGTTTTCAGAAGCACTAAATGCATGCAGGAGTGAATTAGTGATTAGTCATTATCATTAGTCATTTGTTGGTGAATGAGCTGAGGAGACACAGGCTGAGACTGATGCCTGGTGGAAGAAAATTCCCAGGTGAATTAAGGATTTGGGGACTCCCCACTCTTCTGGGCTTAGTTATGTTCCTTCAAAAGTTATATGTGAAATTCCAACCCCCAGGACCTCAGAATGTGACTGTGTTTGAAGATAAGGTCTTTAAAGAGGGGACTAAGTTAGGATGAGGTCATTCAGGTGGGTCCTAATCCCGCATGACTGGTGTCCTTATTAGAGGAGCTCAGGACACTTGGAGAGGGTGGCACCTCCGCACCGAGGAGAGAGGCCGCAGGAGAAACAGCCCCGCTACTGGCTTGGTTGCGGGTTCCAGGACCGTGACGTCGGATTCCAGCTGAGGACCGTGACGTCGGGTTCCAGCTGAGGACCGTGACATCGGGTTCCAGCTGAGGACCGTGACATCGGGTTCCAGCTGAGGACCGTGACATGGCGATTTCTGTTGTTTAAGGCACCCAGTCTGTGGTGTGTTCTAGCTTCCCCAGAAAACTAATCCACCCCAGATCCTTAAGGAGAGCAAAGCCTTGAGAACGATACATCCTCTTAGGGAAAACTGATGGTTGAAGACACCATGGTTTTCACACTGAAATAAAACAGATTGGGTCGTCTCGACTTGGGTGCTGCTTTTACAGGTGAAAACAAAGCTGATTAAATTGTACAGCTTAAATACGTGCAGTTTAGTGTGCTTTAGTCATACCTCAATACAACTGCCTACAAATAAAAATAAAATACATTATTTTGCACCCAAAACTAGTGAAGCAAAAACATAATAGTAATAATATTTTGTACTTTTGTCTTTGACACATAAAAGATAATTACATCTTTACCCAAATAGATGCTCTATTACATTATAAATCTTCTTATTCCTTTATTTTAAAAAATTCATTTGTAAATGTTTTTGTGCTAGCCTTTTATTCATTTCATGTTTTATATTTTCTTTTTATCCTTTCTTCTGTGTTTTAATTTTTCTTTTTCTTGCTTTGGCTGAGTGTTTGTTAAATATCTCCATAAATGGTTTTTACTATTTTTATTTCATTATTGGGCTGTTTTGACTTATGACTGAAGCGTAATTAAACATAAATATAATTATCAAAATCAAGAAGTATATAATATCCCATCCTGAGACTTTCAGAAAAACATTATTCTGTGATTCTCTCATACCCATACCTATTTTATTAAACTTACCCAGACTTTTAGTGCCAGATGATCACTCATTTTAATAATATATTTATTATGAAAATGTAATAGCATGTTACTAACAATTTCATTATACTAAAACTTACTGTTATCAATTTTTTCTAAATTTAATATCAGAAATGTGCTCACTTCGTTGCTCTTATTCTGTCACGTCAGCCCTTGCCGTTGGCTTTTTTCCTGATTCAATTTTAATTTGACAGATTTCAGATGCTTATTTCACAAGTGTCTACTGTTCTGAAAATGTCTGTTCCATGTTTGTCTGAAATGTCTTTTTTCCCCCTCTGAAAACATGAAGAACAGTTTAACCTATTCTAAAGGCTCAGATCACAATTCTGTAATCTCCTGGTTCTACCAGAATGATTTTAATCTACTGTGGCAATTACCATTTGTTAATAACAGTAATAAAAACAAAACGTGTACAGGTCTCTGCGTTTGCCAGTCAACAACGAGGCCGCCCGTGTGGACGCACCCTCGTGGCTACCCGGGAGCCGGCGCCACCAGGGTCAGAGCTGAGGGGCCTGGCTCTAGCCTGGTCCTCCTCCCTTTGTGTGCAACTTGCTTTCTCTATTTGGAAGCTGGTCGATTCTTGCTTCATACTTAAAATTATGCACTTTACTGGGATATGTATATGTATCTTATTTTCTTTTCAAATCTCCACTGTAGTCAGTGCGCCCTTTCAATCTGGAAACCTGAGCATACTTTTATCTCAGACGAGTGCATCTTCGTTGGGTCCCTGGTAACTACTTTTCTTATCACTCCATCCCATCTGGACTCCTTAAGGAGACTTACCTGCCCTGGTTTATTCTCTTCCGTGGCTCTCAGGTTTTCTCTCATAATATTCATTTTTCTTAATAACTTTACTCGATGTCATAGAGCAATTTCCCAGTATAGTCTCCTACCTCAGCATTTAAAATCTTATCAGGGTCCTTATGTTAATCATTGTCTCAGGTGAATTTTTGAAGTTATACTTTCAACGATTCATATTTTACAGTTTTCCCTTTTTTCAGAGCTTTCTATAGTTTTAACTGTAAGACATTTTTATTGAATGGAAAGTACGTACGACTGGGTTCCTGTTACGGATTTGTGACTGTGGCAGGAGCTGGAACAGTTTGATCTAACTCATTACAGCTGTTTATTCACTTAAACGTCACTGACTTTTCATCACGTGGTAAGTACTAACAACAAAGGTCTGGAATGGATGTGTCTACAGTGTTAGCAGACAGCAGGACACTTGGCTAGAGGTTCTCCTGTGGATGACAAACAAGGAGAAATGATTACCTCCTGGGCTGAACTTGTAATTTAGGGGTGTGTGAGTCTGCTCTTTTGGTGAAATGAAAGGCCACTAGGTTTACCATCATCTCCCAGACACAGCAAATGGCTAAAGCCAGGCTCTTCTGAGGGACTTGGTCAGGGGATCTCCTTGGCCACTTGGTCTGGTCACCTGTTAGTGGCCGTCGCTAAGAGAACAAAGCTCCAGCTGCAGAACAAGCCAAGCAGTGGGGAAGTTCACAGCACTGCTGTTGACTCCTGGAGGATGGTGGCAGAACCACACCACACTGAGCCTCGGGAGCTCTTAATAATTCCGTCTCCCCAGAGAACTAACACTTCCAGCACAGACGAGGAGGCTTGGCAAAGCTGCCTTGTTGCATGAGGTGCCCAAGGGGGCAGTGGGATGGAGTGATGGTCACATGTGTGCAACACCGCCCTAGAAGTTCCTACAGTACACACTGGAGTGTTTCTCAGCACCCGGTTCCAAGACACACAGCACTGCGTAAAGACACTTAGAGAGGATTTGGTGTAAGATGAGACATGAAAAAGGCGTAGAAGTAGCAATTAATTCCAAGCAAAAAATTCACCGTTTTCTGGATGATTCACCTTCTCAACTGGAGGATCTGTGAGAAGGACGTAAGACTGGATTGTGAAGGTGTCCCAACATTTTTCTGGTGATATTTGTTTCTTCAGTCTGGGTCACAGAAACTTAACCATCATCCAAAACAAACCTTAGCTACTATTACGTTCCAAATCCCACATTTGAACTCCTTGGATTGCTTTCAAGGCCTTAGGCCAGGCTGCTTCTCCGGTCATTCAGAGGTTCAGGTCTTCGACATACCAGAGAGACGTGCAGTTGTCAGGGAAAACTCTGGCAGGACACAGAGTGAGAAGTTACCTCCACTCTAAGCCCCTAAAGGAGTTTCACAGGAAAGAGTCAGTGGTAGAAATGGGGCATCCAAGGAGGGCTCTGGGAAAGAAGGGTGTGTTTCTGCCTCTGCTCTTCACGTGCCTTCTCTGAACTTCAGCCACTGATCAGAAGCCGTTTAGGAACAAAAGAGTGCACTGATTTCAAATACGTTTGCTGTTGGTTGACATGAATATGTATAATTTTTGGCTTGCACTACTTTGAGTCATTCTTAGATTTTAGCACTAAACAAAATGCTTTCAGCGAGTTACTTCTATGAGAAGTGGAATAGATATCTAAATATGGTAACTCATTTTGCATGCTGTATGAACATATTTCTTATTTAATTTGGCAATCTGATGATATTATAGTTACCATTTAACTGCTATGCTCAAAACCTAGAATTTCCTCTGCTTAAGGCACAAGGGTGAGAATGGTAAGGGTATGTTTTCACCCTTACAGCAAAATTCTGTATGTTTTAACCTATGTTTAATTCATTCCAGGCAGAATTATATTGTGCAGGACATTTGGAAATATCAAAACCTAGAAAACGTGCCTTCAAGGTAGACAGTAACATAACCGAGCTAAAAACGAAGAGTTTGGATCTGTTCTATGTCCAAAGGAGAAGCACTGAAGCTGGCAGAAACAGCAGGATTTCAAAACGTGTGCTTAACGCTAATTTGTGTCATGGATCTTTCATCTCCCCCTCCTCCCTGTCCCCTTAATCTCTCCTCACAGCGTGCTCAAGCAGAAGAAGGTAATAATTAAGCTCATCCGCATTGTCTTTCACTGTCTTTGGGAATTTATGAAACGAGGCAAGAAAAGGTCCACCCAAGTGCTCTTTTTAAAATGTGATATGGTATTTATACCTTGTGAATTTAAATAAAGCTGCCGATATCCCTGCCCCACTGTGGAACTTTTCATTTGCAATGTCAAACTTGCGTTTCCATCTTTCAAGGTGGGCAGGACAGACTCTGGTGGGCGCTGATGCTCAGTCACAGGAATTTAACTGACATGGCTGCTGACGCACAGCTTCCTGCAGGAAGAAAGGATCCAGTATCTACCCAGGGTGTTTCTAGAAAGAAGGTTGGAAACTGGGTAGCTTTGAATCTCCATAGTATGGCTTAAATAATGCAAATGCTCTAAGTTTAAAGCCACCTAATTCTCAATCTATTTGACTCAGAATGATGGAAATCTGGGCAAAAGAGCATGAAGATCTTTGTCTACTGTGGATCAACTCTTTCCTTCCCCTGGCTAGAAAATACACTCCCAAGCCAGAAGAGAGGTCTTTACGATCACAAGCCTTTGTAAAGAAGGCTGCTTTTAAGCTTTGTATGTTAGGCATTGATTATAAAACCCTGCTTCTGTAATAAACTCCTTAAGCTGACATACATACACCTTAATTGATAGATTTTTCTTTGTCTGTAACAATTCAATGTCTTTTAATGGAAATCTGCTTAAATACATAAGGGCTTCCTAAGCACCACTTTATCAATACCAAGAAAACACATTAGGCAAGTGACATTAACCTAGCATCACTTTAGTTTCAAATGTGAACAAAAACAACACAAATATGTTAAAAAAAAAAAACACAAATTAAGATTTATTTTCAACCCTTAGAAAAAATTAAATAAATTTTATAATTGTATGTAGAAGTTTTCTTTGGCTAAATTTGAAAAATATAAAAACAAATTCAATTAATATTTACCTACTTATATTTCTATTACTAGAATTCGTAACCATTAACACTTGTTTCATTTTAAAAGAACAAGAAATATAAGCAATGAAATGAAAGATCTGTACACTGGAAATTACAAGACATTGATAAAAGAAGTTGGAGACAACACAAATAAATGGAAAGATATTTCCTGTTTATGGAATGGAAAAATTAATATTGTTAAAATGTCCATATTACCCAAGTATAGATTCAATGCAATCACTATAAAAATGTCAGTGATATTTCTTACAGAAATAGAAAAAAATCTAAAATCCCTATGGAACCACAAAGACTTTGATTAGCCAAAGCAAATCCAAGGAAGAAGAACAAAGATGGAGTCATCCCGATTCCTGATTTCAAAAATTTTACAAAGCTATGATAATCAAAACAGTCTGGAAATGGCAAAAAAAAAAAAATCAGACACACAGACCAATGGAAGAGAACAGAGAGCTCAGAAATACATGCCTGCATATAAGGTCAAAGAACACTTGACAAGAAGGTCAAGAAGACTCAGAGGGAAAAGGACAGTTTTCAATACGTGGTGCCAGGAGACACAGACACCACTTGTGTGCCAGTATCCAACACCCCTCACAAAAGTTAACTTGAAATGGATTAAAGACTTAAGTTTAAGACCAGAAGCTGTAAAACTACTATACGAAAACGTAGAGGAACAACTCCTTGACATTGGTGTTGGCAAAAACTTTGGGGGTAAGACATCAAAAGCACAAAAAAGCAAACATAAACAAGTGAGACCACGTCAAACTAAAAAGCTACTGCACAGGAAAAGAGTCAGCAAAATAAAAACAGTAACCTATGGAATGGGGAAGTATGTGCAAACCATATGTTTGTTGAGGGGTTAATATCCAACATGCATGAGGGACACATACGGCTCAACAGAAAAACAGTCTGGTTAAAAATGGCCAAAGGACTTGAATAGACATTTTTCCAAAGAAGACATAAAAACAGCCAACAGGTTCACATAAAAGTGCTTGACGTCACTAGTCATGAGGAAAATGGAAATCAAAACCGCAATGAGACACCACTTCGCACCTGTCAGAAAGGCCATCATCGAAAGATAAGATAGACACGCTGACGAGGAGGTGGAGAGAAAGGAACCCTTGCACCGCTGGTGGGAATGTAAATCAGTGCAGCCACCATGGAAATCATTATAGAGGTTCCTCAAAAACTTAGAAGTAGATCCACCATATGATCCAGAACCCCAACTTCTGAGTATACACGTGAAGGAAAAGAAAATACTATTTCAAACAGGTATCTGCACTCCTGTATTCATTACAGAGTTATTTGTAAAAGCCATGATACGGAAACAACCCAACCGTCCACTGCTGAATGAACAGATAAATAACATGTGGTATACAGACAATAAAATACTATTCAGCCCTAAAAAAGAAGGAAATCCTGCTACTTATGACAACCCTGAGGGACCCAGAGGACATTACGCTGAGTGAAATAAGTCAGACAGAGAAAGACAAATACTGTATGATGTCATTTATATGTGGACTCTTAAAAAAAAAAAAGAAAAGCATAGATACCGAGAGTAGGATGGTGGAGATCAAAGGGTACAAAGTTCCAGTTACAAGATGAATACGTCCTGGGGAACTAACGTACAGCATGGTGACTATAGTTCACATAAAACTGTTCTACGTACTTGAAAGTTGTAGACAGCAAATCTTAAATGTTCTTACTGCAAAAATAAAAGTAACTATGCGATGTGAGGGAGGTGTTAACTAACCCTATTGTGGTAATCCTTTCCCAATGTATTGCTGTATCAAATCATGACAATGCATACCTTAAACTTACGTATATTTTACGACATTATCTAAACCTAAAAAATTACAGATAAAACCTTGAATCTCTTTTAATAAATACCCTAATCCCTTTCTCTTCTCAAAACACTTGACTCTCCAGAGGCAACAACTCTCATGATGTTCTTGTGTATTTTTTCTGGCCCATTATAATACACCCCTCCCCCATCATACACACATGCACACACACAGGATCGTATTTACAGTTTGTAGATATAATTGTTTAGATCATGCTTTAAACTCACACATACATGTTTTCATGATGTGTAACTATTTTCCAACCTGATGGTGTCATATTACTATGTATTTCTGAGACCTACACTAATAGACTTGGGTGTATGCTAATGCTGCTTCCTGGTCTACAGTATTTTTAAATCTTATTGGATAAAGGACACAGACTCTTTATTTCCCTATTGATAAATATTCAGATTGCCCACACTGTTTTCCCACTATAAAAAGTGTTTCATGAACATGTTTGCTTACATATTCTCAGGCACATGTATGAGGATTTCTCTAGTATATAGAGACACATGAATGTGTGTATATGCACTTCTGTGTGTGTATATATATGTAAATCGTGCACAGAAAGATGTGCCAGGTCACACGTGCTACGCACAGACTTTCTGTCTTACTAGGTTTTTACTTTACTTTCTGAGTTGCTTTCCATTGTGGCTATGTAATCACTGCTCGTATATTCATTAGTGATTGACACACTTTGAAGCAGTGTATTCTGAAGGGGAAATTAATACTATTTTAATTTTCCATGATAATACGTGATTTTAAGCAAGATCTGTTATTTTTATTAACTTCAAAACCCTCCTGTGTAAGTTTCCTGTTAACATGCTTGTCTAGTTTTTCTGTTAGATTATCTATTTAAATCTGATTTTGTGTTTTTTCTGCATATATTCTAGGTAATCTTCCTTTGTTTGGTTTTCTGCTCCGTGTAAGTCCTCCCAGTTTGTACCTGTGTTTTAATAAAGCAGTCACTTACTTCTTTATTTTTATGGTTTATACAGTTTATATGAGTTAATAAATTCTCATCTAACTGCTAATGACATTTTATATTTTCTTCTGTTATTTTGCATATTTATGACTTTAATTTATCTAGAAGTTATGTCTTCATATGTAAGAGGCAGGGACTGAAGTACATTTGATACTGAAGTTCAAAAAGGTATTCATCAATTCTAATCTTGCCATAATTAATTTTTAATTTCATTGCTACATTTCACCTCTTTGCCATATTGACTAATCTGTGCTTAGTCCCTGATCTCCATCACATTTGTGTATTATCTATTTCTGTATAAACTTTTGACTAGTTTTAACTGTAATTCAGATATTTTTCTGGACATCTGATGGGGAATATTTTTGTATGTTTAAAAAACTCCTCAAAAACTCTTTTACTAGTCTATATGATTTTTCAAGTCAATTTCTCAAAGTCCATAAAGTGTTGTTTTCGGAATTTTTACTGACATTGCATTAAATTGATGCACATTATTCTTATTAGGATATATAGCAAATATCTGTGGTACCATTTCATATGTATATTTTAGGAACTAAGGTTCAGGGCATTTAAGTTGGTCCTAGTGACAAATTTATTTTAAATTAATTATATAGAACAATGCTACTATTACCATCATTACAGATTCAAATATTTCTAGGACAAATTTTGGCTTTCTGTTTTTCCAGACAGTACAGAACTTTAAGACCTGTAATGTCATATAAAAATTTATATTGCTTTTATTATCATTATAGATTTTTCAAAATAAATGAATAGATGCATATCTATTTCTAGAGAAGTTCTCAATACTTGTGTCTATAATGTGAGAGATAAATCTGTCTCATGAATCAATTCCAGAGTTTCAATTTTCCTTAGTATGCTGTATTATCTTTATGGTGTATGTCATGTTTTTTGATAGATGCAAAGAAGCAACAATGGTAACATCTGTCCAAGAACATTAAGGAACTGAAGTGATTTTATGGAACCTTTAATGAAACTACGTAGACTGTTTGCAGGCTTGATGCCAAAAGTGAGGGAATCAGATGAATATTTTTAATAAATCATGTCCTGTAAAGTGAAGGCCAGAAAGAGATGCTGGTAATCCTGTTAAAAGTATGTAATTAAAATTGGGAGCAAGTCGTTAGAAAAAAATACAGAACGTAATTATTGTTTTCATGATAAACCATAACTTTTTTAACCTAATTCCCACTGGTATTAGGTAGTAAACAAACAATGACCCAAAATAACAATTTATAATACATGTCCAATCATGTTTTTTCCCCAAACCTAACTGGAATAAAACTAAAATGTACAAATGGGAATGCATCCATTACAGCTCTGTGACTAGGACTATGGGCATGGGTAGACTACATATTTTAGCAAATTTTTGTGAGATAGAAAAAAATATGGGTCCATATTAATGGATTAACCAGAGAAGAGAGGACCAGTCTCAAATACGCACAAATATATGAAAATTCCAAGTAAATGGAGATATTCTTGGAGAAGTTCTCAATTTACTCTTTAGTGTACAGAGGGTGGAGATGTAATCGGGATGGTTACTTAATAAGTGAATTATCTGTAGAAGGGCTGTCCAGGTCCTCTTTTATACTCAAGACTTTCTGCCTACAAATTCAAGTACCTCTTGCATACACAAAGAAGAAACAGGTTCCAAATACATTGGCCAATGTGCTGTGGAAAGCTCTGTTCCCAGAGGAGATGTTGGCACTCCAGGGTAGAGCACTCCTTAGTTTGGCACTTGAGAGTGGTCTCAGCCAACTTACCAACCCCCAGTGCAGCCAATTTGAATGGAAGCTTAGCAATTTACATGGTAACCTCTCTACAGAGAACTATCCCACAGCCTCCCTAGTTATTGCAAATGTCTGATTTACCAGACCAGGTAGAAAAGGAAAATAAGATATAAACACTGTATATTAATCCAAAAAATTCATGTTAAGGTATGAACACACATCTATTACCAGAAATTTTAGGGTAGTAAGAATCACAAAAGCATCAATATGAAAACAAACCACAGTAATAACAACTAAGTACTGAAATCAGAAAAAAAAAAAAAAACTGTCACTAAGAAATCAAGAGAATTCTTAAAATTTAATTAAACATTTCACAGAAAACTTGAGGAAGGTAAACATACAATAAATAAAAATAGGTTGCTCTAAGAAAGGAACTGTAGAGATTTTAATACTTAATGAGAAAGCAAAATGTTCACTGTCACATAAAATATAATTATTAAAATGTAAAAATCAATAGAATGTCTAAATTATAAATTTAAAAACACTTGTAGAATTAGAACAAATTAAAGGTAAAAAACAGGTGAGGAAATCTTAGGAAGCAAAACAACTAATTGAAGAATGTCAGTACACATTTTGCAGGGGTTGCAGAGAGAGAATGGAGAAAATTTAAGAGAGAATAGACTATTATGGCTAAACTACTTTTTAAAATAAAAATTACATTTTTAAGTGCTGAAGAAACATGAATTTTCAGCAAGCTGAAGGGCATACTCAGCAAAAGCATTATGAATTAATGAGCTGTGCTTAGAATGCCAATGACAAAGTGAAGCTCTTAAAAGCTTCTCAGAAAGAAAAAAATAAAAACTTACCTTCAAAAGAGTGAAAAATAGACTGACAACATTGGCAATATTAATTCTTTAAGGCAAAGGAACATTATCTCAATTTTAGAGGGAGGGTAATTTTCAAGATAGAATTCCATATCAAACCAAATTATCACCCATAAGAAACACAATTTCAGACATAAAAGGCTTCAGAAAATGTATTCATTATGGAAAGTGGGGTATTGAAGTTTCCTACTATTATCATATTGCTTTCTATATCTCCTTTCAGTTCTGTCAATGTTTGCTTGATATATTTAGGGGCTCTGATGTTGGGTGCATATATATTTGTAATTATCATATCTTTTTGGTGGATTGATCTTTTATCATTACATAATACCCTTCCTTGCCTCTTAATGGATAGAACAACAAAACAGAAGATCGATAAAGAAACAGACAACAACACTATAAACCAAATGGACCCAACAGACACACACAGAACATTCCACTTAACAGCAGCAGAATATACATTTTTCTCAAGTGCACAGAGAAGTTTTATAGATCATGGTAGGTCAAAAAACAAGTGTTTTTTTGGTAAAATCATACCTAATCACAACGGAATGAAAGTAGAAATCAACAGCAAAAGGCAAACTGAAAAATTTACAAGTATGTGGGAATTAAACAGCAAACTCTTAAAGCACCATAAGGTCAAAGAAGAAATCAAAAAGGAAATCAGAAAAAAAAAACTTCAATAAACTGAAAATGAAAACACAACATATCAAAATTGATAGAATACAACAAAAGCTATACTAAGAGGAAAGTTTCTTGCAATAAAAGTGTACATTAAAGAAGAGGAAATATATCCCACAAACAACCTAATTTTACACATCAAAAAAATAGAAAAATAAGACCAAACTAAGACCAAAGAAGCAGAAAGAAGCAAATACCATAGAGACATAAAGTAGAAATAAAAGACAGAGAAAGTAGAAAAACAATACAAAGAAATCAACAAAACTAAGAGTTGTTTTTGAAAAAAATAAGCTGAATTGTCAACCTCTTAACTAAACTAAGAAAAAAAGAGAAAAGAATCAAATAAATAAAATTGGCAATAAAAGTACTGACATTAAAACTGATGACAAAGAAAAGATCATAAGAGATAACGATAAACAACTATATGCCAGCAACCTGGACAACCTAAAAGAAATGAATAAACTCCTAGAAACATACAACCTACCAAGACTGAATCATGAAAAAGAAAGTCTAAACAAATCTAAAACTAATATGGAAATTGAATCAGTAATCAAAATCTCCCCCCACCCCAAAAAACGTCCAGAACCAGAAGGCTTTACTGGTGAATTCTAATAAGCTTTTAAAGAAGAATTAACAAAAATCCTTATCAAATACTTCCTAAAAATTAAAGAGGAAGGAACACTTCCAAACACTCTTTATGAGGCCAGCATCCCCTAATACCAAAGTCAGACATAAGAAAAGAAACCTACAGGCCAGTATCTAAGATAAACAGAGGTGCAAAATCCTCAGCAAAATACTAGCAAACTGAAGCCAAGAGCACATTAAAAGGATAAGACACAGTGATCAAGTAGAATTCACCTCTGGGACACGAGGATGGCTCAGCATATGCAAATCAATAAACGTGATCCACAACATTAACAGAATGGAGGATAAAAATCACACGATCATCTCAATAGATGCAGAAAAGGCATTTGACAAAATTGGACATCCTTTCATGATAAAAACTCTAAACAAATTGGTTAGAAAGAAGGCAAATGTCTCATCATAATAAGCACCATGTATGACAAGTCCAGAGCTAACATCTCCCTTAACAGTGAGAAAAATAAAAGATGTTCTCCAAGATCAGGAGAAAGGCAAGGAAGTACATTCTTGCCATTTCTAGTCAATATAGTACTTGGAGTTCTAACCAGAACAATTAGGTAAGAAAAAGAAATAAAAAACATCCAAATCATAAAGAAAGAAATAGAATTATCCCAGTTTACAAACAGCATGATGTTTCCGGTAGAAAACAAACAACAACAACAACAAAACCTGCTAGAACTAATAAAAAAATTCAGAAAATTGCAGGATACAAAATTAACTTACAAAAATCAGTTGCATTTCTATACACCTATAAAAACTAGCTGAAAAGAAAATTAGGAAAACAAATTCACTTATAATAGCATTAAAAAGAATTAAATACTTAGAAATAAACTCAACTACAGAGGTAAAAGACTTGTATAATAAAAATTTGGAGATTGGGATTTGCAGATACTAACTACTACATATAAAATGGATAAACAACAAGGTCCTACTGTATAGCACAGGGCCCTAACTATATTCATACCTTGTTGTGGCCTATAATAAAAAAGAATATGAAAAGAAATATATGTATCTACATATGTATGTATAAATGAATCACTGTGCTGTACACCAGAAATTAACACAACTTTGTAAATCAACTATGTATCAATAAAAAAGGATAAAAGAAAATTATGAAAATATTGATGAAAGAAATTAACAAAGATACAAACAAAATGAAAAGACATCCAGTGTTCATGGATTGGAAGACTTTAATAATGTTAAAATGCCCACAGTACCCAAAACAATCTACAGATTCAATGCACCATTGACTTTTTTTTCACAGAAATAGAAAAAAAAATCATAAAATTCATATGGAACCACAAGATACCATGAATAGCCAAATGAATCTTGAGGAAAAAAAAAGCTAGAAGCACCACACTTCCTGATTTCAAAACATACTACAAATCCACAGTAAACAAGATGGTATATTGGGATAAAGGCAAACATATAGACCAATGGAATGGAACAGAGCACCCAGAAATAAAACCACATTACACAGTCAACCAATCTTTGACACAGGGCCAGGAATACACAATGGAGAAAGAAGTGTCTTCAATAAGTGGCACTGGGAAAAGTAAGTATCCATGTGCAACAGAATGAATTTGGACCCTTATCTTACACCACACACAACAATCAACTCCAAATAGATAAAAGACTTAAGTTAAACATAAGACCTGAAGCATCAAAATTCCCATAAGATAACATACGGAAAACATTTATGGCACTGATCTTGGCAATAATTTCATGGACATAACATCAGAACCACAGGCAACTACAGGAAAAATAAACACGTGGAAATATATCATAATTTAAAAAGCTCTGCACAGCAAAAGAAACATTATATATTACAAATAAATATCTATATCATAGAGTGAGAAGGCAACCTATGGAATGAAAGAACTTATTTTGCCATAAAATCATGTATCAGATAAGGTATTAATATCCAAAATATGTAAGGAACTCCTACAACTCAAGAGAAAAACCTAACCTAATTTTTAAAAAATGGACTAAGGACTTGAATAGATATTTCTTCAAATAAGACACAGAAATGATCTCTAGGTATATAAAAAATGTCCAGCGTCACTAATTATCAGGAAAATGAAAATCAAAACCACAGTGAGATACCACTTCACCTCTGTTAAAATGGCTATTACTGTAAAGACAAGAAATGACAAGTGCTGGCAAGTATGTGGAGAAAGGGGACCCTCAGACACTGTTGGTGGGAATGCAAAATGGCACAGTCACTATGGAAAATGGGGTGACAATTCTTCAAAAATTTGAAGATAGAATTACCCCACGATCCAAGAATCTTATTTCTTGGTTGTGGATCCAAAAGAACTAAAATCAAGATCTCAGAGACATCTGCACTCCCATATTCATTACAACAGCCAACATGTGGAAACAACTTGAATGTTCATTTTTTTATCTACAAAAGCCATGATATGATGAAGTTTAATATAAATAATAAAGATGTAGATTAACAGGTTGATTATGAAAGTGTTTTTATGGATAAAGAGATAGCAAAGATAAAACTAACAAAATAAAAGTATTTTAGGAAGGGACTATGGAACAGAGAGGGGTGTGCTGATGTAACGCAGATGTGTTAATGCAATCACAGGCAAAATGCTCATGTCTGAGGAGTGACTAAACCAGAGCGAGAACAGAGCTGCAGGGAAAATGAAGGTAGGTGTGAGAGGGAGACACTGAGCTAAGGATCCTGTTTTTCATGTAGGTTCCAGTTTTTCTATGAGTGATGTTTTATACCCATGTCTGTTTATATTTTATGATTCAAAGAAGCAATGATGAAAATAAGGAAACAAAGCCATGAAGCCCCCTGGGTCTTTGCCATCAGATTTGCTGATTTCTTACATCTTCCAGTATCTTCTCTCTCTGGCATGCTCCCAAGATGTAAGTGGGGAGGGAGAGGTGGGGAAGGTGTTGAAAATCTTCTCTGGGGACTTTTTCTGGACGATGATGACACAAAAGCACTGCCAACCAGTTTTCATGAAAGTCAACGGAGATCTATGTTTGTAATGCTAAGCACAGAGAAACCACAAAGAAGCTGACTTTATGGAGAACCGAGAGGAGAAAACTAACCGGAAATAAAATTAATTCTCACTCCTTTCCATGTCGCATCCTGTGCTAACCGAGTAGACTGAGGCTTGCGGGTACACGTGAATCCCCCTGCGCCCCCGCAAACGTCACATGCTGAAGCCCTAACACTCTGCGTGGCAGACTTAGGAGATGAGGTCCGTGGGAAGCAAGCAGTACTGGAGGAGGTCGTGCAGTGGGGCCCTCACAATGAGATCAGTGACCTTGTGAGACGAGACACCAGAGAGCTCACGTGCTCTCCCTTCTCTACATGAGGACGTAGTAGGAAGGCAAGCCAGGAAGAGAGCTCTGGCCAGCATGTGACATGCTGACACCTCGACGGGGACGCCCAGCCTCTGGAACTGTGGGCATAAACGTCTGTGGTGCTCTGTTATGCCAGCCCAAGGGGACTACTATGCTCATATAAAGCAGGATAAAGGTTAAAATCTAAGAAGAAAACTTCAATAGCATTAGGGAAATACGGAAAATAAAAATCCATGACCATTTTGAAATAAATATTAATATTGGTTAGAGTTTTCTCAGTTCAAGAATACCAAAAGAGAAATGCAAGAAAGGGCCAGCCCCTGAAAGCCTAGGATATTAACAGATAACCTGTCACGAAGAGCAAGATGAAATACATTGTTCTGCTGTTAGATGTTGATGTTAAAAATTTTAGATAGCACTTCTTTTCACTCTTCTAAGAAGGAAAGAAAGTGGGCTCCATGAAACAGGAAGGGATGGTTTGGCTGCAACAGCAAGACGGGGGTGGAAAGAGATGACGGGCGAGGGGCTGCAAGACTGAAGGGAAAGGTAACAGCAGAGATCCAACGGCTCTAAAGCTGAAGCTCCACACTGAGCTGGTGCCAGGAGTGTCAGCATCCACAACTTTCTTTAGACTAGATGAGGCAGAAGGAAGAATTTTAAAAACAAGAAGATATAAAGAAACTTCCTTGGACTGGAAACCAACCTGAATCTATAAAACAAGACACCTTAAAAAAAAAAAAAAAAAAAAGACCTCCTTGCAGTTCGGAGCCTCGTTTATGGGAAGACTGCCCCCTTTTCAAAGCAAACTAAACCAGGAAGTGAGTACATGCACGCACACAGATACAGAAATTATTTTAAATTATGCAGGTTATACCTTTATAAAGAGGTTTTAACAAAAAATTGCTTTATTAAGACAACTGCTTCATTGGTAAATTTGGGGGCTGTCCTGGTAAACTTTATAGTCACAAATTCATTTTGTGCTGTAGGAATTTCAATTAAAACCAATTTATAGCTAATGACCTTACAATATCAATAAACCCTATCTTTATATACACCTAGGTTTTGCTCCTGTTCAGTGTCTTTTCTATTCTTCTCACTACCAGGTCACCAGCACAGTATGTTTTACATTTAGTTTCAGAATCTGTGCCCTTTGTTAGGATAAAGTACAAATCCGCTCAAACGCAGCAGCTGTGTTCCACGTACAGAAGCTTTGTTTCACGGTAATTGGGGCTGGTTCCAGATGGCAGTATTAATTACTGATTTCAATTGCATTTTGACTAATAGCTGCTCACATTATACAAATCTCATCCCCTAATGAATCGACAAATATATTCAGTCCATGTTTGAAGTCGCACTCTCCACGTAAAGCCATTTCACCACATCAAGACAGAGACAGAGAAACTCTTTTTCCTCTGCTATTGTAAGACTTTGGGTAGTTATTGACACCCTAGAACTAAAAAAAAAAAGTTTGGCCTCAGCTTTTTGCACATTTTTAGATGACAGTATACCACAGAATAGGATCAACAGACATACGAGAAAAACAACTGACCCCTGAATTGTATAAGCCGTTCAGTAGCTCATTACATCAATTAAAATAATATAAACTATACTAGATAAACTATACACATTTCGTATTATAAATATAAAATATAATTTTAATCTTTATAGTGTAAAATGTACTATAAACCATATTTTAAAACTATGTAAAAACATTTAAACTATGTAAAGTAATACGAAATAGAGCAAACTTCATGTGGATGCCACGCCCAGACTCCCCCTGACCAACATCTCTGAAGTCGCACTGCACTTGGGGAGGAGTTCATAAGGAGTCGGCTGCTGCAGCTGCTCTTACTGCTGCTTTGCTAGCTGGCTGGTTGATTTTCGTGGTATTATGATATGAAGTTACTACTAGTGATAAGTGTGAACAAATCCCACACGCCTAGTAATAATAGTCATCATTATCTCTTGAGTTTCTGCCCCAGGTAAGCTCCTGTAAAAAGTATTTAATGAAGATTAACTCATTTGCTCTTCAAACCAGTTCTTTGTAACAACATAAATGTTTAAAAATTTAAAAATTAAGTAATTCTTTTTTATTTTGGGGAGGTTTGTTTTATAAAAAAGGATATGAAAAAGAATGTATGTATATTCATGTATGACTGAAACATTATGCTGTACATGAGAAACTGACACACTGTAAACTGACTATACTTCAATAAAAAATGTATACAAAAGTAATAATGCCCCTATGAACAATTTCACAATGAAAGCAACTGAGGAAAATCAGGTGAGAAATAAGTATTAATGTGAAAGTGTCTTCCTATTTTGTAGGAATTCAATAGTTACAATTTTATTTCCTATATTGAACTGAGAGTAATATAAAGGTTAAAAATGTATATATATAGTATTTGAATGCCCAGATAGCATCCCTTAAAAATTACTAGAGAAAAAAATACAAAGAGAATATGTCAGACAAAAAAGGGGAAGAAGATATTAAAATACAAAATATAAAACAAATGTATATATTACAACCAAATATTTCTTGCTTTACAATAGATGTTAATGGGTTGTACACATTTACTGAAGGAATATCTCTCTAAGATTTTTTTTTAAAATCCCAAAAGTATGGAGTGTGTTTCTATGAACTAGTGATGAACAAGTGGAAGCCAAATTTGAAAAGAGGACACCACTACAACCATTCAAAATAGAACAAAATAGGTACGTATGAATCTAACAAAACACGTAAAGTACTAACATGAGGAAAAATACAAGATGCTAATGAAAGAAATCACAGAAACTTTGGGTTCAAATTCATAATATTACTGCTTTCTTTCTGTTAACATCATATTGTCTGTGTTCCCTTTTATCTTTCCTTGCACTTTTGTATTAATTACTATTTACTATAATTTTATTTTTCTCTTCCATTGGCTTGCCTGGTATATTCTGAGGTACATTTTATTGGACACCTTTGCAAGATACGCCTTCTTGCCTTAGGAGAGTCTAATGAAAAATAGAATTCTTAATACAACCCGATCAATTCAACTCCAGCTCCACTGACCCCACTTCTGAAATTTGAACTATGGCAGTCATATATTTTCCCTCAAATGTACATATCCCACAAAATATTAATATCATTGTTCTAAGAGCACAACTGGCCAAAATCCTATTAGATTTACCCACGTATCTCCCTTTTCAAACTTTTTTTTTCTAACAGCTTTCTCATATGTGTCCTCTACCCCTTACCAGGGAAAATGCCAGTTTTTTCTTAATAATACACTTTTTTTTTCATATTTTGACTCTTTATTGAAGGTGCACACAAGCAGACACACAATGTGCATATACAAATTACAAGCACACACACACGGGGGATATAGTGGCCCCAAAATACATGACAGGACGCACAGCCCCGTCATGAGGTTGGGAAGGGTGGGGGAGTGCGCACTAACCATTATCGATCTGTTACCAGACTCGGGCTTGGCTGCTCACGGCCCAAAAGCCAATACTCAAGAGATGAGTGTTGGCTGGAAAGGGGAAGTCGCTTTATTCGAGAGTCTGGCAACCTGGGGAGATAACAGTCTTGTGCCCGAAAACCAACTCCAAAGATTCTGCTCAACCACGGAAGTTTCTAGAGGGAGAGTCACTTGAGAAGGGGGTCAGAGTCTCTGTCATCTGTCACTGCGGGCAAGCTTTCTCTTGACTGGCTGGTGGTGATGCTCCAGGCATCTTGCGCTTCGTGGGAAGTGGCCATCCTCACCTGGGTGGGAGCCTCAGTCCCCACAGAACTCAGAGGTGTTGTCGTGGATATTCCTTGAGGAGGAAGCAGGAGCCTGCGCCGAGAATAATGCACTTTTGTGTCTTCTTTGGAGCAGTTTTTCTGTTGACAACTTCTCTCCATTTTCACCGGTTTGGAGATGCTAGAACTTGGACTTCATTTTAAAAAGTATTTCTACTTAGCAAGGATTTTCAGATAAAATAATCCTGCCTTTACTGACTCACGTTGTTTTTCGGCAATATAATGTGCCTAGATATGATTTTCTTTGCATTATTCTTTCCATTACCAAGAAAGCTATTTTCCCCTGACAATTTTGAATGGGATGTATCTGGAAAGTATAAAGTTTGGATTCTCAGCATATTTACTTGGCAAAATATTCATTAAAATATTAAAATTAAATCTAATATACTTGTAATTTATTTGGTTATAAGCACAAAAATCAATGTATCATATAATAATAAAAATCATTTTCCTTTTCAAATACACATGTAAATAATTATTATAGTTATTATGTATTTCGGGGTGTAGGTCAATATTGAAAAAATAGTGCATATCTATGTCTTGTATGTTCTTTCATTTCATGACAGATCACCAGATAATTCTGTATTTTATTTCAATAACAATCTCAATACTATTAATGACCTCATTCCCAAATGTCTCGCTTTTTCTCTTAAATTAATTCCACTCATTCATTGCTGTTATTGGTTTCGTAAATTCTTATGCCAAATACCTTTCTTATTATTTTGAGTACTTCTGGTCTTTCATTCCTAGATTTTCTGTATTTTACCTTTACTTCAAGGTTTTTTCAAAGATTGCTATTAGAATAAATTCAACATGTTTTGGATTTATTATTATGTTTTCTTCTTTACATGCAGTAAATTTAATTATTATCAAAGTGACTAGTAATTTATCTTCTAATTTGATTAGTTTTTATATTTTCTTTGCAATCTAGTATATTAACACCTTTTTAAAAAGCTGTATTTTATTAACATTTATTCTGACATAAATTTGATGTTGCCATTAATCTGTATGTTTTTAAAAATATAGTATCAATACAAAGAATGAAATACAGGGAAAAATATTACAGAATCTCTTGAATTAACAACTTAGAAAATCAATTTGTGTACATATAATCATAATTGTACTTCCACTAGCCTAATACTCTTTTTATTTTGTCTTCCATTTGCATTGTCCAGTATTTTGAGAACAAAAGTAAAATCAGTGTGATAGAAAGCATTTTTTGTTTATCCCCCTGAATTTAATGGTAATGCATCCAGCACATTTTCCAAACAGAATTCCTGAAATCTCTAGTCCCGAGAGATGCTACTCAAATGGATGTTTTTGTAACACCTTACTCATTCTGTCTTACCGTTTCCTTCCCTTTCATGACATGTCTTACCTTCCCTAGGGATTAGGTGAATATGCACCCAGGGTTCCATACCCCAAATTTCGTATCTCAAACATGACTCCTTTATTGTTCGCATGGATGCTTTATCCAATACGTTGTTTCCAATTTCTTGATCAATTCACCTCTGCGATTCTCCTTCATCCATCCAGTTAGCTGTCGTAAATTCATAAGCACAGTTCAGAAGCTGGGCCGCACGAGAGCTACAAATGTTTGGAGCACAAGGAGGAGTCAGTGGAGGAACTGGCCTCCTTTCTTTGCTTTTTCTGTCCTCCTGTTTGACTCGAGACTCTGCCTCTGTTCTGCAACTTGTGGCTTAGCCAGCTCTCCAAGCCTGGTAACTCTCCCAAATCATCCGGCACAAGCTTTGCTGCTTCCCCCATTTTCTGAGTATCATAGGCTTCCCAGAATTGTTCAGTTTCTGGTGCCACCACTGATTTACAACAATGAAACTGAGCTCGGTAACATTCCTTACATTTCCTCCTTTTCCATTTAAGTGAGTCATTCTCTAGGTTTTTGGAATTCCACATCAAGGATGAAACTACTGGACGTGAAGCACAGGAGCCCTAATGCCACACTATATATTTTATTGGCTTTTATAATTAATGTTTTATAAGTAATTTTCCATGAGTTAGATTATTTTATCTAAAATATAGTATTTTCTTTGCCTTCTTTTATAAAGTTTCAATTGGGAATAAAAGAACTGCTATTAACTGTACAAGTGGTCAAACTTTATAGTAAAATACAAATATAAACACAAAACATAAAAACATTATCATTGAAGTAAAATACACATAGAATAAAATTTATCATTTTAACCTTTTTTAAGTGTGCATTTCTGTGACATTAAATACAGACACACTGTTGTGCAACTTTCCATTCCTGAACTTGGCACGGAATATAAAAAGTCAGGTTGAAAATACTAACTATTTCATAATAAACTATTTTCTAAATAAATTGATACTAAATATAATTGACTAATATTTTGTCACCAATGGTGACAAAGTGACAACTCATCCTCACCAAATTACTCTTAATTTACAGGGACCATTAAGCTCTCACCTCATAGGATAAAAAAAAGTAAAGTAAATGGATCAGATATGCATCATGAAACCACCTTGATTTTAGTTTTTTATTTACAGAAAAGAATTTTAAAATGTTGAGAGCATTCTGTGTACGATCTTCTAGTACTGGTTCTTCAACTTGTAGGTAAGACCCTCACATTTTTGTGTTTTTGTCTCCTTTGCTGATTTTGTTTTGGTCTGGAATGAGTATTTTCATTAGGTTTATTTTAGGTTAAGCATAGCAATAACATTCACAAATCAATTTTATTTCATGGGGAAAACGATCTGCGGAGAAGACAACTGCCATCTTGAGATTAATCATTCACCAAAATTTGATCTCATGATCTATTACCAGTCATAGACCTTTCTTCATCCCCATCAGGTAGGTATTTTGCTGTTAACTTTCTCGCCTTGTTTCAGGTTCTTTTATAGTTAATGCATCCACATAGTATGGTCTCTGGTCGCTCACATTAAGTTATTTTGTTTTCTTCAAGTGCACATGCAGACTCCGCCATCCCTCCCCAGACTCACAGGGAGTGAACTATCCACATATCGACGGTTCCTCTGGTCATCATTATGCATTACATTTAGTAAAAACTCATGTATCTAATCAAACATTTGAGACAAAATTAATAATTAAAAATCTCTGAAGTTTTTCAGTTTACAAAGCATTTTTACTTGCACGAGTTTATGCAGGTTTTGATACAGTCCCTTCAGCTATGTGCTACCAACAGTCTCAGTAGACAGACAGCCTAGCAGTGGCTTCTCCAGATGAGAAAAGAGAGAAGACAGTCATGGATTAGCAGACTGCTCGGACTTCGCGACCACACCACTGTGAAATACAGACCCAGATAGTTTTTAAACAAAAGTGTTTCTTCTTTCCACCGTGAGATGGTAAAGGACATTAATGACCAAGTCCAACTGAGTGAGGAAAGTGGGGCCAGCCATTCATTCCTACCACACAGTCACCATCCACGTCGTCATGACCACCGCTGCTGGCTGGCACGTGCTGGATACTGACCCTGTGCCAGGCTCTGTGTGAGGGGTCTGTGTGCATTCTCTCGACGCAACGGATGCGACCCCAAGTTAAGGTAGGAGTGAGGATTAGAGAAGAAAAGGAGATGGTCTAAGAACATACGTCTAGCAAATAAGAGCAGGGACTTGAGTGGGGGTATTTGCTTCCACAGTTCTTGTTCCCCCCCTTTCTGGTTAAACTATACAGAGTCATAAATCAATATTGATTGTGAAATTAAAATAACAGTGTAACAATTTCATTGCCATGTCTGATCATAAGCTTCAATCCACAGACTATCTGTTTGGAGGTAAAGAGATTAAAACTGAAGGCGATGGAGTAGAGGTGGGAAGAGAAAAGACAGGCGGATTACTGAAATAAACAAATGTAACAATAAGAAGTCATCAATTGCTTAGGATATCTCAACAAATACAAACTCTACTATTTTAATTTTCCCGAATTTTGTGATTATGTATGTGTTGGTGTATAGGTATGTTTCCTAATTTTGTAAGTATGCAATTATCTGTCACTCTTGACAGCATTCCTCCTGGGTGGATATTTCACCCACCTCACATCAGAGAACACTGAGACTAAATGACGTGCCACATCACTCATCCTACAGCATAGAAAGATGTAATTTTCCTAAAACCAAAATATGGGAAACCAGAACGTCAGATAACAGCAGAATACAAGCGTTCCTGAAGTCACGGGAAATACGGAGCACAGATATTTTGCTTTCTGACACTCTGAAGTGGACAAGCACGACCCAGGCTACCACTGAGTTTATGCAGAAACAAAGCCCAGGACAGCGTGAGGGGAGAAGACTCTCTGGTGATTTGGTTGCCTGTAGAGGCCTAAATTCTGAAAAATCCCAGATACTTCTAAAGGTGGGACGTGATTTTAATCTAAATTCTTCTGTGCCCATAGCAAAGTTGTTCCATAATTTAATTTTTTTACCCTCTTTACAGAAAGAATTAGAAATAAAGCGCTCATATATTTCTTCATCAAAATTAATTACAGGAGAACATGTTGTGACTCTAGATGACCATAATTTTTATTATGATTTCACTGTGTTGTTCAATTTCCCCAATTTTCTACTGGGAAATAGTCCTAGTACTATAGCAAACCTTCAAACTCCAAAAATGAAGACAGAATAGTAGGGTGTGTGTGTGTGTGTGTATTGAATAAAGATTTCAGACAAAATCAAGGAATGTTTACACACGTTCAAAGACAGTTCTGCATCCCACCACTGGCCTGTGATGGTTTATTTACTGAGAACAGACACACGTATGTATGTCCACATCTACACCCATTTCCGTATCATCTTAAATGCTTAAACAAATGTGTTATGTGTATGGCTATGTAATTTAAATGTTCTGATTTTGGCATCGATAAAGAGGTCTGGGAGAATCTTCTGCAGCTAAATATTGGACAGAAGGCTTCTGAGAAATCCAGGGACTGCTGTCAGAAAGCAATTAAGCTGAAGAAATTACATTAGCGGAGAGCAGATGCCATATTCAACTCAGCCGCCTATTTTTCATGCAGTTGGGGCTCACTGGTCTTTTATTTCCCAATAAACAAAAGACTGGCAAACACCTGTCCCTTGCACAGGCAGGTGAAGCTGTTTGTCTGAAGAGCAAGTGCACCGCCACAAACAATTTCACTCAGCTCTTCCTGTTCTAAGTGCGCTTCTGATTAAGAAAGAGAAAATCAAGGAAGTTGGAATTTGTTTTATCGCCTTTTAGACCAAGCATCACAGACGTCCTCAAACAATTTTTACATAGTCTTTTTTTATCCTAAAATCACTCCAGAGTGGTGCCCACTTTGACGACTAGCCTGTGTCAATGGTGACAAGCGATTTTTCTAGCCCACTTGTGCTCCCTGTCAATGAAACAAGCTCTGTTTCTTTTCTTTCCACTTTGAAAACATCATAACATGAGCAAAACACTGAACAGAATGACAGAATTATCCTTTAAATTATGACAGAAATCATATTTTTCTAAAACAAAAAAAAAATTGGCTGAAGTAACTTTCTTATCTAATAAATCCATGGAGGCCAAATGTAGAGTACATTTTCCTAAATTTTGAATTTTATCATCAGGGTCCTGAATTTTTAATTTTTTACCATGTCATATTTTTACTTTTCAGATTTTTCTTGCACCTTGCACCTTGTCTACAGAAATGTGCAGAAGACTTTATCTCCTCTTTGACACTTTAAAAATGCCTTTCTGTTTTTCAATTTAAGGATTCATTTCACCATATGGTCTGTTTAGCCTGATAAACCCTCCTGCACATTATGAAATAAGCGTGGCTGTGGAAAACCATTCATACCGCTAAAGTGAAGGTTATACTAGTGTTTTTATGAGCACTGACCCCTTCTTCGATTCCAGGAATTTATCACTGAGCCGTCAATTTGTTTTAAACCTGCAACCTGGCATAGATGAACTCTGCCATTATGCAAGCTGCCCAAGAGATCATTTTAGGTCACAAATGTGATGGTTTCATTCAAAACCATTCTTTGGGAAAGTCAAAATTAAGCAAAATCAATGTTACTTATTCATGGTGTCACAAGTAAGAGTCATGATATTTTCTGTTCTCTCGAATTAAAACAGAATTAAGCATGAAGTATTTTACTAGTTGTATATTATCTCAAAGCAGTGACGCAGAGAGCAGATTCTAAAGTTGATGGGGGAGTAGAAATATCGTTGCCTACACAGATAAGCGTATTTTATATTTGTGCGTATTTAATTTCTAGTAGAATTTTTCTGCCTACTGCTTTGCTAAATTTGCAACTATGTTGGATTTTGTTTTTACTCATTTTCATGTGACTTAAGTCATAAATACATATCATCTAAAAAATGTAAGATGCTGCACACAGTGAAGAGAAGCAATACAATGCTCTTGAAAATACTGTGCAACTGCCTCACTCTAAGCCCATCTCATCATTGGGACAAAGGCAACTCCTAGGAGATGGCAAGAGAGAAAGACAAAGGACTCGGCGCTCTGGGCTACAGCACAGATGGGGGTGCTCTCTGGTATGAGCAGTGTGCCCCCTAAACTCTGGAAGGAAGAAATAAAAGTAAATTTGTAATGTGGGGGGCAAGGGTAATAATACCTGTGTCATTAGCCGGTACCCCAGCAACACAGAAACCAGTACCTGGAAGTGCTGTATGGGCAGTGTTAAAACCTACAATACGCGACACTGTCTTGGTTTTGGCAGCAGGAATAGAATATGCAAAACTCTGCTCTAGAAAATGGATTATCCTGCTTAAGCCCTTCATACTTTTTTTTTTTTTTAAGTACAGCCTGAAAGGCATTGGAGAGCAGAATTCTTCTTTACTGTAGCTCTAGGGGAGATGGTAGAAACAGCCAAATATATTTTCGGTTTTGCCCGTCATTGCTACCTGAGGAAGATACTGGACCAAGACGAAGCAGGGCAAGGGTCAGCCCATGTGAAGACACTGAAGGGGTGAACTACAGGTTTGCTAACGGAGCTTCTCTCCGCCTGTGCCTACAGAACAAGAGGAGAGCCCACACGCCTCGGCACTGGCAGGACCACGGGCTTGCTGGGGTTACCTTTTACCTCTGCCACACAAAACTACCAAGTTTCTGAAGTAATTTATTGCAAAAGAACCTGCAGCAATCCTTCCTAAAACGCCTGTGGAAGACTGGCTCCTGGAGGCAGTCCATGGACCGCAGGACTACAGCACGAGGAGGCAGGCTGCTCACACCCCACGCCCCAGGCGGACTCACGATCTGAAAGCTGCACTTAGGAGGTGCCCACGGAGGCCACGTGGAAGGAGGGCTCCTCTGGCAACCCCGGAATGACGGAGAATGAGGAAGGAGACCCTGGACTGGACTGAACTGAGGAATTTCTCATATTTCTCAAGCAGGTGTCTCTGCAGCAACTGCCCCAGACAAGCCTGCCAGGACTCCTAACCCTCCTGACTCCACCTTGGGGCGCTAGGCCTTTATCACAGCGGCCTCCTCTCACTCTCCCGGCCGTCCTGCACTGGGTGACTGCACTGAGGAGCAGCCACCTGGGTGATACTCCGGACCATTTCCTTACGGGAGAGGTGATCTGACTTCTGGGTGTGTGAGGAGATGGGCCTTTGTGCAAACTTCAGCGGCCAGAGGACAGACTGTAGAGCAGATGCAAACTGTCACCAAGCACCCATTCCTTCCTCTTTCCGTTTAGTTTCATCTGGGCACGTGGGAAAATCCAACACCAGGGTGACAGAGCCACACACGAAAGGCACGGGGGCCCCTCCACGATGTCACAGGACCCAGCTGCCGACCACCCCTGAACTGCTGGACTCAGGACCCCAAGAACCAAAACCTTTTATCTTCTATGAGCCTCTGTACCTAGTCTTTTGAAGAGACTGATACCTTAAAATGCATCACCTTTATCCTATAAAAATGTGTACAGGCACTGGGTCTACTTCTGCAACTAACACTCGTCCCACTGACGTGTGTCCTCACACACATGCACGAGAAAAGTTTCTGAACTTGTGTTGCCTTTATTTTATATGTGTTTAAACCTTTTCAAATGTTTTTTTCTTTTTTTCATAATTTTTTCTTTTCCCAAGTATATTTTTCTTATAAACCTTAGTACATTTCTAGAAAATATTTTAATACATTTTATTAGCATTATTTTATTTTTACAAAAAGATTTAGGAATCATTGAGACATTTTTGATATTCAGCTTTTTTTTTATGAATAGGGTCTATTTTTCATTTATTCAAACCTTGCTAGTTTTGTCTTTTTAATGATACGTTTTTTCTTTCATTATACATTATAATGATAGTTTGCACAGATTAAATATATTTTTGTATCTTGCCTAAGTTTTTTAATACATTGACATAAAACTGTTAATAATTTAATTTTATAATCAGTTGCAACATCTACGATGCTATCTTTAAAAAATGTGGTATTATGTGTTTCCTTTCACTGTTTTAAAAAATTCATTCATTTTACCAAAAGCTCTAGAAAGCCTGTTATATTTTCCATATATTTTATTATCTTTCTTGATTTGTTATTCACTCATTTTAATATGCTAGTTTTGAACATTTGTTGCAAAAAAATTGAGACATACCAAATAAGCAAAAAAAAAGTCACCTCTAAGCGAGACATCTGGAGATAAAACCTGCTGACATTTTTAGGTGCGAATATGTATTTATGGAACAAGTTCTGCTGGAAGTAAATGCGTTTCCTAAATCTAATTTCAACAGCTACTTAGCACTCTGCCACACAAACAACACTTTTAGGGAACTACTGAATCCTACGTGGAGCATTTGAGCTGTATGTAATTATTCACAACTTTAAATAATGCCACAATGAACACTTTCAAGAAAAATACAAATGAAATGAAAATTATTTTGCTCAAGTGCCAAGAAATAAGCCAATTTGGAATTTAATTACAATGACATGCAAACTATAGTGTAAAAGTGGAAGGCACTGCTACTGTAGAACTACTGAATTTTCCTATCCTGAAACATAGTAACTCTCTTTTTATTAGGAATTTATTTTATGTACAACTGCCCAGTCCTTAACGTCAGCAAGCTTCTTTTGTCTCTTTTCTTTCACTGGAATTTTCCTAATTTAGTTTTTCATTTTACTGGCCAACATCATCAGTGCAGTTAATTGTAGACATGAGATCTCTTTCTCTGTTACTCCCCATCGACCTCCCTCAAGAGTTATGGGCTCGGTATGCTCAGCAATAAATATATATATATATATATATATATATATAAACTATATAATACACATTTTCTAAAATTTAATAGTACTGCACAGTAGATACACCCAGCAATAGTGCTGTGAGTGAAACTAACACGTCTTTTAGACGCTATACGTTTGATGATACATCTTTCCCTTTCTTAACCCATTAATACTACTACTTTCAGAATACTAAGCCCCCTCTGCATGCCTTGTCCTCTTGTCCTGAGATGCATCCAGTCAAGTGTATTATGTTACTTGGCAGATGCCGTATCATGTAACAATCAAACAGTGCTGCAGCAGAGTGAGATAAACTTGACATACTGCACGGGAGAAAATTACTAATTGATTATTTGCTGTCTAGTAAAGAGAGATATCTTAAATTAGTATAACATGTAAATAATTATATTCTGGCAAGCCCTGAAATAAAGTTTACTGCACTCAAGTAGGAGAAACTGGTCTTGGCTAGATGCATTTTTTTCTCATTTAATTGTTGGAATTATTTAATAGTTATTTATAGCACAACTATTGCGGCAATATATAGTATCTTTCAACGTTGTTCCTGTCTCTTGTCAATTAAGTGCCTAAAATTTCCGTCACAATACGTTATTAGTTCTTTATTACTTACTCTTAGGCATCTTTGTATAGACATCTTTTCACCTCCATGCTATAAGTATACTTCCTGAACTTATTTTTTAATATTATTTTAATATTCTTTTTTATAATTCTTTTTTAATAATTTTTTCAATATTCTTAAATTTGTATAATTCTCAGTTATGTCTTCAAGGTAGACAGAATTTATATATATATATATATATATATAAATATAAATAAATACACACACACATACATTTTATAACTTGGAAGTAAAGATTATTAACTTTCAATTTTTCAAGTATTATTTTTCAAATTCAAAGCTAATTGTTTGCACCGCAGTTGCCTTCAGCAGTCCAGTGTTCTTCCCACTGGCCCAGCCCAACCCCAACACACGGAGGGCCCATGTCTGCAATCACTAGGTTGCTCCTTAGATCTTTTTTTATCCCTGCAGCATTAATACCACCTTTTTATTTTGCAAGCGGGCTTACTTTTTTGTATCTGAAGGACCCCCCACTTCTACTCTTTCTACCGATTGCTGCAGCTGCTCTAGGAGCACGTGCCCTACCAGATCAGGGTCACGTCCCTCTTCAGGCACCCGTGTGACACAGACGGAAATGCCTGCCATCCCTTTCCTGCACAGCACAGGCATGGATCTCTCAGTTAACTTGGTTCCTTTTTGTGTGATCCAAGAAGTAGTGTTTAAAATTAACTATTTGCTTATTTGCAGGTTTTCTCCACTGTGATCTTTCTGATGTGTGAGACTTCAAAGATACTCTATTTTGTTGCTCTATTAACATTAAATAATTTTTATTAGTACACTTGTTAACCAGTTACTGTTTAAATGAGGGCTGTTCCACTTTTTGTATACTGATCTTGCATCCAGAAAGCACGTCTATTGCTCTGTGCACCTCAGTGGCTCATCTGTGAATCACACTGCCCCCTTGGCTTACATTTGTCTTTCTATAGTAACTTTATAAGTTCTGTATACATGCCAGATATAAGCTCTCTGTTGGTCAAATATGCTTTTCCACTGTTTGGCCTACCTTTCTTTCTTCAAATGGCACCTTTTAATGAACAGACATTTTTCTTAGTGAGACAGACTGGAGTTATCCATTATTTCTGGTAAGATGAGTGTTTCATGTCTCGTGTGTGTATGTATATATATACATATATGGCAGGAAGTAGAGTCAAGGATTATTGTTTTACACCTAATTGACCCAAAATCATAGTGAAAAGATCTTCCTTTTTACCAGAGCTTTACTCTGAAAACCATGCATCTTTCTATCTGTGTAACTAGTCTGTGTTTTCTCTCAGTAACGTTTAGTCACTCCTTTTCTGCACTACACAAACCTTGCTGGGTGCTTTCCTGGTCAATGGGTGTATTTTCATGCTATTCTAAGTATGTTCTTGTATTTTTTCTCAACTGTTGGTGCTGACACTTGAAAATACGATTGTATATCCTATCCGTGTAAGGAGGAGACTTGATAAGCTTTATTATGAATTTGAAACAAACATTTTTAACATCCTTATGCTCATATCATGCCATCGTGAACGAATGACAGGTTTATTTTTCTTTCCATCTTTATGCCTTTCATTTCTTTGTCTTGTTGTATTTTACCATCTAGTGGGTATCATTGTTTTGCCCCTTCCAACAAAGGGAAAAACATTAAACATCTCACCCATAAATATATTTAATATTTTAAGGGATCCTTAATCAGATCAAGGAAGTTTCCTTTCATTCCTAGCGTGCTGGGAGTTATTATACACAAATGCTAAACTTGAATAAATGCCCATGATTTTACTAGTTTACTCTGTCTGTGTGGTGAACTTTATGATGGATTTTCAATAACTAAATCAACAATCCATTAATGATGCAACTTGGTCGTGATGGAGTAGCCTCTTTACATGTGATTTTATTACGTTTGCTAATCGGTTATTTTTTTGCATCCTAATCCATGAGTGATGCTAATTTCCTTCCTTATGCTCTTCTTGAGAGACTTCAGTGTCCGGAAGATGCTGGCTTGCCTCATTAAATCAGTTGTCAAGCTGCTCCCACTCTCTCTCTCTCTTTTTAAAGGGCATTATTTTTTATGGCAGTTTAGTTTCACAGCACAACTGAGAAGAAGGTAGAAATTCTAATATAGCTTCCTGCCCCCTCCACAGCCTCCCCCGCCATCAACATCCCCGGCAGACTACACCCACGTGACAGCTGATGAACCTGCATTGACTGCCATCATCACCCCGAGCCCATGGTTTGCATCGGGTCCAGGCTTTGTCCATTTCTAGGTTTGGACAGACGCATAATGACAGCCATCCGCCGTTACAGTATACAGAGTAGCTTTACTGCCCTAACTGCCGCCTCCCAACTTTTTATTCCCTGGATATTTTTGTGTGAGACTGGGCATTTTTCTTATTTAAACATTTGGTACATTTGACTGGTGAAGGCATCTGGGCTTGGAGATGTGTGCTTTCTGTAGACTTCCTACCTCCCTTCTTGTGAAATGATTTTAAACTGTGGATTCAGTTTTTAAAGCCATGGAATATTTGAAGTTTTTCTGGCGTTAGTTTGGATAAGTCGTATATTTTAAAAATACTTTTTGAATTTGAATTTTCAAATTTTCTTGTATGTAGTTTTCCAAATTTTCCTTCTATAATTTCGTTAAGGACTACAGGCACTAGTTTTGTTTTTCCTTCTTGACATTGTGTATTTGAACCTCTTTCTTTACATTGTGTCTTTCCTGAAGTCTAATTTTAATTGAAAATCACTCCTTCTCCACTTACTGCAAAATACCTTCCCTATTTTCAGTGCAAGATTTACTGCACTGAAAATACCACTTTGTGTATCAAAAAATAAAGCTCCTGAACCACTGCTGTGATGGGACCTCTTCCAGCGGTCCTGGGCATGGCGGTCATCTTATAAATGTCATGAACGCCTCCCTAGCACTTAGAGAACTAGCAGGTGGCTGGCATTTACCTAAACATTCGCTATGGTACAAAATGGGACTTCTGTGTACTAATAAGCATCAAGTAACAGTGGAAATGGTTAACTAACTAGAAAAGTAAGGGAAACATGTGGCTGTACGGCATAATCCTACTATTTAGCATTTCAGATCCTGTTTGGAGCATAAATAAGTAATACAATTAATTCCATGACTTCTATCATTAAGAATTTAATTTGCACTCACTTGCTATTCTAATGTTAAAACTCATCTATGGAAAGAAAAATTGTAATAATAGAGTTTACTACAAAGCAATTAAAAGCATAAATAATCTGAAGTGCTTTTCTACTTGAAGAGTCCTAGAGATGGTTATTGGCTTCTCAGTCAACGCAGTGGCCTCCAACTGCATGACACTAACATATTAGCCAAAGTGCGTTTATTACAGCTTTTTACCAACCCATGCGACTCTGATTTAAAGTCATGCATTCTAATGTGTTTTGACAAGTAAATTGCTTGCCTTTTTTTCCATGATAGTCAACCACATAAATAATGCATGCATGGTAATAGCTGGTGCAGTAATGCAAAAGTCAAGCATGAAGCACAGGCAGCATGTTAATGATAAAGGTGCTCGAGCCTCTGAAGAAGCCAGCCACTATCCAAAGACAGCAGATGCACCTGAAGCCAAATGCATTTTTGTCCACAAAATGCATGTGACTAAGTTCATAGCTTCACTTCTTCCTTTCCCCTCTACCTCTTCCCTAAGAAAAAATAATACTTGTTCTGAGGGAATTAAGACGATACAAGGTTAATGTACAAAAGTCAACTGCTTCCTTATATACCAGCAATGAACATTTGGAATTTGAAATTGAAACTGCAATACTATTTACATTAGCACCAAAAGAATAAAATATTTAGACATATCTAACAAAATGTGTGTAAGATCTACAGGAGGAAAACTAAAAAACTCTGATTACAAAAAATGAAAGAAGAACTAATGAAACAGAGAGGTATTCCTCATTCATGAACAGGAAGATCCAGCTTCCCCTAACTTGATCTACAGATTTAATGTAGTTAAAATTCCAGAAAGTTACTTTGTGGATATTAACAAATTGATTCTAAAGTTTATATGGCAAGGCAAAGGACCCAGCACCCCCAACACAGTACTGAGGAAATAATAAAACTTTGGAGGACTGACACTACCCACTTTAAGACTTACTTTTTAAAGCTACAGTAATCAGGACAGTGCGGTACCAGCAAAAGAACAGAGAAACAGATCAATGGAACAGAACATAAAGCTAAGAAACAGACCCACACAAACATAGTTGCTGGTCTTTGACAAAAGAGCGGACAAGTCTATGGAGCAAAGACAGTGTTTTCAACAAGCGGTGCTGGAACAAATAACAAACACATCTGAACAGCCAAAATCTGGGACACTGACGTCACCAAATGCTGGCAAGGCTGTGGAGCAGCAGGAATTCTCAGATGCTGGCTGGTGGGAACGCAGAACAGTGCAGCCACTTTGGAAGGCAGTTTGCTGGTTTCTTACAAAACTGAACATGTTCTTACAACATGATCCAGCAATGTGCTCCTTGGTAGTTACTCAAAGAGTTTAAAACTTACATCCACCCAGGGACCTGCCATCGGTATTTTTAGGAGCTTTATTCATAACTGCCAAAATTGGAAGAGAACAAATTGCCCTTCAGGGGGTGAATGGATAAATAAATTTTGGTCCATCCAGACAATCAAACATTATTTGGTGCTAAAAAGAATGAGCTATCAAGCTATAAAATGGCATGGGGAATCTTAAATGCATACTACTAAGCCAAAGAAACCAACCTGAAAGGCTGCATCCTGCATTATTCCAACTCTGTGACATCTACGAAAAGGCACAACTGTGGAGGCAGCAGAAAGATCAGTGGTTGCCAGGGCTGGCGGTGGGGAGGGGTAAAGGGATAAAGACGCGCAGCACAGGGGGCTTCAGGGCAGTGAAACGACTCTGTACAACGCCGTAATGATGGACACCTGTCATTATCCATCTGTCCAAGCCTATGAAACGCACACCACCAGCAGCGAAGCCTAGTGCAACTGCTGTGGATTCCGCCTGATGGCGACGCGTCAGTGCAGATTATTCAGCTGGAGCAAAGCACCACTCTGATGCGGGGCTCTGGCGAGAAGCGGCTGCATGAGGTGTGGGGAAGGGGGATGCGGAACTGCCTTATTTCTTGCTCAAACTGTCTGTGAACCTATAACTTCTCTAAAAACTAAAGTCCATTATCCAGGAAAAAGGAAAGGCAACATAGAAAACTTCAGCAGATCTAGCTATTTTTTAAGCAATGAACAAACCATTTGTATTTACTCAAAATTAGAATACACTGATCTGTTAGAAAGGTAATACATTCGATAACAGCTATGTTTTTCAGAATCTAAAATGCCCGTTCAATGAGTCACTTTGATTTTTTGTCTTATTTTTCTATCTTTGGTTACGTCTTATAAAATCCAGCTTACGAGACTGCAGTTTCCGTCATTCGCACAGCATGTTTTGCTGGGTTATGTAATGATACTGCGCTTAAATCTATCTAAAATCCATTGTCTTAATAACAAAAATGCATTAAGCAAATGGACTAAAGTGGAATTACTGCTGCAGATGCTCACTCCCACAGCTTTGTGCTGTGTATTTTCAGTACAAGATCAGGCTGCCCGTGCTCGTCTGGTCAGCTCTATCACCCAGTAATTGTAAGTGTTTACTGTGGTCTGAGGTGGGGTGGGTGGGTGAAATGGGTGAAGGGGGTCAAAGGGCAAAAATGCTAGTTACAAGATAAGTCAAACATGGGGGTGTAATGTACAGCATGGTGACAATAGTTAGTGACACTGTTTTGCACATTTGAACACTTCTAAAATAAATCTCAAAAGTTCTTGTCACAAGAAAAAATTGTAACTGTGTGGTGACAGAGTTTCAGTCGACTTGTCATGGTGATTATTTTGCAATATATACACATATTGAATCATTACATTGTGCACCTGAAACTAATAAAGTATTACATGTCAATTATACCTCAATTTAAAGATACAAATATAACTGAAAAAGACAAAAAAAGTGTGCAATTTAAGGGTTCTTGCCTTTCTACAAAGCTGCATTCGCCTGTCTAAACTTCTCCATGTGGTCCTCGGAAACAACAAATAAACCAACTCTCCCCCTTACCAGCAAAGGTCCCTTTGTGGCTGATCCTGTGCTTGATTCTTGCAAAACCAGTCAGGTGCAAATTTACTTACCTGTTATGTATACTCTGCTTTCTCCAGCTAACACGTGCGTCATTTAGGCTTTCTTCAGACTGACACACTTCGTTCTTGATAAATGGCATAATTCCAAGAAAAGTTTCTATGGGTTTTCAGAAGGCCACCAACCCTATGAGATACACGTGGCACTCACATTCTAACTCTGGAGTGTACTTCACTGTACCTGGACACTGTGATAAATAGTAAAAATTGAATATTCATATCTTTCTTTCTATTCACATCATTTCTGAGTAAATACCAACAGAAACAGATACCACGTTTTGTTAACACTGTAAGAAAGTTTGAATGATATTGAGCACTATACTGAAATTTTATGTAGATGCTTTTATTATGAATTCATTCTTATTTATTCTTTGGATTAGTCTTACAAAATTTTCTAGTTTGAAAGTAATAACAGTCATATAGAAAATAAATAGAGATAGAAGAAAATAATATAAATGTATTATTCTTCTGCTCAGACCATGGTTTGACATAGATCACTTCACACTTATTTAAATGTATGATAAAACCTACACTTTATCAAAAACAGATATATTCATCCATCTTTTAATTTGAAACTACCAAAATTTATCTAGTCCATCTGCAGTTCTTGGGCAGAAGACTGCTTCTCGCTTTGCTCTACTGTAAATAACTACAAGATGACCGGAACTGAACGCATCCCTGTGTCTCTCTCCTCATTTCCTCAGGATGAACTTCTACTCTAGACGTCAGTCAGTCGAGCATGTTTAGTTTTCAGATGTGTACGTGTGTGGTGAAGTTGTACAGTGATTTTGTACTAAGTCAGTCTGCTCCCTAGAACCCCTTTCCCTGTGGGGCTCTGGGTTGGGATTAGCAAAGAGGAAGTCTACGTGAGACCTGGAGGGAAGAAGAGAAGGCATCCTGCCCTGATGATTACCCTGGTGAGATTTCGTCAGTAAGAGATGGACACGGACCCCTGGCTTGTCCTTGGCCTGTGCCACTCTGCACCCAGCTTCTTCCAGGTGGCCAGGCCAGGTGACCAACACTTGCAGGTGGACAGGCTTCCCCACCTGCTCCCCTCACAGTCCGGGCCTGGCTCCCCAGATCTTTCTGTAAGCTGCGCTGACAGCCCATGCCAGTGCTTCAGGAAGGCTGACTGAAGGCTCTTCTCTGATCTGTGATTCCCATTTCAAGGCTGTACGTCCCAAGCCCTCCCACAATGGATAAGGTCCACCTGCTGTGACAAGCTCCTTACTTCCCAGCCCTCGTCAAGGCTCTGCTTCCCCGACCCGTGGGGACCAGCACAGCTTGCTGTGCTAACCACCAACCCAACCACATCCCACCTTGGACGTGGGCAAAGGATGAATTGTGATGGACTAAGATAAAGCCAAATTGTCACTCCACCCGTGAGTGGGTGGCAGCTACGTCCCTCGCCTAGAATCTAATGCGATCATGACCTTGGCGAGAACTGTATGCGTAATTTCAATGGTAGGCCTTAAAGATTAGCAGCAAAAGGTGAATGGTGAGCACAGGAGCATTGAGCGAAGCTCCTCCAGACGACCCTGGAACGGTGGACACATGTCGCCACGCACCTGTGTAAACCCAGGGAAAGCACAACGCAGAGAGGGAGCCTGCTGTAAACCGCGGGCTTTGGTTGGCAGTAACATGTTGACAGCAGTTCATCAGTTTAACAAATGTACCCTTATGATGCAAGATGCTAATATTAAAGTATAATTATTATAAAGCACAAAGGATATTAATATATATTGTATATTTATTGCATTATATGCAGTATCGTACCTTTATGAGTGTTACATAGGTGTTGATGATTGTGTGTGTGTGTGTGTGTCCAGTACTGAAGAAGGAACAACCACAGGTGCGATGACTGCAGGGGGTACCATTTAGACAGAACAACTAAGGCAACGACCAGGTCAGAGTACGAGGTGTTCCCACAACTTAGTTTCGAGAGCTATGAATTGAAAAAAATTTCAACACCAGAAAATACTTTTCTTTAAAATGTATTATTAACTGAAGTAAGAATTATTCACCCAATTACTAGGATCATCAGTATTTGCACATCACCAATTCACAGGATTCTGTTATAAGGCACAATATAAACATCATCAAATGTAAAGTTTCTGCAAGACTGTGACGCACTAATTTCTCTATGGAAGATCCATTTAAGCCCTGAGCAGAGGATTCTCAAGGAGGAGTAAGAAGACAGCTGAAATGTGCATGATGACAAAATAATAAGGGAAAAAGTTGGACAAGGTTTAATAAATTTCCCATGAGTAAATATTTCCCTTTAATAATAATTAAACTCTCCCACTCTTCTTAGCTCTAAAGTCATAAAATAATTCCATTGTAACTGTTTATTCATTCACTTAATACACAACCCATTACTGATCTCCTACAATGTTCTAGGCTGTGTGTAAGGACCTCAGAATATAAATACAGGTGTATTTGTCGTTTTTAGTTACTTGTATATGCAGCCTATGCATCTAGACCAAGAAGAAACAGGGACACGTAATACTGAAGAATAAAGTGCATCTCAAGCAACTATTAAAACTGACAGAAATCTCAGCGCTCACCTTTACCAATGCCCTAGCTATTTCTGGAGTGCATGTTCTCTGAGCTTGGGAACATCCATCACACCTCCCACACATCTGGCGTGAACAATTAGTCTGAGATGAGTGGCAGTGCACACTCACATAAATAGAGGCCTTCATGCTTCATTTTTAAAAGTGCTACTGTAATTTACAATGACATCATTTTAACTCTGACATCTTAATATTGTCTCCATAGGTTTGCTTTGACAATGTTTTGTTGTGTTTTGACACTGTTTGTAGTTTTATCCCAAAGCCTTAGAATTTTAATTCTTTGTTTTGCGTCAGAGGCACAATGGCACACAATTAAGATTCTTCCTGCTTTTGGACTGAAGAGGATACTCCGAGATGTGACTGATGATTTCACTGCCATGTGAGATAAATGTAATTCACACGTATGACCCTAAAGGCTATTTGTCCCCCCACTTAGATGTCACTTAAAATCAATGGTGAAAACAACAATACTGAAGTATTTGGTTTCACTTCATGTTTTAGGTTTGAAACGGAGCGCTCAGAAAGTGAAATTTGGTCAATAATGGTAATTATTTTTCCAAAAATCTGTGAGTGAAATCCTACACATGGACAAATGACGTCTTCACACACGTCCACGGTCGCATGTGCTTAACACAGAGCATGTGTCCTTGAACTACTTGCGCTTGGCCTCCAGCCTTGAAACCACCAGCCGGAGGATGATGGTCCCTGTGTATGTATTTACAACTCCTGATGGATCAAGCTGGATTCGCGGATGACTGTGAGGGGCCCTAAGAGTAACGACCGACTCGGTGTTTAAGTCCTGTCTATAAAGAGCTTCCATCACCCCTACACTGGCCAAGGGGGCACGTCTCATCTTTAGATTATACTGTATGTATTGAAAAGCTCCCCCTAGTGTGAGCCTGTCGTGTTGACTGTAAGTTGTCCTCCTCCCATGGAAACGTGAGATCAGATCTGCTGATACTCTGCAGTGCAGTCCACACGAGACAGCTGTCCCCAAGTCCTCACCTTCCCTTCTCCAATCAGAACAATCCACACATTCTGCAATTCTTGGTGTGAGACGCTTGTGTGCAGTGGGTATTTTAAGGTCTCCTACCATCCTCAGAGATTTTTTCTGAACTTCATTGTTATACCATCACATTTTAATATTTTAAAATACCTAGTGTTATAGCATATATAGTTATATAAAATACTAAACATAAATTGCTCTCAGCTTACTGTACTAGACTGGCAAAACCTTTCTGAATACCTATTCTGCCAGTCAGTGTTTACTAGTTCGTTACATTTAACATCGCCCACAGGCTAACCAAGCGGGCCCTCTATTCTTCAGTTAAATACTGTGACATGATAAAGAGGAGGGGCCGAGAGTGGCGGCTCCATGCTGTCACCCACTGCAGGTGGACCCAGCTGGACACCAACCCCGCCCACCGGGGCACTGCCCAGCCGCTGCGAAGCCATGGGGACAGGCCATCCTACAGCCAGCATCACTTTATTTGAAATCATCTCAAATCTCTTCCCTCCACCTGTGAATAGCTAGAGCTTTGCTGGTCTGCGGCTTTCGTGGTGCTGTTGGATGCCCTAGTATGCAAGCACGGCACAGTTAGACACCTGAAAGACCAAGTCGCCCTCCGTGCAGGAGGACACGGATGACTTCCAGCGGTGACGGGGGAAACAGCTTGACATGGCCAAGTGGGACACCCGGCACTAAACCACTGCTCACTGCTGCTGCTGAAGCCTCATGCATTACAACCACGTGTCTTACATGTGACGGAGACAGTCCTAAAGCTGTGCACCTGTATCAAAGGAAGGTTTCAAATAATCTGTGTGCTGGTTTTTCTGAATTATAGAAGTAATCTGTTTATATAGTCTCTCTCACTGGAGCAAAGTCATACAAATCAAAACAGAGAAGATAATGTGAAAATTGTTTCTCACCACCAGTCCCACACCCCACTCTCTAGAAGTAAGCACTGTTAACTGTTTGCTGTGTTTTTTCAATCTAACTTTTTTGATGCATTCACACTTATATGTAAACATATATAATTGTGTAATTTTTGTACTTAAGTAGATTTTAAGGCCTGCTTATGTCAAACTTCTTTTATTACCAGTGTGGTTGTCATTTTATGCCTTTAAAAATAAGATTTTTGATACTTCAAAGGACTTTGGACAGCCATGGGGTAGAAATGTGTGAAAGTCATCCATTATTATACAATAAAAATGTTGTTTTAAAAGAAATTAACACTAATTAAGAAAGTAAAGAAATTAAAGCCAAATAAGATGAATTTATAGTTTTCTCAGTGTAAGCATGGGAAAGAAATTTTGATTCATAATTTTAAGCTATATTTCCATATATTTGATTTTATAAAGCCATATTCTTCATTAGAAATCTTGATATCTAATGTATACTTATAAATTTTCTTAAGCCCAATTATCATGTGTGTCTAAGTGTGTTTGTGAATTTCTGTACTCGACACTTAAGTAACAATCATTGATTTTCTACCATTCACGTGTTCATTCAAAGCACATTTATCTGGCTCTAGTCTAAAATAAGCAGAGTGCTAATCATGTATTTTCTAATCAGAAATATCTCCCAATCCGAAAGAAATATATTATGACAACATAAATTGTTCCTGTTTGGAAAACACCAATATGTGAAGGCACCATAGAAAACGTTACTTCCTAGTTCTTGCTTAATAAAGATTATACACACATATGCTATTCAAGATGGGCCAATTTAAAAGGAAACGATTTCTGAAGCATTTAGACATATGGTTTACTTGCTTTTGTTTCAAGAACAAATAATAACATTTAGGCTGGCAGACAAATATATTTTTACATAAACCAATTAATCTGGAAAATATAATTTATAGAAGCAAAACATATCTCAGTCAAATTAATAAAGGACGTACCCAGAGTAAGGCTCCAAATACCTTGGCCGTTCCCTGCACCCAGGCCAGGACGCTCTCCACCCGTCACAGAGGAGGCAGGTGTGTGGGGGGTTAGCACCCACAAGACGGTGAAACAGGAAGCCCCAGGCCTTGCGCCCACGCCCACACAGAAGCAGCAATTCGACAACAGAACAGGGACAAAGCCCTAAGGCAATAAGTGGACTAGTAGGGACCCTTGTGTACTGTTGATCAGGTTGTAAAATGAGAACACGATAGAAATGGTTCCCCAAAACACTACAAATAAACCCTCACAAGACCCAGCAACCCCACTGCCAGGCACGTAGCTGAAGAACTGACACCAAGGTCTCAGAGAGGTGCCTCCTCTGTGCTCACTGCAGCGTGTTCACAACAGCTAAGACACAGAAACAGCTTAAATTCATGACAGATGGATGAACTGATAATACGAACACAATGGACTATCACGACTCAGCCTCAGAAGAAGAAGGAGACTCTACCGCACGTGAGGACGTGGATGAACTTGGGAGACACTACGCTCGGTGAAGGGAGCCGGTCCTCGAAGGTCCGATACCACAGGATTCTTGCACAATGGTCAAAGCCAGAGAAACAGTCGAACAGCTGCTGCCAGGGGTGGGGCAAGGCGTGGGGAGCTGAGGGTCAGTGATGTACAGAGTCTCACTATGTGAGATGAGTCAGTGCCAGAGACCTGCTGGATGGCACTGTGGCCACAGTTAGCAATACTGTCTTGCATCCTCAAAAATGTACTAACAGGGAATATCTCACGCTAAGTGTTGTCACTGCAATTGAGAAACGAGGTACAAAAAGCGCATAAGCCCCCTGATGCAGCTCTCCCCGCGGACAAGCACGACAGGAGAGTGGGTGAGAAAGGACAGAGACACGTCCCAGAGCTGTCCGTGACACGAGGCTGCCATCTCACACCGCGGACAGGTTTGGAACCTCCTTGCGGGGTGCTCTCAGTGCATGATTTGGTTTTCCAGTTAATGGAGATGTCAGTTTGAGGCAAAGAAGGCATGGTATTACGGAATTAAATATTTACTAATTGCCGACCTGAATTCTAATTTTTTTCATCTCCATCTCTCACTTTCCAGGGAAGTGGGGAAAGCAGTCCTGAAGCTGAGGACGGCAGACCCTGCCACCACAGACAATATGGACAACCACGCAAGGGCCAGGCCCCGGGACACAGGGACCGGCGCTCCGAGGGGCCGTCTTCATCCTTCTCCCTGCTCACGGCAGAACCCCAGACGAGAACTGAGCAAAGAGCGATCGATTCAGATTTCAGGCAGACTTTTCTAGAAATCAACGAGCCAGAACTCGCTGGGTCTGAAAATCAAACTACACCTCACCCCCAGACTCTTCCTCAGGAAGAAAGAACATCAGGCAAAGATCAAAGCCCGGCTGCCTTCAGGGCAGTGTGACCTGGAGGTGAAGACGGGGCCACCGGTTCGCCTGTGAATCCAGTCCGGATCTCAGAAAGACGTAAGTTGTCACCGCACAGTCCCTTTCACAAGGACAAACGCCTTCTAGGGTGCGTGGCTTCAGCCCCGTTCGCTCGGTGAAGTCTCGTCGCCCCGGCACAGGAGGCAGCTCAAGACAGCAGGACAGTGGAGTGCAGCCCTCCTCTGACCCTGAAGGCTCCTGGCTGTGCAGAAATGTTCAGCAGGCATGTTCGCTTCCAAATATTCACACCACAGGATCACACGTACACACACACACACACACACACACACACACACACACAGTTGGGGAGATTTCAGGAAGAAAGTATTTTTAAAGAAACAAGAAAAAATACACTAGTCTTTCTTAATGGTTCACAACAAAACATTAACGCAGGCACAGCACACTGCTCACAGCATTTCTAATAAATATTTTGAACAAATGAGTGAAGTTATTTTTTATGAACCCATTCAGGTTTAATGAAGTTCAATCTCTCTGGAGTCTGTAAAACGCAATTTGCACAGAAAAAATCTTTTTAATGAAAACATGACCTTCCGTTTTCCTTATGCTCTGTGTCCGAACACATTTTCCATGTTTTAGGGTGTGCTTAACAACCACGTCTCAGAGGCGTGCACGCCCTGGTTAGCGGCGTCTGACAGGTACGTCTGTCTGTGGACACACGGAGTCGGCCTCACCTGCAGCAGCGCTCGGTGCAGACCCACCGTGTGTGGATGACAGCCTGCCTCCGTCTGGCTCTGTGATGGGCCTATCTTTCTGTGTCCATGAAGATTTGCAAATAACTCAGTATTTTAGCGGTTCAATATGACAATGCAATTATCCAGAGGCACAATTCAACACATCTATATTATTATCTATTTTTGTGTAATCACTCAGCAAAACTTGACAGTTAGAATTACTGAGGGAAGTTGTGATAACAAGAATAATAATTCTTCAACATTATGCATTTTGGCATTGCCTGTGGTATGTGCACCTGCCAACAATTACTTCCCAGCCCAGAGAAAAGCTTCACTCTAATTACACGATCCATGCTTTAGAGCGGGCTCTCTGCCACCCCTCCGTGCCTCACCAGATCAAACCCTTCCCAGATCCACAGGCGGAGGGCCAGGAATGCACGTTTGGTCGTAAGTTTTACTATAACCCACAGTTTGCAGAGCGTCACACATACACAGTAGGTGCTCAAGAAAGAATCACTGAATTACTAACTACACTTGTATCTACGGTGCTCCATTTAATAGAAGGAGAAAAAAATCATTCCAATACAAAGCAACTCAATTTTGTTGTGGAACCCTTGCTTAGGGTTCAGCATCCCTCCTGTGCCTGACGTGTCGTGAGCTCGGCTCCGTCGGCACAGACCCTCCACAGGTCCGCAGGGACGAGCAGCTCTGCTGATAAAGACCAGCCAGCACGACAGAGCTGTGCTGCGGCGTGGTAGCACCTATCTTTCTAGCAAATATCTCCTTCCTTTGTTTAACAGTCACATGGCTGATGTCCTGACACCACCCGGGGTGAACTTCCAGCAATGACTCATCAGACTACACTGGGAAGGAAAACCTGCCCTCAGGAATCAACAGAGCCAGTGTCCGCTGCCTCTGATCACCGCAGCCTAGATTCCACAGGGATGTAGAGAGTGGCCAACACTACCCAGCCGAGAACATTATGGAAGTAGACCACACGTGGCAGGAAATAACGTCACAGCTAACAACTTAGCTTTTGGAATTTTTCATTTTTCTCCTAGTCTAACCTCACCTACATAGCACATGTACCAGCAGCTTCAGTAATCCATGAGGACCTGCTGAACCCACAAGTAAACTCTCCACCAAAACTGGCCTGAATTCAGTCTCATTAACTGATCCGTCCTTTGAGAAGAATGACAGACTCATCACAGGGGCTGAGGATACAAAGATGAGCACAATGACTTTCTTTCCTCAAAGAACTCACTATCCTGGAGGAGAGCACTCTGTGACAATAATTAGACCCTTGTCACGTGTCACAGCACAGAAGGCAATGAGGCTCAGCAAGAGCACTCACTCGCTGATTCCTCAGCCCGAGCCTCCGCTGCATGCTGGGCGTGCTTGGAGGTGCTGGGGGGTAACCAGCACAGAGGGCCTGGCAGTGGCCCTGCGCCCTGGAGGGACACACAGTGAGAGCCCGCTGGTCCTGGGAGGAGGCCACTTCAGAAGATTTCCTGAACTCTGCCTTGAAGTGCAATGTGTTAGGTAGTGAGAAGGGTCACTTACCACATGACTGGAAGAACCATTATCATGAAAAAAAAAAAAGGGTAGATTTAGAATAAGGATCAGTTAAGGATGAGTGTGTATTAGAGTAAGTGTGTGAGACGGGAGGGTGATTTTACTGGGACCTGACGGTGCGGAGCCAGGCTAGGACACAGCCTGCACGACAGGTGCCTCTTTCGACGGGCTGAGCTGCAGTTTCTGAGTAGAACATGTGGTCGTGTGTTCACATGTGAGTCTAGAGTGAGTCTATCTGTAAAAAACCCTTACTACACAGGGACAGGTCTCCCTCACTGAGGGTATCCTAGAGGGCTATAAAATCCACGGGCAATCTCATTTCATTTTGTAGTGGTCATTCTATTTCCTTTTACGATAAAACATTTTACCAGACTTTCTAAGTAACATGGTGTAATGGACACTTTGATTTCTGTCTCTACTCCCCGTGGCCACTCAGTGGATGGCGGACAGGAGGGGACAATCCATGAAGGCAGTAGGCTGAGGGCCTGAAACAAACCCTCAGAAACCAATGTTCAAAAGTGGAGGGTCAGATCAGATGTGATCCAATTAAACAAATGACAGAAATATGGCTCAATCATAGGATACTGTTCTCCTGAGTTTAAATTGTGAGTGTTATTAAAATTAAAAAGAGAATGGAAAACCTTACAGAAATTCCTCAAAAAACTAAAAATAGAACTACCCTATAATTCAACAGTTTCACTCCTGAGTATTTATCTGAAGAACAGAAACACTAATTTGAAAAGACGCACGCACCCCAGTGTTCACAGCAGCACTATTTACAATACCAAGATATGGAAGCAGCCCAAGTGCCCATGAGCGGATGAATGGACAGAGAGGATGTGTCTTACAGACGTAACAGAATGAAACGGTGCCGCCTGCAGCAACACGGACGGCCCTGGAGGGCACTGTGCTTAGTACAATGAGACAGAAGGAGAAAGACAAATACTGTGTGTTATCACTTACATGTGGGATTAAAAAAAAAAAAAAACAACAAATGCATATTTAACAAAACAGAAACAGACATGCAGAAAACAAAACAGAGGTTACCGGAGGGGCGAGGGCAGGAGGAGGGGTGTGCTGGGGTAAGCTCTTAGGAGATACGAACGACCAAGTATAACCAGGTAAGCAACAAGGATACACTGTGCAGCACAGGGACATACAGCCGCTGTCCTGTAATAACGTTAAATGGAGTACAAGCTATAAAAATTCTGAATCACTAGTTGTACATTTGAAACTAATATAATATTGTAAATCAACTACACCACAATACAAAAACTAAAAACAGAAGGACAATACAGATCCTCAATCGTTAAACAGACACAGACAGTATCTCAGACCTTTCCCTGCTCCTCTTACCAAAAAGGGCACTTGCCCATGACTCCTTCATAAAACGTCTTATTTTGTGAACTAGAATTCTGTTATCCTACAGCTCTTTCAATAACCAAAATTAGCCTAGTGGATTAAAATACATTTTCACTTTAAGACAGTTACCATTCATGTAACAAATAGGACTCAAATACTTTCAGGCTGTCATTTCATGCTGTGCACTGATTTCTGAAAATTATCTTACTGTTCTAAATATATGCCTGATACGTATGTTCTAAAAAGATAAATTGGCTAAAATCATCCTCATTGTTCACAGATCTTTGTAGCAGAACCAGTTGAAAGAATTCACCAGACACATGGGAGAGGCTGCCTTCACCTAGTGATCACACATGCTAAGCTAGGGAAATATTTTAATCTATTTAAAGCCTCAAGAATTTCAGGGTTGCATCCATTTGAAGGTCAGATTTTAGCAAAGTTTGTAAGTTTATATATTTTTATACACTAAATTTAAAAGTTTATATACATGTTAATATACTAAATTGATGACAGAACTAAATACCACACAACGATCTTGAAGAACATTTGCCTTAGTAACTGTTATTAACGTACTGTAAAAATTACATACAGCACTTGACATAAAATGTGAACGATAAATAGTACGATCTGGTAAAAACACAACTTAAAAAATGGAATTTGCTTCTCACTTGCTTTTCAAGGCCACCACTGAGCAAGGCACTATATCCCAGAACTTCATGCTTGTCTCCCACCAGCACATGTCTGTATCATGACTTATAAAAACAAAGGAACGTAGAAGGAAAAGTTGGGGAAAAGGACAAATCTGCGAAAAGAAAGTTCAGTTCAGAGCTTTGCAAACAGCTGAAGAGAAAGATGATTTCAAAATTGCAGAATAGATAAACAAGATCATACTATATATAGCACAGGGAAATATACACAAGATCTTATGGTAGCTCACAGAGAAAAAAATGTGACAATGAATATATATATGTTCATGTATAACTGAAAAATTGTGCTCTACACTGGAATTTGACACATTGTAAAATGATTATAAATCAATAAAAATGTTTAAAAAAAGATGATCCCGCTGAGGACATCTCCTGGTTCCCTTCATGGAGTCCAAGGGAAAAATTCACAGGTTGCACACGCCACAACTTAATAAGTCGTATGATTATCTGCACTCATTTTGCTTTGACTAACAAAATGATTTAAGTGAGCTAAAATTTAATGCCACCTTACTTCTAATGCTGAAGTCCTTCTGATTATTTTAATAACATGCAAATTGCATCTTTACAACTCAAAGTACATAATCACCTGAGAGTGCCAGTAAGAATCAAACTTATTAATTACATTAAAATTTATTCTATTAATTAAAGCCAACTCACTGCAATTATAAACCTGCAAATAAAGCTTCCATTAGAAAAAATGAATGCATGATTGAAAAGAGGGACGCTTGAGTTGCTTTTAAGTTTATTTATTAAGTTCTTAATATGTCCAGATTGCTTCCTAAGATGTCTGCCATGACTTATTAGTATGGACTGATCTGAGCTGATTAGTAATGGAATTACACAAAGGAAGCTTTAATACGAATTAGGAAATAAAGTTTCTGTCCACAGTTATTTCTGTGTCGGTCTTCATTTTAAGTTATTATATTGGGGCAGAAGTGCAACAGTATGAAAACTGTCACTCGGGGTCCAGAGTCAGACGTCTGAATAAATCTGACCTAGAAGGTGCAGGTCAACCTCAGAGGAGCAGACAGTACCCCCAGGTCCACGTGAGTGTTAACAGGTGTTTATGCATCTGCTGGAAAAAACGTGAAGGGGTTACAATCGAGGGAAACTTGTATAAACAAAGAGAATATACCTGGCTGGCCAAAAAGTAATTATATCCAAATACAATGGTTTCCCAACTGATTTTTTCACTAACTCATCTCCACTTATCCACCCCCAAGTGTAGTAACAGGAGGCGGCAGCTCTCATTAAGACCACTTGTTGTAATTATAAGAAAGACAGCAGAAACGGCAGCTAGTGCCTTAGGACATTCTGCGGTTTATAGACTATTTGAATGTAGGTCACTCAGTAACTGAGGAGTCAGCAGTCAATAATGTATCACTAGTTATAGAAATACATTTAATTGAAATAAAAGATACACGTTTTACCCTTACACACAAATATCCACAAAGAAGGTTTAAAACCGCACGGGTACTCCGTGCAGGTCAGCACCAGCACACCAACGACAGGAGGAAACCAGGACTGCACGAAGTCCTGCAGACACGGAATACGGCGCGGCCACAACGTACACCCTACTCCCCAAAACCCACTAGTCTGAATGACGATTAGAAGAGGAAGTGTGACCCCAGGAGAGGGAAAACCAGCCCGAGATGTATTAGAGATCTTCGCTCTCAGACCCACCCGCGGTCAGCCGGGTCTCCTAGTCTCCTGGTGACCTCTCTCCGGGCCGCACACGCGGGGCGTGCCTGGTGGGGCAGGCACCCACCAGTGATCTCAGGGGAGGCTGAAGAAGCGCAAGGGTGAAGCTGATGAAACAGGACACAGGGACGTCTGACAGCTCGAGAGGAGGGTCCTTCCTGGCTCCCCCCCACCTCTGGAGGCTCCTGGCCTTCCAGGCGGGCCTGTGGCTACACACTCCAGTGTCCACCGTGTGTTCGCACTGCCTGTGTGTCTCCTCCTGTCTCACATCGCCCTCTCTGTGCACACCTGCCTCCAGGTCCAAATGTCTCTGCAAAGACCCCAGTTCCGACGACAAAGTCACACTCTGAGGTTCTGGGGATTAGAACTTTAACACACGCTCTCTGCAGGGGACACAGTGGGTATCGGTCGGCCAGGGCTGCCACGGGGCACCGCAGGCTGCGGCTTCAACGGTGGACGGTCACGCCTCACAGTCCCGGAGGCTGGAGCCCGAGATCCAGCAGGCAGCAGGGCAGGCTTCCTCATGGCCTCTCTCCTCGCTCTTCTCCCTGTGTCTTCACGTGGCCATCCTCCCATGTGCACCCGTGTCCTCTGCGCCTCTTCTCACAAGGACTCCAGTCAGGCTGGGGTACAACAGCCCGTGCTTGGTCAGAGCTGGAGCTGCAGCCCCAAACCCCTACTGGAGAAACACACACACCAACGCTGCAGGACAGACTGTCGTCATCCTTGCCACGGCACAGAGATGAACGCTCGTAAACAAGACGAGGGTTCCAATTCTCTCACAAAAGTCATTAGTTCCTTGACTGTATAGACGCCTCCATAGGACTTTTCTAAGTTAATTTCCATGTATCTTTTCTTTTCAATAAATAGTTTAGGTCAAAAGAGTTGATGTTCTGATATTTTTCTTCACAAACTCAGTACTATCTGAACTCCACGCTTTCACACCAGGGAAAGTACTTAAATACTTAGTAAGAATCACATCAGGAGACAACCGACCAAACTACATGACAGGAAGTGAGTGACACACCGCGATCATCTGTGATTGCTTGTGATACGAAATGACTCATCTGCATCTGTGTCAAATGACTCCCTTCAAGCTGCAAACACCCTGCGAGAATCTGACGCTTCCTCCAGGAAGACAATGCGTTTGTTAATTAGAAATTTACATTAAGGTCCAATAACCATTGTTTTCAGGGACATTCCTATTTGGATACAGGTTATATCACCAAAGTGGTGCTTCCTATTTCATTCTGAGGTCAAATAATTGCTACTATCTCTTTGAATCCAAACATCATTATTTTAAAATCATACGATCAAGAAACACACTGATGGAGTGTATTTCAGTACTTTTCCCCCTGTATCAGTCCTTTAACAGCTTTTGGCTTCCTTAGTCTTCACACAAACAAGCATCAGTTTACTAGATTTTGCTTTTCAAACTGAGCGGCTGATCAGAACATGCTAGTTTCAGCTTTGATGCCAGGAACTAAGGATTTCTTATTCTTAAGTTCTGCCTGTTATCAACAACCGTCCTGCCATCAGCAGTCTGCACCAAAGACCTACCAAGATCTAGCTTAGTTCTAAATAGGCCCACCTGCAGTTACCACCCCCCTCCCCCAGCCACAAACATTCAATTCCCAGCTTCTGGAAATGGTCCTAGGACAGCTCTAGACGAGCCGTCTCTGAGTCCTCCGCAGCTGAAGAGAGCCAGGCACGCCTCCTTCCCAGGGCAACACACTGACTGTTCTTCCAAGGGAGGCATACAGTGCAGGCCCCCTGCCCCCTAGAGGGACGCCTGGAGTCTATCCTGACTCTGCGTCTCCCTTCAACTTCTCCCTCCACCCAGTCAGGCTCCCTCCACTTCTCCAAAGACGCCTGCACTCCCCGTGAAGTGCACACAACGCCATGTCGCAGGATCCACTTCTCAGGACACTGTTTTGTGACGATGCCTCTAAACCCAGGGAGTCTGGGGATGAGAGTGAGCGTAATGCTGAATTAGCAATCACATGTGACTTACTTTATAGGAAGGAAAGGAATTATTTGAAACACATTTCAGTCCTCTTAGGCTTTTTTATCTTTGAGAAAGTTCTTGCTGAAATAACCAGGTATGAGAAACTGCTGTCTAAGGAGGACGTAAGGACAGCTCTCATAAAACGAAGGGCATACTGCTGGAAATGATTACATTAAGATTAGTATCACTTAACTGAGAATTATGTCACCTCCTCATCTCCCAAAACGCCTGGTTAATTCTACTGCACACACAAAACTGTGAGTTCAGAGGTATCTTTCAGTTTCCCACATTTACGCCATTACAGACACTCAGGTTCCACCTTGTCAGAGAGAAGGCACTGAACTCTTTTGCAGACATCAGGCCTTCCACATTGGAGCTGAGAAGTCCAAAGTTCATTTGGATCGCCCCGTTTTTATTCTTTTGTTGCTTGTTTTTTGTTTTGTTTTGTTTTGTTTTGTTTTGTTTGTTTCTTCAAACACTGAAACAAGATGGCCACTCCCTGTTTTTCAATCACATAATGGTCCTTACCAGACGTTTTCACAGCATTTTATCAAGTTCCTTACCCACTGCTTTTGATCAAGAACAGGAAAACAAATCGTGCAGTCTTGCATCTCATTAAAATCTGTGGGAAAAGAGTTTTGCAGCAACAGTGTAGTAGCAGAATTCTACTGTTACAAGAACGCCTGGTACCAGCAGCAGGACAGGCTTTTAGCTCTGTGAAGCCGGAGGCGTCCGTGCTGCTACTGGAAGGGTCAGCGCCCTTTCAGCGGGTACATTAGCACTCGGGCTTGGCACGTCGTCGGTTGAATATGGTGGAGGTTCATCCCTATATTGACATTCATCATTTATATGGGGGCCAAAGTGTCATTTTGGGCTATAATGCCCAATATTGTAGCCACATAAGTGGCTATTTAAATTTGAACTTACTAAATATAAATTAAGTCAAAAATAAATAAAATTTAGTTCCACAGTCGCCACATTTTAAAAACCACAGGTGGCTAGCTAGTGACTGTGGGAGTGGGTAGCACACACAGAGAGTACGACCACTGTCACAAAACGTTCTGTGGGACACTGCTGTCCTAAGGGAGTCAAAGCTGAGACAAGATCAGACTTGGACTCTTTCCCCTGAAGCTCAAATTTATTAAAACCTGTTTGGGGAATGAACGTGTCTCCAGCCAACATCAGATGCCAGGAAGCTAAATGAAGGTGCTTGGAAAGAACACTCATCGTGGGCAGCAGGGCGGCACGGTGAGGGGGCTGCACCGGCGGCCGGGAGAGCTGCATCAGCAGGGGTTGTAGTCCGCTCATCAAGGCTGAGAAGAGACGAAGCCGGGGTCCTGAGCCCCAGGATCCATGCCATGGGCCCCTCCCCCAGGACACCCACACACGGCCCCTGGGGGGTGCACTAGGTTTCAAATGGCCAGAATTCAACCTGTCAGTCAGCAACAGGGGACGGGGGCAGTAGAGACTAGCCACTACTGAAAGTCAGAACTTAAAACTTAGGCTGAAAAACACAACCATGTCCTATTGAAGTCACTCTCTGAATTTAAATGGGCCAGAAAGAACTTGCTGCTGTTTTCTTCTTTAGACCCTAATTAAAACCTCAGGAAGACATGCACTCTCACATATAAACATGTGACATTTCTATTTCTCTAAGTGATATCTAAGACTGTAACACATCTGTAATTGCTTGAACTATTAGAGAGTCCAACTGACCAGGATTAATAGGCTCAGGCACACACATTCCCATACGCTAAGTTGGAGAATTACTTTTAAGAGTGGCACCTGAAGATATGTTTATCAGAACTTTATAGTTCTACCATCTCACTTAAAATCAGTATGGAAAAACAGATTTCTCCCTAAGTAGCACTGAGATCTGTAAGTTGGGATATTGGAAATACGAAAGATTGAAGTGTATTAAGGTAAGGTAACTACCACGACCTCAAAACCAGGGTTCAGCACGTAAGTGGGGACATGGAGGGTGCTCTGCTCCACAGAGTCATTCAGGGATCCGGCTCTCAGAAGCTCTGCTGTTTTTGATGCCTAGCTTCACTGTGGCCTTGGAAGGACAAACCGAGCTGGCAGGCTGGGAAGTCAGGACTGTATATGAAATGTAGGAGTCACGTCTGAAACTGTGATGCAGCCTCTCTGCCCGCATCCCACAGGAGAACTCTATTTTATGGCCCAATTTAATCACAGAGGTAACACAAATGGCTGTTTGGCCCTGTGACCAACCAGACACAAAATGAATTCAGGGAGGTGTGCATAGCGCCTTCTCTTCTGCATGGAGCAACACTTGACTCCTGATAGCAAATTAACTCCAGGTGGAGGAGAGGGTTCCTGCAAACGCAAAGCCATAAAATGATATTGGAGAGATACTTGAGATTTCAATAATCTAAGCAGAGAAAACGACTTTCTAAAAAGACTTTGTAAGACTACTAAAATACTGAGAAGGCAAGAAAAAATATTGATAATCCAGCTACCTAAAACTCCAAAGTTTCCACATAGGAAAGAAACCACTTCGAGCAATGTCCAAAGGTGAATGACAACTCCAGATAAACGATCTGCAACTCATGGTGATGCGAGCATGTGTGTGGGAACATGCACATGTGCATTTGTGCACGTGTGTGCAAGTGTGTATGTGCCACTGTGTGGCATGTGTAGATGTAATAGCTGAAGGCGTCAAGCAAAGATTCACTCCTGGAATGGGGTTCAGGGGGGACACAATGTGAGGGAGACTGAGAACCCTAGAACAGCACCAGCCTGACCCACGAAGCTATAAGCAGGGGCCAGAACGGATCTGCCACACGACTGTTAGCCCAGGTTATTGAAACAGAAAGACTTCGGTTTATGCCACGTAGATTTGGATCTGTACTCTTGCCCTAGGCCTCTGAAATATTTGGGAGAACAATACAAAATTTCAATAAAAAGCAACTTTTTTGAGGGTTTTTGGGGAATTCTTAAAGGAAGAGTCTTTTTTTTCATATGCAGCAACTGCAATTATATACAAAAGTATATAAAATGCTTCTAGAAGATAAAAGAATGTTCCCACAGAGAGCCTACGAAGCCATCTTAATAAAACGAGCTTCACAGGTTAAGTGGTATAATGTCTATGAGTAAGATCCTGTCCAAATGGCTTCCCATTTTGGCAGGAGTTAAATTAATTATGTAATTAGTTTGGAAAATCATTTTTCAATAGTGGCTTTAAATGCTTGTTTACCGCCAACCTGGAATAAAAGAGGATGAGCCCGTGTCCCTAGCCTGACTTGTGATTTCTAGAAGCTTTCTTCAGTCCTTACAACATTATCATGCAACATCTCCAGAAACCCAGGTGGCGTCCCCAGCCAGCATCTCCAAGCAGCCGCAGTAGTGGGTGGAGACTAGATTTGAAAACACAATGTCACAAAAATACTCCCATGACTTGAGGCTCACATCCCGATGTGTGCAGATGCACTGATGTTCGTCAGGAAGGCATGCACTTGCAACCAGTAAATTATCACAGTTCTGGGGAAAAAACTCATTTTTGTTTGCAAAGTTAACTTTTTTCTCTCCAATTCCACCCAAACTTGAACCAGCGAAATCTTTATGTAACCTGGGTCTGTGTCACCTGGAGCGAGCAGAACTGGTTTGGGTGATGATGTGACACGAGAGGTAAGATTAAATTGAGCCTGAATATTAAGACTTAAATTGCACATGAATATTTTTACTTCTAGCATGTTTATATCTCTGATAGCTAAATGGATAGTATAGTCTATTTGCTTATTTTTCTACAATATGCATATTTTTTCACACAATATCCCCCCAAGTAAAAAGGGAAAACATTAAAACTCTTTCAAAGTCAAAATTTCAACAAATTTTCAACGAATCTAGATCAAGTTAATCTTTTGTTCTATTGTCAAGATTTTTAATTTGCATCCTATTTAGTATTTTAGGGCCTCAAAAACAAACATCTTATAGAAACCCATCCCTCTTCATGCCTTTTTATGATTTTCATTGAAAACCTGAGATCAAGGTCACATTTCTGAGCAGGTGAAAGTGATGAATTAGAGGGACTAGACTTCCCCGTTTGCTGTAATCCTTGTGATTCCTTAAGATTATGAACCTGGAGTCCTTAACCCGCACAGAATAATCTCTGCTATTTTCAACAGGGTTATAGAAACACAGAGGACCTGCTGTGGCTTTTAACCACAGCCACCTATCTTCCCTTTATGTCCTAATCCTTGTGCTTCTATCCTTAGAGATCTGTGAAAAGGAACTGGTCCATCGATTTACGGGAACTCTTCATACTACGTTCACTTCTCGGCAACGGGCCATGCGCGGAAGGTTCTGATAAGCCCTGCTGTAGGGAAACCTGTGAATCCCAGGTTTATTCCAGAATAGATCTGTTGTCCAATATTCTATGGATCAGCTTTGAGAGATGACGGCAAAGAGGATGACGATCGCTCCAGTTTCTTGCAGAATGTTGAAGTGTTTCAGAGTTTGAAAAACAGGCATCAATTTTAACTTAAGTAGATCAATTAACAAGAAACCTCTCCTGCCTTTCAGGACCAGCTGACCCATGTCGGAGCTGTTGTTAACTGCTAAATTTCACAAAAGATGTGAAATGGAAAATGAGTCAAACACTGATCAGCAGCTTCCACAGAGAACACTTAATGATGATGCACAGAGAGGGGCAGAAAAACCCTTGTTTGTGCTCATTTAGGGAAGTCACTGAAAGTCTGACTCCAAATGAAGAGTGCTAACATAATAGTGATAGGGGACAAAATGTCACCCCTCCCAACACTACAGACCATGCAGAAGGCCAAGGGCAGAAGTTCGTCAGGAACAAATAACTTCGGTCACAGAGAGAGAGACAGCACTGCGACCAGGAGGGGCATGTCACACTGAAGATCGACTGAGAGAGGAACAGAGGGAGATCTACAAGTTGAACCTGAGACCCAGTAGCTAAGACTCAAAGTCTGACTGGGAGTTTTGCAGGGGAGCACTAAGATGGGACGGTGCACATAAAGGTAAACCTGCGTGAAAGGACAGGCCACGTTGGTGCCAACTGCGGAGTCCCCAAAGCAGCTAAGTGAAAGTTCAGGGACTGCTAACAGGCATGACGACTCCGAAGAGCATCTGAATGAGACAGGACGAAGTGCAGTCGTCATCAGCACACGGGGTCCCTCTTACTCCTTCACACCAGCGAGTACCCGCAGTCCCCCCACGAGTACCGGGGAAGCACAAGAGCCGCGCTACAGAGGCGCTACAGAGGCACGCATTCCTCCCCCTGCGGGGCGGGCGGCCCTGGCGCGACGGGAGGACACTGCCCCGCAGACAGCCGTGCGCTCGGCCGACGCGGACTCGTTAACACCGAACTGTCACAGTCACACAGCTCCACCAATAACTCTAACTGCTGCTGTCAGACTGTAGTTAACAATGATAAACACTACTCTTCAATTACAGGAGCTGATGTTTGCAGTAAAATTTTACAGAGTCAGTGCATTCCAAATAATTTCCATATTCTTAAATAAAATTATAAAATAATCTCAAAAATTATTTTAAAAATTTCAACTACTTTGGTTTAGAATACTCAAAATTAAATACACATTAATTTTTAGAGTTATGTTTAAGGGAACTTTTATGCACACAAATACCATCTGGGAAAAAAGCTACAGTTTTAAAACAAAATATTTCTAAATATTTTTAGGAACAGTGATTCAAATAGTTCTGTGTTAAGTGAAAAATATATTTATATCCAAAAGCATACAATCCAGCTGAAATTGCATCGATAAAATTGAGCTAATAAAATGCTCAACTTTAACTCAATTATATCTCTCTTGAATATATCACTCAATTAATGCTTAAATACAATATTGAATTTTAAAGATCAACAAAAAAACACCTTCTCTACTCAAACTTTTCCATGTAATTTAATGAAATACATTTCAACCTGTCATAATGAAATGTTCTGTAATTAGCACTAAAAGTAAGATACGGCATTCTAAAGCTCACTTCATTTATTGTACATGATTTTTTTTCTAAAATGGCTTATAGTGCTATCTACCCAGTGTGTCCATGATATAAGCACCAGGCACTAAGGATGAAGATACATTTGCATATTTTTAAAAACGGTACTGGAAGTGCATCAGGAAAGTGTACATATAAAATGTCACTACAACCTTGGCATGCTGTGATCATTACTTGAGCCTGGGGATCGTCACCTATCTCCTCTACTAGCAGTACTTCCGCTTTCTGTAGAGAAAATGTCCCAGTGCTCACCTAGAGCAGCCAGGCTTGTTCTGCACCACTGGGCACACAGATTATCTCTGAAGCATCCTTCACTCGCTGGCACCCGTTACAGTCAGGCTAGGCTCGGCCAGACGAGCTGCCCACACCCTCCTGACCTCGGATTGCTGTGGAGCCTCAGTGCACCAATCAGAAGGAAAACATGCAGCTAAATCTTCCTGTCACCATATGTGACAGGTGAGTCCTTCAAAGTGGCACTAACAAAAACGGCTGCGCAGGGTACATGCAGACAACTGGATGCAACCACGTATGAGGGGACGTAAGAGCCTGAGGTTTCCAAAGTCTGGCCAGACCTCCCCTGGGACAGAAGCCGGACCCTCACCCTCCATCCAGCTATAGCTTCTATGAAGATCTGAGGAGATCTGAGAAGGTCCCCTGTCCATCCCAGCCTTCAAACTGCTGCAATGCTTTTTGAGAATATGTCCTCTGTGTTGATTATGGTGAAGGTTTCTTCAGTGAGATTTGTATGTAAGCACCCCCACGTAGCATCCAGTCCACTAAGTCACTACTTTCAAAGTGTATCGTCTTGAGAAAATGCTCAACCCAAACAGAATGAGTAGAAGAACCCTCAAATTTTCTCCTGAGGCTTACTCTGCACTCAAAATTGAGCTAAGCTTTATGACAGTTTTAATAGCTTACAATATGATCTCCTCAAGAAGTTAACAATGCATTTAAGATGATGATTACAACGCATGGCACAACTGTGACTATGAGACAGCACATAACTGAGAGCTAAACTGCGTGGGGCATCCCGTCTACCTGCTGTCACAGTGGGAAGGAGACAAATTTCCGTGAGAGCAGAAAGAGAGAGGAAGGCAGTGCACAGAAGGGACCGGGCCAGGTCCTCAGAAACTGGGGTCTGGGTGGAGACTGTCAGGAGCAGGGACTCTGGACCCAGCCATGGGGAGACTAGAGAAGTCCACTCATCCAACAGGCTGACCAAGAGACTGTTCTCCGCAAAGTGCTGGTTCAGCCCCGGGGAAGTCAAAGGGAAGTCAAAGAGAAGTCAAGGCACTAAAAACACCTGGCACGTCTTGGCTGGTCACTCAAGGCAGGACATACTTCCAGGTGACTGACAGGTATGCCCTTCCCTTCTCACAGACCTCCTGGAGCAGGTGCTGTCATTATCCCACTGTAGAGATGGGAACTGAGGCACAGAGATATTAAGTGAATTGCCCAAGATCATTCAGCAAGTAGACTGGGGTGATGAGACTTGAACCCATAAAACTGCACAAGGTACAGGAGGGAGAGGGTGAGTAGTGTCAGAGCAAAGGGAATACACGATGGGGAATGAGGAGGAACACCAGCAAAATCTAGTCGGACTTCAACAGGGTCTGGTAGGATAACACAGAATTTTATGGGTAAGACTGAGGATTACTGAAAAGTAGAGGAAACAGTGTGTATCATATAACGAAAAATACAGCACAAGACAAAAATATATATTACAATAAAATATAACAAGTTTATATAATATATATTAGATCATGAAATATATAGTCATAGAAGTATAATAAATATAATTATATCATACACATGTCTATATAACACATTCTACACAGTTTAATATATGTGAATGTATAATTATATTGAATAATTCTGCATAATATAATATGAAAGTCAATACAGAAACAATCCCTTTGCATGATGTGTTCTTTGAACAGGAACATTTGTGCTCATTTACTACATAATTCCAACTTGACTTTGCATATTAAGTGAGAAACTTCAAAATTACAAACTTGGCAGCTGTGCACTAAGCAGGACTCTAAGGGTGGCGGGCTGGTGGGGAACACAGCCCCCTGCACACCGGCGGGGCAGGGAACGGGCTGTCCCTGAGAGCTGACCGCTCACAGACCACCATCACGGCTACGCCACTCTGGAAACTGCCTGGGCCTGGGGGCATCGGGCCTGGCGGCGCCCAGGAAGTGCCCTCTCTCCAGGTGCTGTCTGACCAGCACGGACGGCCAGCTGCCTCCTCGTGCTCCAAGTTAGAAGTCTTGGGAGGCTCTTCTGCTCCAAGGCCTCCTGTGACTGGGTCAGGGGGACCTCGTCCCCTCAGCCCAGCCTCTCTTTCTCACGCCATACAGTAAAGCACCTGCAGGCAGCCCCTCAGGTTTCTAGGAAACCCCACCAAGGACAAGAGGACACTTAGGGAAGGAAGACACACAAACAATGAACCTGCACTACACAGGTCACAGACAAACGTGTGTCACAGACCAAGGGCAATGAGCAAAAGTGTGCTTTGAAATGTGTTAAGAGCTAATACGAGTCGGAGGAAGACAGAAAGTCACTCCAGGCCCTCAGACAAAATGGTAATATTACCATTATCCATAGGACTCTGGGGATCCCACCTCCAGTGTCCCCCACCCCTGCCATCTCTTGTCACACCCCTTGCTCACTCCCCAGCAGCCACTGGCCCCACTGCAGAGTCTGAAACAGCCTTCTGTTCTCCTCAGCTCACTTGAACACTTGGCGTCCTCTATACAGAACTCTACTCCTAACTCTACCCAGTTCAACGTGTGTGTGTGTGTGTGTGTGTGTGCGCGCATGCATGCGCGTGTGCATTTGTTGTGTTTCCTAAGTTCCAAGAAGGCAAAGGTCATCACTACACAGTGGCGAAGGAATTACGGGAAGAAGGAAGGGAGGAAGGAAGACGAGGGAACTAGGGAGGTAGGGAGAAAACCCAACTGATGTGGAAGGATAATCAGAAAGCAACATGAAGGAAGACATTTAAGGAAAGAAGAGGAGATGGAGGCCCACTATTAAAATTTAGGAGTGACGGGTTGATACTGGAACTGCATCCGTAGGAGCTGCATCCAGTGGCTGGTTTGCACCTGCATGACTAAGACGTGACTGAGAACACTGCTAAAAATGCACAGGCCATGAAAGCCTCTCTGGGCCTGACAATCTGCAAAGGTTTCTGTGTTGTTTGTTTGAGGGCATAAAAACAAAGAGACCCTTTCTTTACTGGGAGAACTCAATGGTCTCTCCACAAAATGAGGGCTGGAAATGTGTGAGAGTGCATTTGGGGTCATTTTGCTTTGTTTTTGTTGCAATTACTGAGTGACTATAAATGGTATTTAGGGCAAGAAACTAGGAATCTAAATATCTTGTGGCATTTGGGATAGACCCACAAAATGAAGACCCATCCAGCCAAATGCCAGCTGTCTACCTCCACCCCTCAAAAAATTAGGCTGCACAAGAATACAAGGGCACTTATCTAGAACAAAATGTCATCTCTTCAACAAAGAATCCATTAAGGAATGAAACCCAGGAGGGTAAATTTCTTTAAAAAAATTAAATCCTAAATGCTGTTTGTCATTATCTTTGAATAGTTCTTGAAATACACCCTGCAAGGTCTGTGAATAGATGAACTGCTTCGTTCCACTTACCAGAGACAGGAGTAACTTACACTACTCCTTATATGCTGCTCTTTATAGCTTCGTGAGGATAAAAACTTCTGTTTAGATTTGAAGGTCATGCACCTCATGCAACAGGCAGATGAAGAAGTGATCACTTAAGATATCTTAAATATACCCCTTTAGGTTTTTGTTCAGCTGTTCATGGGAACCATTAAAGATAATGAGTGCTAAACAAGCAATTCTGAAATGGAATAATGATGTGTTTCATTTGCTTCTACAGAGTTGAGCTGTTTTTCCACTTTTTACAAAGCTACGGCTCATCATGTTCCAATACTGAGCCATTTCTCAAGTTGTAAATTCTACTGTTTTCCCTGCCCAACCCTGGAAACTCTTCTTGATGAACGTGGCAGTCCAGGTCTCAGTCATGCCTTTTTGTGGAAGTGAAAATGTTACAGATCAATTTATTGCAGATTAGTTCACAAGAAATATCCAATGCATACAAATCAGGAGTCCTATTTTTCTTCATATTATCATCCTTTCTTATTAAAGACTCATCCATTTACAACAGAGCATATTTAGAAACAGCCTTAATATGAAAACTAGCTTTGAATATTTCCATTTGGGGTATCTGTGGCCTCGAGGCCGCCTGCTGACTGCCAGAAGACATGGCTGCCTTTTGTTCAGCACTGCATCAGTGTGCCTGAAACACACAGTGTACGTACTTCTCCTCTAATTGTTCTTCTGCCTTGTGCAAATAATGGAGCAACGAGGACCCAGTGTAAAGCCCTATAAATAAAATGAAATTTGACATAATTTACTGAGAAAATTTATATCTTCAGTTTTCTACTTGATTTTGAATATGAAAATTCAAATTACAAAAGTACTGAATCATATGATACTAAAGTGAAAATGGATTTCTCTGCATCTCCTCCATGTGATGATCTGTTAATTGTAGTTTTGTCTGGAGAAGAGAAACAAGAGAGAGCTGTTGAGAAAAAGTTTAAAATGCACTGATAAGATAAAAATTCCATTGTGTTTTTAAATCGTTCCTACTAGTGCTATTCACGGTGAATACATTTAGATATGTGTATGACTTCCTATCTTTAAATTTCTGCTTTATATTCCTACCCAAAGTTAAATTCTCTAGAACTAGACATCTTTGAATACATTTACCAAAAATTTAATTATTATTATGAAATTTCCTTTAGTGTATTCTTATGCTCAAATCTTATGAAAACCTAAAATAATTTAGGTCTAGATAATAGGCATTTTTTAAAATATATTGTATTATTTTTAGGTGATTGTAGATGACACTGTAATTTTTAGCAGGACAATGTGCTTCCCCAAGCAAGGGAAAGAAACAACAGCAGCTACACTCTCTCTGAGCACCTGAGAAGAAAGCGTGCCAGTCAGAAGCAGGGCGTGTCCTGATGTGGCAGGCCTGGAGGGGATGGAACCATCTGCATGTGATTAAGTGACTGCATCCTGTCTGGGAAGTGGAGGAAGTGCAGCAGACACATGCTTGCTTTCTGTTGTGGTGAGTGACTCAGCAGGGTGCCAGAGGGCAACGCCCTGGAAGGGAAACGTCCAGCCCCAGGATCAGGACAGGGGGACAGAGCAACTCCCTGCTCCGTCTGTGGCTCCCTCAAAATGGCTGTGTTTCCCTTTCGTAAATGCTGGATGTTGAGAGGACTCGGTGTGCTCAGGCCCTGAGTGTGGCTCACTGAGGATGGAAATATGTACTAATCGTCAGTGACCTGCCAGGTTCTCTGGCGCAACTTCGCTTTCCAGACCCATATATCAGACCCATTCCCCCCATCGACTTCCTGCTTACAAGCAATGAGAATCACCTAACTGGCTTTGTTCCATGTTTAGCACTGGCTGGCTAGAAATGTGAGGCACTTTTTTTGGTTCAAATTTACTATCAGTGGACCAAGACACCATGCTAACAAACAGTAATTTTCTCAGCATTAAAATAAAAAAGTAAGATATTTCAGACACGTAGTTATGGAACAGACCTCCTTGGAAAATGACATAATCCTCCTGCAATCTGCCCTTAGATTTTCAGATATTAGCTTGAGAGCTGAAATGAGGACACTAATTTGTAGGATTTCAGAGTAGGATAACAAACTTAGCTCTATCCTCTTATTCCTCCCTGCAGTATTAGGTAAAGGAGTTAATTCTTTAATATTATATCCCCACTTAGCTTTGGCTCCTGTCTTTCTCTTTTTCCCCTAGGAACACTTCCTCCTTTTGTTAGCAGTAATACCAGAAAGTAAGTGCTGATCAGCTCTCAGAAATCTCCAGTGAGACGTGCTTATTTCTACACAGCTTCTGAATTCTGCGATGTTTAGCCTCTCTTTCTAGAGAGTCTGCCCTTAGCTGTCTCGGCACAGGACCAGTTATATTGCTTGCACGCTGTTGGCTGACTCCTGCCCCGGACCCCCATCCCACTGCTTCCCCTTCATCTTTCTAAGGATGTAGCCTGTACCAAGGTTAAACACATCTCAGGTGTAGGAGCACAAAGTTTAAATCTGCAGTAGACCAACTGGGATTTGAGTTCCAGCTCCTTGTCCAGTCAGCCAGAGAAACTTCGTTAACTTCTTTAAAACTCAGTTCCCCACCTGGTAAAGTAAGGATGATAACAATGGCGAACATGTAAGCATGTCTCAGCCTCAGCGAATGCAACTTGTTTGTTCTAGGTTCACCTCCTCTGACAGTTTCCCAAACATGAAAGTTCCTTATGGTTCATGCCTTTAGCTCAATCACTCCCCAAACTGCCTTTCAGAATCTTCTGGGGAGCTACTTGAAAATAAAAACTGCAGGGTTTCCAGCCCCGCCTGTTGAGTCAGTCTCCAAATGCGGGGTCCAGAGCCATGCTTTGTGCTGTGTGCCCACTCCCCCCTCCCAGGGAGCTCCCCCACACCATTTCCATGCTGTGATCTTGTGCTCTGATCAGCCTCCCTCTCTCTGCCCCTTTAGCCAAATGCAACTTTGCCTCATCCAAACCCTGCCTGTCCTCAGATTGTTAGCACATATCTTCTTTCTTCTGTTACATTTTATAAATTACACATTATATAATTCTCTGCACTACAGTCTTCTGGTTGACATCCTGAAGTAAAATTTGATGTCTCCCCTATAGATGCTGTCTCTGGTGATGAAATTCATAGGACTACTGTGACTCACTGGTAAAGGTCAATAAATAGTCAATCAGGTTCTCTAATATTGTAATGGTAGTGCTTGAATCACTGTCAACTGTACATGTTTAAAGTTAAAAAATTAAAAGTTTACTATAAACTAATAATAATATAAAATTTATAATTATAAAATTTGCCCCTGAAATTCTTGAAATTCTAGAATTGAAAAACATCTGAAAGTAGAATTATTTAAAATAGTAAGGAGTAGATTAGAACTACAAAAGATCTGTGAACTGGAAAACAGAAAAAACAAAGATATACAAACTACAGGTCAGGGAAGGGAAAAAGAAACATTCAGGGGAAAAAAGATAACATAAATACAGGACAAAATTTAAAAGGTTTAATATAAATACTTAGGGTCCCAGAAAAAAAAATCAAATGAAACAGAAGAAATATTTAAAGAGATAATGGTCAAGAACTTTCCAACACAGGTGAAAGACATCAACGCACAGATTCAAAAACTGCGTCAAATTTATTCTTATTATTTTTCTTGTGACTCGTGTGTGTGTGTCTGTGATTTATTGTTTCTTAGATTCCTATTAAGAGTTTCTCTTTCTCTTTGCTTTTTGGCTCTTTTCCTATTCCACTCCATTGTGCGGTCTTCTTTTTAAGTTACTCTTTGTGGAATAACTTGCACCCCTCAACTCCCCATTGAGTTTCTCCGTATAAGCTAAGCCTCTTCATCAACTCACACCCATAATGAACTCTGCCCCCAAGGAAGAAAATGGCCTGACATTATCAGATTACTTAGAAATATTTTTCTGTTCACAGAACTCAATGTATTTACTTCTCACTTTCCCAGCTGTCAAATAGATATAAAACAGAAGTCTTATAATTTATTCTGTTTTTGCAGTAAGTAGGTTTGTTAGCTCATTTGGTCCACTACATTCTGTTCTGGTGTTTCTGCTCATGCCTTCCATAAGAGAAATAGACTATCTGTCTCATGTCATCATGCTCTAAGGTATTGAAGCTGGCAAAGTATGACCTTACTATATGGTGGTAGTGTTGCTTGAAGCTTTGGTTTCAGTGAACACTTAGATTCCTGCCCCACTGGAAACTGAAGCTTAAGCAAACAATTTTATTTTCAACATACTTAAAATAATGTAGTTTTGACTTCTACCTAGAGCATGGAAATCCAGGAAGACAGTGAGTAGCAAAGTGTGCAGAATATGAAAAAGGAGCACAGTGGAACTGGAGGTTGCAAGAAAACTTTTTAAATGAGAAAATGAGAAAAAATGCCCTGAAGTGCACCCTTCCTCTGCACACTCCCCATACACCTAATAACAACGTCCTTCTTACTCATGTATACCAGAAACACTCACGGGGGTGATGTCTGTGGATCAGATGCTCTTTAGGAACATAGAGTTGATTAGTGAAAAAAGTGTCTGGGAGGAAAACATACATCAGGCAGCAACTGAGAATCAGAGCAAACCCAGAAGGTGGAGCCAGCCTGACACAGGAGCTTTCAGAGAAGTGAGACGAGAGCGGTTGAGGACGGGAGAGGGCCAAGGGCGACAGCATCTTTGTGCTTGGGGGACAGGTCATGGCAGGCCACTGTGAAGGCTCTTGGGGGACAGATCATGGCAGGCCACTGTGAAGGCTCTTGGGGGACAGGTCATGGCACGCCACTGTGAAGACTTTGGGTTGACTGAGTGACATGGAGAGTTACTGCAGAGTTTTAATCAAAGGAGTAACAATGTGTTCCTCTGAAATGGGTGAAGGCAGCAGAAGCAGGAAGAGGTGTCCAAGCCACTGAGAGGTACCACAGAAACTCATGAGACGGGACGCTGGTGTGATCAAAGTGCTTCCTGGTGCCAGTAAGAAGCCTTGGATCCATACAATTTGAAGATAGAGACAATGTGATATCTTGACAGACTGAGAACATCATTAGCATTAGTATAAAAAGAGTTAGATAAATGACTAAGCAGGAAAAAAAAAAAGTGAAATTTCAGTGGCGAACAGTGTTGCTAGTCTTTGGAGAGCAGTAACTGTAACAACATGCTATTCCCAAATTACTCATCCTCCAGATTTAAAAGAACAAGTTATTCCGTATTTGGATGTTTTCACAGGGATGTTGGCAGTACCAGCTTTTTCCTATTCACACACACCCACATACACAAAATTTAACAGATTGCACAGAGCAGTGAGTTCAATTGGCATTAGTGTTCTTTCACTGGCTGTGTTGAGCATATTTTGCAAAATAATTTTCTGGGCATGCCAGGTGAATGTGGTCTCTCAGCCTCGTAATTTAGAGCCCTTACTTTCTCTACTGAAAAAGCAAAATTCATGGTTCTCTGGCTCTGAAGACACTGGAGATGTCATTAAAATGACTGCCACCATGGGCCCAGCTTGTTTTATTTGTCAGTGTTTTTATAAATGTGACTCTAACTGGGAATGTGGAAAACAATGTACAACACTGGAACTGCATTTTCCTTTCTTAACAACTTCTTTTCTTCCCTGGAGTTGAGCCTTCCTTTCTGGGGGTGGGGGTGGGGCACTGGTATGGGAAGCTTACTGCTTAATTTTTTATAATGCATCTATCATAATTCATCTCCAGACTCTCAATAAGTAATCTCCACAAGAAATTTTATACAATCAAGTGCTTGAGGTAATCTTTTTTTTCCCTTGAAAGCATCCCTGCTGGAGGAATCTACCCACTGGCCATCTAGTTGCTGTCCAGACTTGTTGCAAAGCCTCACTTGGGGATCCTGTTTCACAATCAAGAAAACGTCCTGTGACTCATCTACACTGGATCTCTCCTGCTTCCTGGATCTCATGCACTTGTCTTCAGTCACTTCCTTGTTTGGTGAAACATCCTGCCAAGTGACATGTAAAAGTTACCTTTTTTATGCCTGGAATATCTGAAAACCCATCTTTACACAGTGCGGTAATTTGGCTGGATGTGGAATTTTTGTTGAAGATAGTGTTCCCTCAGTATCATGAAGGGATTCCACCTTCCAGTGCTGCTGCAGAGAAGCTGGATTCCACTGGGACCCAAGCTCCCTGGATGTGTCCAAATTACTATCATCATGTTACAAAGCACCCCTGAAATTAGCAACACATCAACACATTACTATGCTTAGAAGACACAAGAGAGGAAGGAATGTGGGAAGGGACAGTAGAGGGAGCACCTCTCAGTGCCATGCTATCTAGGTCCTCAGCTGGGGAGACATGAGTGGCTGGCAGGATGCCATGACTAGGGACTGGCATCACCTGGAGACAGCATCATACATGTGCCCAGCTCCTGGGCAGGGATTGTTCACAGAAACATCCACTATGTATGGTCTGGGCTGCCTCATGGCAGATGACTGGATAAAGAAGTTGTGGTTTATGTATACAGTGGAATACTACTCAGCCACTAAAAGGAATAAAATGCCATTGGCAGCAACATAGATGGACCTGGAGATCCTCATAGTAAGTAAAGTAACAGAAAGAGAAAGAAAAATACCATATGGTATCACTCACATTTGGAATATAAAAAAGGACAGGAACTTATTTACAAAAAAGGGGCAGACGCACAGACATAGAAAACAAACTTATGGTTACCGGGGGGGGGGGGGGGGGGAGAGGGGTGAGGAGGGATAAACTGGGAGTTTGGGATTCGCAGGTACTAACTATTATATATAAAATAGATAAACAACAAGGTCCTACTGTATAGCATAGGGAATAATATTCAATACCTTGTAATGGCCTGTAACAAAAAGAGAATATGAAAAGACATATACATATATATAAATTTAAATGAATCACTATGCTGTACTCCAGAAATTAACACATTGTAAATCGACTATACTTCAATTTAAAAAAAAATAAACGTTAAATAAATAAATTCCCAACTTTGTTCTGCGGCCACGTATTGTCTATGTTCTTCTCACTTACAAATTATACCTCCTTGTTCCTGTAACTTACACCCATGTCTCGTCTGCAGCAGCTCCAAGTCTACAATCTTATCATTTAAATTAGATACAAGTAGACATGAAGATCCTTGAGCTTGAGTTATCTTGACCTGAAGACCCTCCACAACGCATAATCTAATGGTCAGATTGGTGGTTTGTAACTACTGTAGATACTTCCTTTCAGAGCGGAGAAATATGGGGGGCACGTAGCCAGCATTGGTTCATAGTAACTCTGACATCCCCCTGGGCCATGCTGTCAGTCCCTTGCTTAGGGCTTGGTCCCACTCCACGGGAGCTGTTCTCCATGCTGTTTGAGTTTACCCTAAGGCATTCTTCCCTGTGTATGAGAAGAATCCATATTTGCAGATGAGCAACCTTCTCAACCTGCTTTCTGCATTAAAATCTTGGAAGCCCAGAGTCCTTTGGTCATTTCTTTTTTACCACCTCTATCCCTTTCAATCCAAGATAATTCAATTCCTTTAAAAACGTATGGACTTCTTATGTACTGCTTCATTATCTACTCCATTATACAAAGTCACACCCAGAAATCTCTCCAAGACCAGCCCTTTCTACCTTGGGCTCACTGAAGAGCTCCTGTGGAAAACACTTGATTTTATTAGAATCCCTAATATTAAACACAGGCAATCTGTAAGTCATGCTTTAAGATCCTCATAAGACTTCATGTTTATCTGCAATAGCCTATGAACACCCCATAAACCTTTGTAAGACTTCACCAAGGGGTCCCAGAGTACTCTCCTGTTCTATAAGGACATAGATGTAGGTGATTCAGAATGGAGACTTCTCTCAATTCCGCTCCCCTGTCCCTGGTGTCTGCAGCCCCATGAGTCAACCTCATCAGAGAGGGGACTTCAGTCACCTGCCAAGGTGTCTGGGGTGGAGGAGACAATCTGGAGCTCTAAATTCCTCTCCCATAGACTTTTAATTACTCTTCCTGCTTTCAGATTCTTCTCACCCTCATTTGATAAGGCACATGGGCATCCAACTCCTGAGCCTTCCAGAGTTCTGCAAAACAAGTGGGCTTGTTTAGGTGCCTGCTGTCCCATGCATGGAAAGTCAGCTGTCACTCTTCTAAATGTTTTCTAAAGTCCAGATTTGGACACCTTTTATCTCCTATCCTGTTCCATTGACCTTTGTAGGCGTTTGCATATTTTAAACCCCTTTAGTTCAGCTTAGTAGGTTTGGGGAAAGGGAGCAAGATCGATGTTTGAAGCAGGCATTGTAAACATCTCCGCTCTTCTTCCAGCACAACTTTCTCCTCTTTCCTTCTGAGATACCACACATTCTTTCTTTTTTATGGTGATTATGAGGCTCTTTAAATGAAGCCTTTTTAGGATATGAAAGTAAAACATAATTGTTATATGATAGCATAGAGTGATAATATTTCATTCGTGTTCCACTTTTACAGCAGATGACTTTCTATATTTTGATAGCTGTTTTAGTGATTCTTCATCGTTAATCTAAATCTCTGTGATACAGTTTTGGTGGAATCCTCTATTAGTGCATTTTCTTTGTTTTTCCTTCAAGATGTAAGAATTCTTCTTTAGAGATGGCAGCTGAAATCTGGAATGAATTTTACATTAGGAAACAGTAACACTGGATTTTTTTCTTCAGTATTTCTTATTCTCTGTTTTTACGCACACATGTGTGAACTCTGTGTAAATATCACTCAAACATGTTTCATGTAGGCACTTGGTTTTGTTCCAAGTTTCCTCCCGTGTGGAGTGTAAGCAACTCCATCACTGTCTCTCACAGATGGTGTAAATACTGACACAGCTTCTCCCCAAACACAGGGATTCCTTAACTTTTCAACATCCAGGTAACTCTCAGAATTACGTCAAGCTTTCCTCATTCCATTCAGGTTGTAAGGCCACAGATATTTTAGTAGGAGTCCATACACGGTAGAGGTAAAAGGAGCTCACCCCACACGGTTTCCACTCTGCCCGCTGTGTGTTTTATGAGGGTTGTGCGTATCCTTTGATTACGTTTAATTCACATATGCATTGCAACACATCCAACCCCTAGATCCGCCTGGCTGTAAAATTCAGGAGGAAAACATGAGCAATCAGCTTCCATAATCTTATGAAGGGTTTTAAGAAGAGTATTCAGCAGCATATGTGAAACAGATTATGTTTTCAAAGGGACTAAGAAAATAAGAATAATCATTTAAAAATTTTTCCTATCCTGAATTTGCTAAATAACTGCTGTAGTGTTTCTACACTAATCATGGAGAATGTTTCTCTACATGATGGGCTCTCAAGAACTCTGGAGCTCTCTTATCCACATTTTCTGCGGCAGTATTACTGACGATAGTAACAATTTGATTAAAAAAAAACATAGAAAAATCAATCAAACCAAAAGCTGGTTTTTTTAAAAAGTAAATAAAATCGACAAATCTTTGGCCAAACTCACAAAGAAGAAAAAAGAGAGCACAAGTAAGCAAAATAAGGAAGGAAAATGGAGAAATTACAACAAATAAAATAGAAATACAGAATATCATACGAGAATATTATGAAAAACTATATGGAACCAAAATGGATAACCTAGAGGAGATGGACAAATTTCTGGAAACATACAGTCCACCAAGACTGAACCAAGAAGAAACTGACCACTTGAACAAACCGATCACTAGAAATGAAATTGAATTAGCAATAAAAAAAACCTCCCTACAAATAAAAGTCCAGGATTGGACGGCTTCACCAGGGAATTCTACCAAACATACAAAGAACTCATACCAGTCCTTCTCAAACTCTTCCAGAAGATTGAAAAGGAGAGAGTACTCCCAAACTCATTCTATGAAGCCACCATCACCCTGATACCAAAACCAGGCAAAGACACTACCAAAAAAGAGAATTATAGACCAATATCACTGATGAACACAGACGCCAAAATCCTCACCAAAATATTAGCAAACAGAATCCAACAACACATAAAAAAGATTATACATCATGACCAAGTGGGGTTGATCCCAGGGACACAAGGGTAGTTCAACATATGCAAATCAATCAATGTGATACACCACATCAAAAAGAAAGAGAAAGGACAAAAACCACATGACCATCTCAATCGATGCAAAAAAAAGCATTTGATAAAATTCAACACCCATTTATGATAAAAACTCTCACCAAAGTTGACTCTAGAGGGAATATATCTCAACATAATAAAAGCTATATATGACAAACCTACAGCCAGCATAGTACTCAATGGTGAAAAACTCAACAGCTTCCCACTAAAAACTGGGACAAGACAAGGATGCCCACTGTCACCACTCCTATTCAACATAGTCCTGGAAATCCTTGCCACAGCAATCAGGCAAGAGAGAGAAATAAAAGAGATCCAAATTGGAAAAGAAGAGGTAAAAGTGTCACTATATGCCAACATGTTACTATATATAGAAAACCCTAAAAGGTCTACACAAAAACTACTAGAGCCGATCAAAGAATTCAGCAAGGTAGCAGGTTACAAGATTAACATTCAAAAATCAATTGCATTTCTTTACACTAACAATGAATCAACAGAAAAAGAAAGTAAAGAAACAATCCCCTTTAAAATAGCACCCAAAGTAATAAATTACCTAGGAATAAACCTAACCAAGGAGGTGAAAGAATTATACACAGAAAAGTATAAACCATTGATGAAGGAAATTAAAGAAGACTTTAAAAAAATGGAAAGATACCCCATGCTTTTGGATTGGAAGAATCAATATTGATAAAATGGTCACACTGCCCAAGGCAATCTACAGATTTAATGCAATCCCTATCAAATTAACCTGGACATATTTCACAGAACTAGAACAAATCATAAAATTTATATGGAACCATCAAAGACCTAGAATTACCAAAGTATTACTAAAGAAAAAGAAAGAGGCTGGAGGAATAACTCTCCGGGACTTCAGACAATACTATAGAGCTACAGTCATCAAGACAGCATAGTATTGGTACAAAAACAGACATATAGACCAATGGAACAGAATAGAGAGCCCAGAAATGAACCCACAAACTTTTGGTCAACTCATCTTCGACAAAGGAGGCAAGAATATACATTGGAATAAAGACAGTCTCTTCAGCAAATGGTGTTGGGAAAACTGGACAGCAGCATGTAAAGCAATGAAGCTAGAACACTCTCTTACACCATACACAAAAATAAACTCAAAATGGATCAAAGACTTAAACATAAGGCAAGATACAATAAACCTCCTAGAAGAAAATATAGGCAAAACATTATCTGACATACATCTCAAAAATATTCTCCTAGAACAGTCTACCTAAGTAATAGAAATAAAAGCAAGAATAAACAAATGGGACATGATGAAACTTACATGATTCTGCACAGCAAAGGAAACCATAGGTAAAACAAAAAGACAACCTACGGAATGGAAGAAAATTTTTGCAAATGAAACCGACAAAGGCTTGATCTCCAGAATATATAAGCAGCTCATATGATTTAATAAGAAACAAGCAAACAACCCAATCCAAAAATGGGCAGAAGACCTAAACAAGCAATTGTACAAGGAAGAAATATAAATGATCAATAGGTACATGAAAAAATGCTCAGTATCACTAATTATCAGAGAAATGCAAATCAAAACTACAAAGAGATATCACCTCATACCAGTCAGAATGGCCATCATTCAAAAATCCACAAATGACAAATGCTGGAGATGCTGTGGAGAAAAGGGAACGCTCCTACACTTCTGGTGGGAATGCAGTTTGGTGCAGCCACTGTGGAAAACAGTATGGAGATTCCTCAAAACACTAGGATAGACTTATCATATGACCCAGGAATCCCGCTCCTGGGCATTTATCCAGAAGGAACCCTACTTCAAAATGACACCTGCACCCCAATGTTCATAGCAGCACTATTTACAGTAGCCAAGACATGGAAACATCCTAAATGTCCATCAAATGATGACCTGATAAAGAAGAAGTGGTATATTTATATAATGGAATACTATTCAGCCATAAAAACCGACAACATAATGCCATTTGCAGCAACATGGATGCTCCTGGAGGATGTCATTCTAAATGAAGTAAGCCAGAAAGAGAAAGAAAAATACCATATGAGATCGCTCATATATGGAATGTAAAAAAACAGAACAAAACAAAACATAAATACAAAACAGAAACAGACTCATAGACATAGAATACAAACTTGTGGTTGCCAAGGGGGTGGGGGGTGGGAAATGATAGACTGGGATTGCAAAATGTAGAATAGATAAACAAGATTATACTGTATAGCACAGGGAAATATACACAAGATCTTATGGTAGCTCACAGAGAAAAAAAATATGACAATAAATATACATATGTTCATGTGTAACTGAAAAATTGTGCTCTACACTGGAATTTGACATAACATTGTAAAATGATTATAAATCAATAAAAAATGTTTTAAAAAATAGCAATTTGATTGATTATCAATCATTTACTATGTCTTGTTTAATGTCTTTAACAATTTCATGAGGTATTACTTAAAAAAAAAATAATACTCAGACATTTCAATCAATTTTTCCAGCTTCTATGTCTGGTGAGGGACCAGAGACCTGAGTATAAATGAGAGAATGGGAACCCCCCATTTGCTTCCATGGGTCTCTACTGAAAATACTAAATGGCCAACGCAAAGGGAATTTCACAGATTTTTTTTATTAAAAAGAAGCAGTTCTATGAATGTTTTATTATTACTCAAATCAGCAAACGTTGGTAAGACTCCTTATTTTTTTCACTACATTAAAAATTATCAATAAATACACTTAAAACATTGTCAGCCTCAAAAGGTATTCACCCCTGGTTGACTGATAGCAATTCCAAATTTGATTTTGACCCCTGCTTCTCCAAACACAGTTAACTTTCATTTAAGAATGGCTTACTGGTTGGAATCATTGATAATAAAAACAGAATTTCTTTAATGGAAACTAAAATGGGATACAAAAAAAATCAACTGACTTCATATTTCCACTCTTCAAGTTTCTGACTCCATTCTTCTGTAACTATTTGCTTGATAACAATTCCCAAAATTACCATTTTAGGTAAGAAAAAAATAAATATTTACTCTAAGAATAGAATACATAAACTGAATTATTTTGTAAAGCGTCTCATAAAAATATACTGGTTTTACTTTAACAAAGCCCATTAACATCTAGTTAGTTAATGTCAAATATTAGACTAAGAACTCATGTCTCCTCTTCAGTTTGATTTTTCTTCCTGACAAATAGTTGACGGGTTACTCTCTCCAGCCCAGCAAACTCTTGTTAGGGATCAAACGTTTATGTAAAAAGGTGATAGTAAAAATGTGAATTTAAAAATAATGGGCAGAGGACATTTTAGAGCACTGAGGGGCCTCTCACAGCCCTGAATTTAGGCAGCACGGACATTTGATTCGTCCATCACATAGTGATGCAGGGAGTTTTCACAGGTGGTCATCCTCCAAGGGCATCTTCCTGTCTCAGCTTGGCCATTCAAAATAATGGCCGTTAACCTCAGGTAAACTTTATTTCATGTACTTTACCCCAAACAGATGACCACTTAATTTTATAGACTCCATCTATATATGAGCAGGTCTAAATGCACTTACTACAGCACTGCTCCATGTACAGCTCCAAATAAATTCAACCATGACTTCAGGAAAAAGATAACTCTGTGTGTATTGGCTCCTCACAATCTAATACTTCACTCCAGCATTACTGTTTCAATTCCAGACATGGAAACATTTATAGAAAGAACTAGAGGGTTTATTTCAACATTAAAAACTTCAGTATTACAAACAATTCATCACAGATGTGTCGGCTGAATCATGCTCCAAAATACCCGAGCTGACAGGAGTGTGCGCATCCGCTGACGGTGGACAACCGTTAACAGGAGAGGCTCGCAGACCTGATACGGCGGTCACTCTCCTGGACTCAGGGGTCATGCTCATTTTTTATCAATTGCCTTTTTACTTGAAATGTAAAAGAAATTCACAATTATACAGGCTTCCTAGGCTTAAAATGTGGATGTGGGGAGGGGAGTATTTATGGATTCACGTGTCCTTCTGGCTTAGAAGAGCACGACAACCAATCCAGTTCAAAGGAGCAGTGATGGCAGCTGTCCTCTGCTTGCGATAAACAAATTTGCTTCTTTAAATCTCATCCTCTGGGGCTCAGATTAGAACAAATATGACCCAACAGGCTTAGCCCAGTTTATTTTCAGATTATAAGAACAGCTCCACCTGTTACCTATCTGCCAGAAAAATCCTTCCGATACTTTAAAATCTACAATAAACATCATAGGGCCTATGTCATAAAGAAGGAGATGTTTAAAGGGAAAGGGAATGTTTAGGAGAGCACGGAGCTGGGAAGGAAGAGAAGGGCCCGATCGTAATGCATCCTGCACAGTTCAGACTCTGTCGGTGTTGGTTAAGTGGTGGGACACTGAACGGCTTTCTAGAGAGCAGGTTCCGCTGTGGGCTTACTTCTCCCCGAGTCTGCACTCATATTTACACGGAGGCTGAGAGCATTAGGGAGCATTGAAGTATGACTGAGAAGCCGCACCTGATACCTCCCCATATCACGGTTTAATACTGATAAACTGATTACTGAACTCAGTGCCCTTACGTGAGACGAAACCTGAGGAAGTGAGAACGACAAACCTGGCTCAATTTTAGTATAAACACATACTTAGAAATATTCAAAATAATGGCACCTGAACTGCTTCATTATCATATACCTCAATCTTTTTTCTTCTAAAAATTAATTTACTAATGTACAAGATAGCCGAATGACACAGTGTTACTTGGACCACAAACAATATGGTATTAGTACATACAACACATTAACACATATAATGAGGGACATTAATTAGATTAATAACATGAAAAGTGAAATTCAGCAACTACTTCTGACTATCAAAATGTAATATACAGTAACAGTTCATGTTTTTTAGAAAAACAAAACAAACAACAAAAAACCCTTTATGATTCTATTTTAAAAATAACTGGTAATTTACTTTAATATAATTGGGTGCTTCGTACACCCAGTCACACCCAGGAACAAGCACAGATAAATGACATTTTAATTGTGTTAATTAATTTATTTATTTGTTTATTTGTTTGCTTATTTATTTATTATCCAGGCATTTATCCATTCATAATATTTAATGGCTGCCTGTTATTTGCCAATCACTGGTTTGGGGATACGCTTAAAATTTAAGAGAAATCTAGTCTCTGAGGGACAATAAAAAGACAAGCAATAGGAATGCAAACGCTATAAGGGCTATGTGTGTAAAGCAGACTTACTACGACATATACATGCATGTAAGCACACACACACAAGCACAGAGGCAGGAAGAAAGAGGCTCTTCCATGTGTACAAAAATAAGCTTTAAAAACATGAAAATACTTCTGAGTGCACTTCACTCAGCTGCTTTAGAAAAAGCATCACCTTCAGATCCTGCCTATCACCCACATGCATCTTCCCCATTTCTTGGAGTCCACAGGGGTCTTTCCTGTGTCCCCAGGCCCACCCTCTTCACCCCAGATACAACATTATGACTTTCTGAGTTTTCCTATGTCAGTACATCTTCCCTGTTCTTTTTTTTTTTTTTTTGTACCAAAAAAATTACATGAATGGACATTTTTGTCCCCTGTTGCAGGATATTTTGTGGTTTCCCTACCACAATGGTTATCTTTGTTTCTGAGGCCATTCTGTCTTAGGGTCTTTCTAACTGGCTTTGTCTCCCCTTTCTGGAGTCACTTCCCAGATCTCACACCTGGAATTTTTCCTTAGCTTTCACACCTGGCTGCTTTTTCTTGGCATCAGGTCACCTTGATCTGACCTCAAAGGCTGCATCCTCAACGGTCTGCACTGACCATCAAGTGTCTCAATTTCCAGGGTTGTTTTTTTTTCCACAGCAATTTTCATGATCAGAGATTACCATGTTTATGCATGTACGATGTGTTTCTCCAACTGGAATGTCAGCCTTACTGTTCCTTTATTCATCACTCAACAAATACTATCTGAATTTACAAAAAGCCTATGCAAAGAGAGTTTAGAAGCAAAGGGCTGTGCTCTGGAAGTGTTGTGCAGAGGGTGGGTGAAGGCACCTCACACAGGCCAGCTGCTGCCTTTCTGTAGGCTCCCAAAGTAATTAAATGCTACCCGCTATAGTATAGTCTGCATGTATTCTTAACCTCAGTTCCAAGAGGGGGCAAAAGCAGGCAGTAACAACAGTCATGGCCAATAACCACTGAGTGCTGGTTACAAAATCCCCCCAACAACCGTTTGGCAGGTACCTACCATTACTTTCCCCCAGGAGAGACTGTATTTTCCAAAAACAAAGAAATGAATTTCCCAGTTGAAATGCTCTTTCCAGACCAAATGAATAGGAAGAGTTCATTCCTTTATCTCCTTTCATCTGAGTGAGCCCTGAGCTGGTCTGTGCTACGACATGGTAGAAGCAACTCCACCCTTAACTTGCCTGGCATCTCTACCTCCTGGAAAGCTTGGTCTCAGGGGCAATCAAGTGAGATGGCCAGGCCACCATAAGAGGCTGAGCTTGGGCTGACAACTCAGGTCACCTGTCAGACCGGAGCAGACAAACTGTCTTGGATGTATGACCAGTTACGCCTTCAGAGTCTTGCTGCCCCAGCCACTGTCTGACAGATAAAAGCCATCCAGCTCAAACCGGTCACCCCAAGGAAGCATGTGTGGTAACAGTAAACAGCCAATTTAAGACTTCAAGACTTGGTATGGCTTTTTGTGTCACAACAGATAACTGGGAAATAACTTGGTACTTTGAAATGGGGTTCTATGCACCACACGTCTCTATGTAACAGATGAAGAAGCTGAGGATGGGGGTAGGGGTGGTAAGAAATGTGTCCATGGCCCTGCATATGACAAGAAAGTAGGAGAACTAGGGTTCATACACCCAGATCCATGGAGCCAACCTAGTCTCACTGATTCCAAAATTGATATTGGGATGAAGAGTTGGGAAATCAGGAACTAAAGCCAGAACCTCTTATTCCTGGATTGTGCTCTAGCCACTGGACTACTTTCCTTTCAAATGCCAACCAGAAGGCTTTACCTACCTCTTCGTGTTGGTGGAAAAGCATACATACTGTGGTGGACCATGTAGCTCCTTGACCACTAACGCCAAACAGCATCTCAATTCAGAAATGCCAGCAAAAACCACCACAGCCATGGGCAAAACGTCTGCAGACTTTCCTACACACACAACGTGTTTTACACATGGAGCTAGAACCCCTGCGGGAGGGGAGGAACTCACAGTTTTCCTTCAGTTTCCTTTTATAGCAGAGAAGAGGAAAAGAGTACTGTGTGCCTGCAAATATCCCTGTACCTCTTGTTCTGCTGAAGAAGCCTCTTAAGCACGTGCTTCATTAGACGGGGGTGTTTCCTGGCTAAGGTGAACAGTACAGTGATCTGGGGGGTGTTACAATCCATGTCGGAGGGAAAGAGGTAACAAGAGAGAGTAACAGGTCATGGCAGATCCACACGGCCAGCTCAGCCAACGAGGTCATCGTGTACCTGAGATGTAAGATGTGCAGAATGAGAAGCCATGGTCCTTAAAGAACAGTCATTGGGAAAAGTGAACTAACAAGGTACCCTGTCCCTTCTTTATGCTCACTCACTCATTCAGCAAATATGTCTGGAGCATTCATCTATTCAAAGGATATTTATGGAGTGTGCACTATGGGTCATAATTTTTTCCAAGTGCTGAACATTTGTTACAACTACACTGGCTCATTGAATCTACACTGGCTCATTGTTATCACCCAGAGTCCATCAGGGGTCACTCTTGGTGCTGTACATTCTGTGAGTTTGCACAAACGTGTAATGGCACGTATCCATCATTGTACTGTCACACAGAGTAGTTTCACTGCCCTAAAAATCGCCTGTGCTCCACCCGTTCACCTCTCCCTACTCCTAGCCCCTGGCAACCACTGACCTTTTTACTGTCTTGATAATTTTGCCTTTTGCAGGCTGTCATAAAGTTGGAATTATAGATGATGTAGCCTTTTCAGATTGGCTTCTTTTACTTAGTAATATGCACTTATGGCTCCTTCATGTCTTTTTATAGCTTGATGGCTCATTTCTTTTTAGTGTTGAATAATATTCCATTTTCTGGTCATGTCTTTTTTCAATTTCTGCTCTCATGTAGAGAAGCAAATACACATACAGTATTATAGAAGTTTACGAGTATAACATATACACACGTAGAATGAAGGAATTCTTGCTTTAAATAAATCTTTGTAGTACATATTATCTACAACACGTTGGAAAAAGTACAGTATAAACTGAGTTCAGACTACCATCAGGTAGCATTCTTGAAATACCTTCCCCAGAGGACTGTAAACTCCTCAAGGAAAAATATGATGCCTAGATGATCCTCTGCTGGGAGTCGCGTCCTCAACCTGCCTCTAAACAAGGTAACCTTGGTCAGATGTAGGTTATATAGAGCCAAACGTCCCTGTGAGAGTGAGAAATCTGATTCCATTACTCTCTTTCACCCTTTATGCCCTTGTATCATCAAGATGCCTTTAACAGTAAGGATAAAAAATGTGCATCAATAGACCAACTTATGTGACTTTCCATAGGCATTGTCTATTATCGGATAAACAGCTACCGCTTCCAGTAGAAGAGCTCACACCAATTTCCACTGGATTTCAGGAAATTGGCAGAAATATAAAAGTGATGGAGCGTCATTAGGGCTATTTCATCAATCAGCTGGCAATAAATGAGACGTAGTTTAAGTGTGATGAGGAAAGAGTATTGTATCTGCAATTGTCGAATCTGTGCTGTCCTGTGTGCAGAGTGAATGCCAGACGGGAAAATCATCCTGCGTCAGGATTTTAGCCTATCAGCTGCACTGAAAGAAAGTACCACTTAGCTACTGAATCACGGTTTTATAATCACAAGCCTTTCTAAAACGAGGCTTGCCTACTGAGGGTAATGTGTGGGGAGCGAGGTGCAGGCAGGGATGAGCAAGTCTTCAGAAACTTGTCCAGGGGAAGAAAACTACCTTGTCCACCCTGCCCTGAGTCACTGATGCACGAAGGAACACAAAAACGTGAAAAATGGACTATGTGCTTGTCTAAAGTAGACATTTAAATAATGTGCTACAGAGTGAGAAATGTACTAAATTCTGAAAATCAGAAGTTATTTCTCAACACTATAATAAAATCAATCTGTTATATATTTACTTATTTTTTATTTTATGTATATTTATATATATACATTTTTACATCAGTGTTGCTAAATGACTTCTGTAAATATAACAAAACTTACAATGCATTATATATGTACGCATATATCCTTTACCTTGAGTGTAAACCACACAGCTAGTGAACAATGCTAGTGACCCTCATAAAACTGAGCATCCATCTCAGGCATAATGGCAGAGACGGGAAGTTACTTTTCGTCTCCACTTTACTGGTCTCCAGGCTCTGCTAGTGTCTGAATTGGTCCAGCAAAGCTGAAACACTCCGAATTTAGCCATTCGGCCTGGTAATGAAACACAAGTATCAGGACAGAAGACTCTCTTCTGAAACAATCATTGTGATGGTGAGTTTTAGGCTATGAGAACAGGATTTACTGGAGCAACGTGGACCAGAGACAGACGCGCTGATTCAGAAGACGAGGCCTGACTTCCAGGACTGCGCTGTGTCGCAGGTGAGTCACTGTCTGCACAGCAGCAGGCTCGCTCACGGAGCGGGAGAGTGGGGACAGATGGCTCCTACCATTGTCTGTGCTCAGCCATGTGTGTCTGTGGGGCTCCTTCTCCAATTTAGGTACTACCCCTCACGTGTCTGAATCTTCCACAGGACCACATTTTAAATAGCAATCATTACATCCAGGTACGAGGTAAACCTAAGGACGCATCGTGCTAGTCTCGGCCCTGATGGAGGAGACTGCAATACTAAGGCATTCATCTGCGCTGTGGGCCAGGTTCTGTGGACCAAGTGCCAGTGATTCAGGAGAAACCAGGAAGAGTGGAAATGGGCAGAAGAAGGGGGGGTCTGGGCTCATGTGCAATCTGAGACAAAGCCCCCGGAGGGGATGGCTTTCATCTGATCTTGCAGGACACTCTAGACATAAGCTATGTTTTGCAGCGTGTCTCAGTGAACATAAGAGATCTGTGATTTCATGACCCTACCCATCCGCTGGCTGAGGGCTGCCCCAGGGACGTGAACTTGCAGGCACTCCCTGTGTTCTGCAGACAGGGTAGCTGCAGGGGAGCAGGGGAAGCCCTACCGGAAGCCAGCGCCCCAGAAGCCGGCTGCAGAGCAGGGCCCGGAGGACCGGGGCTGGGCGTCCACAGCGCCTCCTGCATGCTCTCTGCCCTGAGTAGTCTGCTCAAAGCAACTCAACACTAGGAGTGTAAGGGGGGGATTAGCTCCAGGACTTGCTCAGTATGTCTTTTTCAAGAGACTTGGGCAGGATGAGTCCCTACTAAGAAAAAAATTAAGAATGCTGTGTCCAAAAGTTTTAATAGGATGTAACATTTGAGGGCCCCAGCAACGTGTTACACGGGCCCAGAGGCACCACTGACGCTGCATTCTCCATGTGCTACTGTCTTTCTAGGTCCCCCTTTTTTCATTGTAATTACATTAAACCCGCTATCCAACTTTACTTCATTGTTTCAAAACAATCTAAATTCTCAAGAGATAAATGTTAGAAGTTTTCAAACAAAAGGCAGACATCCTGACCAAGACTGTGAGAGCTACATAACCCCTTGACACTGCGGGAGGTGCCGTGGGACAGAAATCACTCTGAACAAAGTCTACGGCTTACACTGCCTAGGAAACTACGCTTTTCGTGCAAAAATCTAAAGAACAATCAAGACACTAATAAAGCCACTGTTTTTAGCTGAAGAAACTAAAACACCCCCACACAAGGAATAGTCTTAGGTTTTATTTCGCTTAAGCACACCTCAAGCCCGACTGGGTATTGATTCAGTAGGACTGACAACACGATGAGAACTGCTCACCTGTTATCTTCCTCACAGACGTGACCCACTGCCGCTTCCGCAGCATAATGAGATGGGGCGACACGGAGCCAGCTCCGTGTGGTTTTCTCCCAGGTGTGATAGAAGCGATTGCATGCCAAATGGGAAGGCTTCTCACTGAGCCGGCTAATACTGGGAGGTGTGTTAAATTATTATTATCTGTTGCCATCGCTAGCTCTCAGGAAGGAGAAGGGACTTTGGGGATTATTCACGGCACTGTTTTAATAACTCTCCTGTAGCTTGGCTGATGTACAGTCATTACAATTTTTATAGGGAGTGATTAAAGTGGAAGTGGATTTTTTGAATAGATATGGGGCTTATAAAATGCTGCCTTTTCTTAAAAGACACTTTGAAAACCTTTTCAAAATAATAATTTGACCCACAGGACATAGAGAAACTGCCAAAGCGCCATCTATAGAGCCAACAGAAAGGGACGGTAAAGTGAGAAGGAGCAGGGGCGGGGGGCTCATTCGAGAAGTGAAGACAGAGTTCCTTTCTGCATGGCTCCAGCATCCTCGGGGCTAAGCCAGTGTCAGGCGAGGAAACGGAATTGTCAAAAGAAGTAAAGCAGGAAAACTAGGGACACCAAGTGTAATAAATGTGCAAATAAACACTGGAAATCGGGTTGAGAAATGTTTGTTTGTTTGTTAACAGGCGGGTTTTCAGAATTTGGGGTGGGAATTACTCAGCTAAGCTGAGACACAAGGGCAACAGCTGTAGGGCGGAGAGTAAGTTGGCCAGTCTTCGCTTAGCCTTAAAACAGCCATGTGCCCTGTTTGGGGAAAGCGTCTTAGGAACTTGTTTGGAAGATGGGGAAGAGCTGAGGAACGCTGGACGGCAGCTCTAGCCTGCAGGTCCCGGACTTGAGCTGCAGCGCTTCCTGCCTGCAGCCAGCCCTGCTCACTTCAGACTGGCCCCCACAACCCAACTGGCAGGAGCCAACTCCTTGATGCCTATTCTGTCGCTGCTGTTCTGAATTCAGTGGTCTTTGAACTCTGACAGACTCCTCGGTTTGTCTCAAGTCTGAAGTCAAGGGGAGATTCTGGCAGCAACCAAGGACCTCTGTGTCCTGAACAGGTTTTTCTCAAATTGCAGGGTTTGTCCCTACACCTGGGCTACTACACGTATGAAGGTATACAGTTAGACCACTCCTAGATTGCTCTGTATTATTGAATATATTGTGCAGTGTTTAATATACTGAACCCTTAAGGCTGCCTGGCCATTTATCTTTATTTCAAAAATCTGAATGCAAGGCCAGCACATGCTTGAGCTCAGTGCTTGATGATGAAATTTAAATGTCAATAAAGTAAAAACACTACACCCCCGAAAACCAGCTATCTGACCCCGAGCGAGTCATTCTACACTACTAGGCACAGGAAGTGATACGCAGTGAGGCAGCACAGTGCAGAGGCGTGAGCTCCAGCCTTAGGCCCCACTAACGCTGGCCCAGGGCTCCTCCAGGCTTGTAAACTCGAAAAATCAGTAACTTCGCGGTATTTTCTTTTCCTCATTTTCACAACAAAAGTAGTAACAATACCTGCTGCAGAGGGCTGCTTTACGGACTGAATGAAGCAGAATATTTACTATTAGCAACTGTACCATCAAATAGTGAGTGCTCTACAAAAATGTCCTTTTAGAATTGCCATTAATCATGATGGACGTAATTATTTGTCTATAAAAGGGGAGAGGGGCTAAGTTCTCTCTGACGTAATACTGAGCAGCCCAGAAGTGTCACACAGCACGTTTTCTGGACCAGCCGAGCAACAAGAGGGACTGCGCACACTGTCCCTCATGGGAGAGCAACTGTTCACTCTATGTCATCGCCACTCTCTGAGATAAACTGCTACTCTGCTCCAACTTGGACTCTCAAGATCGATTCTGAAATTCGTACAGCATCCTTTGGTGTACATTAAGGAAGCTGTTATTTTCTTGTTTGGAATCATCACCAAAAACTGGAGTAGACTGTCTGATTTGCAACAACATGCCTACATAGCCCTGAGAGTTCACCTGGGCTGTGACTGTGCTTAACAGCTCCATCTGGAGTGCTCACTAGGAACTAAAAACCCCCATGGATGGAATAACTAAGCTTTGAACTGTTTGGCCTATGCAGCTTTTTGCATTTTGTCACCCAAGTAAATCTGACAGTGTTTTGGTATATGCACCTTATCTTTAGCAACCAACTTAAAGGACTTCTGGGGCCCCCACGTCTCATAGTTGACAGTACAGAAGTAAAGTATGATGTGTTCCATAACTACATCATCATTTTCCATAAAATTAATTCCCCACAGAACCCCTCTCTGAATTCAGATCCTCAGCACAGCTGCACATGGTTGAGCTGCGCGCTTCCATCTCCCCCAAGGACGCCCATCTCCTCCGAAACTGTGCACATGGGCTTCTGCTCTTACAGTGTTGCCATTAATAAGATATTTAATTATGAGCTCATTAGAAATCAATATTGCAAAATGTAGCTATGTGACTGACTAAATATTCAAAGCAGGTGGAGTTCATGTACAGTATTAAGAGGACAGCATACTTTAATGGATTCCCGCCACCATTCCATTTCAGGAGGATTTTGTGCATTAGTCACGTAAAAAGCACATTCTACACACCCCAGAGATGAAGTTGAGAACAATCGTTTAGAGATCAGGGCAGGATGAGCTTTTGGATAAAATAAGCTCAGAGTCAAAACATCGGCTTCTGACAGATCTCCTTAGGATCTATTTAATCCTAAGGCAGAAGTAACAGGCGAGTGCCAGAAAACTACTTGGAATAAGAGGAAAGTGTTAACAATAAAAATACGAGGTCACGCAGGGTAACAATCAGAATCAGAGATGGTCTGGTTTATAAGTCACTGCCTATCCTTAGTCCACAAAGTCACAGCGGTGCAGCTAGAGGTAACACTGAGCTGCCACGTACTCAGTCCCTCTTCCTTAACTCGGTGGAATCTTCAGTCACTCTCAGATCGAAGACAATAATACACATCTTTACCTAAAAATGAAACAAATGCTTTAAAACTAAAACATGCTTAGACAAGTTGTAACGTGTGCTTCCCCCAATTCTCTCTGTAGCAGAAGAGTTTTCGTAACTTTCCCTTCAAATACACCTTTTCTGTGTGACCTTTTTTCTTTCACAACATGCTTTCTTTAACAAATAATTTCACTCCTTTCTAGCCTTGTTTTCCTATTCATGTCTTTGAATATTTTTCCATTTTGTCAAACTGCAGACTGTCTGCAGTTCATAATTCCTGTGCTTTCACAAAGACTGCTCTCCGATGGGCACAGATGGTGCCTCGTGGATCCAGGTGTTTCCTTACATCCTCCTTCCTACACAGTCAGAAGGGAGGTGAAGTTTAACTTCCGTGGCTCTTCCCTGCTTCCTGCTTTCAACTGTTCTTACTGTTCTTTTCTGTTCCAATTGTTATGATAATGAACTGATCATTCTTCCCATTATGTCAGAGCCTAAAAGAATCAAAACATCTCTTAAATTTTCTTTTTCTCTACCACAGCTAGTTACTTTGTATTTCAATCTCTTAGGCTTCTGATTCTCACAATATGACAACAAAATAGAATAAACTTTTAAAAGATTTCTCAATAAAACACAGAGAAAAACAACTGAGCTTCAACTCTTTTTCTTCACCCTAAGTCGGTGTTCATTCTTCAAGTGAGCCTGCACCGCCTTGTCTGTGTTGACCTGGAAGCGATCTCTCTGCACTCTCACAGCATCTCATCCACCCCCCCCAGAACCTCCCCCAGCACCAGAAGCCCTGACTTTGAGCAGGGGAGTCTAACTGAGCTCGACAACTTCCATTCAGGCACCTCTGATCTGTCTGGCTGAGGACCTCATACAACTCAGCCATCCAAACCCTCAAACACAAGAGAGTTGAATTCTTCCCAAACACCAACATCCTAGGCTTATGCCCTGAGTATTATCACCCAAACTTACTGAGATTCTGCCAATAAGCAGTCAAAATGAGCCCTCTCTCGTTGACACTGCCCAAATCTAACAGATCCATCTTGAAACTTGAGATCAGAGAATTATTCCAAGCCATGTTCACTACACACACCACCCACACACATGCACACACAGATATGCACGTGAACACATACACACTTAAAGTTTAACCTCCAGTGACTCCCTGGAATCTCCACTTTTCTTTCTGTGCTGCTTTGTGTTTCTTCTTCCTGGATCCTCCCTTCCTCTGTTATACCGGCTTTGGAGATTCTAAACATCCCTGCAACTTTAATTTTTCAAGGTAATATTTTGCCCCAGACGACACCTCTTCCACCAAAGTCCACTTATGGGGTGAAGGCTTCCTCTCTCAAGCCTGTGTACCCCATACCTTAGGGCATAAGGAGCATTCTCTTAGCTCCCCATTTGACCTTCAAACCCTTCACAAATCCTCCACCGAGATATTCACCTTCTAGCTTAAATAAGCCCACTTCCCCTCATGCATCCAGAGCTCACTGGAGATCTGGTCCCCTAACACTCTCTTTGATGGGTACCTTGCTCATCTTTAGAGGATCTTGGATTTTGCTCCATTTCAGACATCCAGACCCACAGGCAAACATCTACAGCTCTTCTGCAGAAATACCATTTTCCAATAGCCCACTTCTGACAGCAACCTCCAAGTGGCTAGATTTGTCTTTAATTGGTTTCAGTCACTCTAATATTACTCTATTTCAATCATCCATTCATCTATTCACTTCCTTGGCCCTATCAATATAGCATCTTCCAGTAGTTACTTATCTCTGAGTAACACATCACCCTTTGCATTACGCTTCCTCTGCTTGCAACCTAAAGTGATGGTTTCCGTTTCACTGAATCACTGACTGATGCTACGTGGACAAAGTTGAGCCCCTGCCCCAAGCCACAGCTGGCCCAGAATTATGAAATTCTGTGACAAACATGCCTTGGAGAGTATCTTCCTGGTGAACACGATCTTGGTAAAATGCCTATTTGTTAGTTTCAAAACTTTATAGAATATTTTTCCTCCTAATACATCACTTTTGGCTGATTTTATAGGGGAAGAAAATGTTTACATTTCCTAAACTCAATACATTATGAATACAATGAAATCTGAGAAATATCTTGAGTTGTATTAAAAATAAAATTGGTTGAATGTCACAACTACGTGAAGACATTTTGGAAAAATATTGAATATTCTGCCTGAACTTTTCTGATGCTGAGACCATGTTCCTGCCCAATAAGCAACTGTTTGTTAACAAAATATTTTTTACTTGATTGGGGAAATGTTTTAGGTGTTTTATACCCTAATGTAATTTCTGCTTATGTATTTACTGAGTTTATGATTTGCTGGATTCTAGTGACACTTTTGGACATTGGTTAGGGGTTTGGATTCTCATGTAATGTGTTTTAATTTCACATTTAATGTAACAGGAAAAAGGCTTTCAACATTTTCATGCAGAATGTCTGGTTTTCAAAAATAAATACAGGCTTTATAATAGCAGGAAACAGATTTTGAGAGGATATTATTATTATTATTATTATTATTATTATTATTATTTTGACCCCGGTCCAAAAGTGACAACATATTTCTTCACAGGTGCCTCTTGTTCACGGGATGATTTTTCCAGCTTATCTTTTCACTCAAGACATGAAGTATTTCAAGTGTCTCAGTTTATAGTAATGGTCTCAGTTCTCCCCCAGTCCAAGTTGAGTCCAAGGCTTGAATTTGACTCTTCTTCATACTAGATTCCATCAGATGTCAATCTCATATGAACACTTACCCACAGGCAGCACCAGCTTTGATTTTCCTTGCTTCCCTGATGTTAGTGGACATCTGTTTCGTTGTGATGTGTGCAGGAGTGAGTGCAGCAGCCATTCTTTTCAGAATACTGAAGCCTCCTGCCTTATTGCTAGAAATGGAAATATCTCCTTGTTAAGTTTTAAAATCAATATAGCAGTTTTATTACCTTCATTGTAGTTTTCACCTCTGTCATAATCACCCTTCAACACTCTGCATCAAACAATAAATGTCCTCTAATTCTTGTCCTTCAGTAAGACTCTAATCTCAAAGCTGCTAGCTAACATTTCCAATCTGCTTGGCTAGAGCTTGGAATGCAAGGCTCAGGCCTCGTCTTCCACCAGCATCATATTTGGTGTAGGCGTTGTTCACCTCACTCCTTCAGGCTGAAGCTACCCCAACAGTTCCTGGAGGATTATTTCTTTGGCTCAGGAACTTCTCCCTTCAGCACCTCTAAAACGCCAGCAGCTGAGCTCTCCCTCCCTCCCCCGTGCCCCAGTGGCCGTCATCACTAGTCTAAAACTTGTTTTCAGTAATTCCCCAGAGAACAGACTCATTGTCCAGAATGAGGATTGCCAGGTGATGTTTCTTGCAGGAGAACAAGTGATAACATTCAATAAATATGGATATTAAGCTTCTATTCGATCGCCAGTGCTCTGCTAACTGCTCTGAACACTAGGAGATCGTTTCAGGGCAAGTTTTGCCCTTGAAGAGAGAACAGATTTAAAGAAGTATTTTAGTGCATCATTTATATTCAGTCCATAGAACAAAAATATCATTTGAAGCCTGTAATTTTCAAAATGGCCATCAGGGTGACTGAGACAGCACATGGGTACAGGTCTTGTTCTTATAATAAAATTACTTTTCTCAAATACATTTACAGAATTTTACTTCAGGAGTGGGAATGTATTTTCTACTTTTTAAAATTTTTGTTCTTTGTATACTATTGCTCAAGAAACTTGTTCTTGGAGACCACTTTATAGAATTTCTGTAAATAGAATTCTGTGTTAAACAACACCAGCGTTGAGGATCTTGGTGCCGAGTTAGCAGTGAATACATAATGCAAATTCAACTTTATAACGCTCCTTAGTCTCTGCCAAAAAGCATTACACAACTTCGAAATACCAACAAAAGCGCACTGCCAAGCGATAGCCCAAGCCTCTAGGCTCAGGCAGGAGGTCAAGATGGAGCAAACGGGACTCGCAGCAGACCTGCCTCTTTCACAGAGCTGGGGAGCCTGACCAACGCTCGAAAAGCTGAAGTGTCTCCCTCTGAGGAACAACTCTTTAACAGCACAAAATATTTTCTTCACAAGATTATCTAGTGTTATTTATTTACTGTCAAACTCCCACTCCAAAACATGGATGGACCTGGAGATCGCCCTTCTAAGTGAAGTAGGTCCGAAGAAGAAAGAAAAATACCATATGATACCACTTATACGTGGAATCTAAAAAAAAAGGACACAAATGAACCTATTTATAAAACAGAAACAGACTCACAAATGTAGGAAACAAACTTATGGTTTCTGGGAGGGAAAAGGGGTGGGAAGGGATAAATGGGGAGCTCAAGATTTGCAGATACTGACTACTGTATGTGGATTAGATACACAACAAGTTTATACTGCACAGCACAGGGAACTATATTCAACACCTTGTAGTCACCTATGCTGAAAAAGAACATGAAAACAAATACATGTATGTATACGTATGACCGGAACATTATGCTGTACACTGGAAATTGACACAACACTGTAAACAAACTAACAACATCGCAAACTTCAATAAAAATAAAAAAGAAAAGCACTGAGTCCTGAGTGAGAGTAGAGGGAGTGTCTTCCAGGGTCCCACTGCCCTCCCCCTAGGGTCTTGGCAGGGGCAGCTGAGGAAGGCCTCTGTCGAAGGCCCCCAGAGGAGGTCCGGGAACAGAGAAGCTGGGCCAGGAACGCAGACGTGTAAGCGCATAGCCGGCCGGCTGGCGTCCTTGACCGCAGCTCTCCTCCCTCCGCAGGCTGCAGCACTGTCTGGGCACCGGGTCTGCCTGGGGAGGCAGCTTCCCTGCACCAGGAGCCCTGCCAGGTGAGGCTGTGGAACTGCCCATGGTACCACAGGCAGTCAGGAGCCATGTGCCTGAATTCCATGCCAGCTGCCCGAATCCACATCTCCATAGTCAAATTCTCCCCTGATCAGCCCTGTACACCCACCTGCCGATCTGAGTCTTCATTCTGATGTGTTAACAGGTAGATATCTGAACTTAATGCATCTGAGTGTGCACATCTCCCCCACCCGCCCCCAATCCCAGCACACCATATTTCCCCCTTTTCAGTTGTTGGCAACTCTCCTCTTGGTGACAGTCACGAATTTCCTCTTTCACTCCCACCCATACCCAGTCCATCAAGAGTGTCTGTTTTCTCTACATTTAAATTGTTCCCATGATCCGTCCAGGCCTCACAACCCCTACTGACACCCAGATGGAAGCCATAATCTCCCACTGGATTCATTCCTGTCCCCATTCTAGAACCCCTTCTACTGTGGCACTGTCAGGGCTGTCCTCAACACAGCAGCTAGTTATCCTGTAAAATGGGAGAGAAACTCATCCACCTCTGCTCAAAATTCTCCAGTGACTCTCCATCAGTTCACATGAACAGAAAAGTCAGAAATACTTAAAGGCACTACTACTGTGTACTCCTGACTGGGAAACTGATTTCTGTACATATTTCAAATTGCAACAAATACCTCAGCCTGGATCTCACCCTGTTTCAGACCACTCTATTCTATGAGCAGACAGATAACAGACCATCTTTTTAACTCTGCAGTTAAGAAAAGCAATCATTAGCCATCCCCTCATTTGCTCCACAGTTCCTCCAAGTGCTAGAAGACACGCCATAGTCATTCTGCCTTCCAGGACTTGAGGGTCAGTGCTGGTGGGAGTCACAAAAGCATAACTGAAATGCAGTAACTTAAACGAGTCAGTAAGGCTATGGACAACATCTGTGGATATCCCATCCTTGGATAAAGATAAAGAGTTCGTAAGAATGAAAACAGAGCAAACAAATGAGACTTCAGATGTAAGGACCTCAATCAGGAAAATTATAAACACTAATGGGATTGGCATATGAAAAAATCTACAACAAGTGGGTCTGGCTCACCCTGACCTAACCTCTGTCTCAAAAACGCCTTGACACGTCTCTCATTCTAGCATTAGGACTTTCTCTCCACTTGCATCACTGAACTTTCTCACTGCCGTCCGACAAAATGCTATCAACTTCCATCCATACCTCAGTTTGACATCCTTTCAATCTATTATCTTCAGTAAATGCATTTTAGTTTGATCCAAATGTTGGAAATAATGATAAAATAGTTGGCATTGCCTGACTTCCAAAAGATCATAGTAAAAACTGCCAACTGAAAAAAACTATATTGAAAAGTTTGCAAATTAAAAATTGAAAAACATGACATGGATTTAAAGGAAATTATTCAAGCAGCCATAATAACAAAAAAAATGTAAAGCTTCTTCAAAAAATGTTAATAAATTAAATTAACGTGTTTAGAGACCCCTGGTTGGCATGGGGCAAGCTTTTGCAATTATGCAGTCACTTGACATTTTTTGCTAATCCGGTTTCTGAAGCATCATCTGGATTACAAGCATTCTACATCCACAGTGCGTCTAGGGGCTGTTTAAACATTATACATACATTCTAATTATCTTCCTTCTTCTGGAACAGCTTCCTGCTCTGACTAACCCACTCACCAAGGTTAACCATCCTTCTTGCCACCTTTAAAAACTATATTCTCAGAGGAATTGTACAACCAAGTCAGATACTGTGGGCACATTTAATTAACTAAATGTCAGAGACTATAGCTGTTACAAATGACACAAAGAGGGAAAACAGGACGGGGCATAACCTTGAGGTCCTTATTGCTGCTGAGTGTCTTTAAAGGACTATTCACTTGGGCATGGCCCTTGTGGTCCAAAGAGCAGGTAAGAAATTCATGAACATTTCTGCAAATAACTTACTTCAATTCTCCTATAATTAGCTTGTATTGGGACAATATGAAAGGTTCAGAAATGAAGGGTAAGGCTGTTATTCTTTTTTTCTGCCTCTGTTTTCCTCTGAAATGTAAAGTATATTTAGCTGATCCTACTTTCAGAAACAATGCTGGATCAATCAGCTGCTAGGTAATCAACAGCCACACACTCAGACCCTACAAAGAGGGTTGCCTGCTCTTGGACACTTACAAACCTCCCTCACCCCCTAGCCAAATATGCTCACGCAGAGCTGGGCTGCTTTGTGAGCCAGGAGGGCAGAAATATTTCCAACATCTTCTTCACTGGCCAAGCACACCTTGACCCTGGTATTAAACATCTCCACTGCTCCCACACTGTGTCTTTTTTCTCTTGGCCACTCCACTTATTTCTGAACAGTCAACGTGTTCTAGACTACATGGTTCACCTGGTACGGCACATGTCCCGCACTCATCTCTCATGGGGAATCTTTGCTGGTGGGTGGTGCAACGCTAATTCTGCTCCAGCTCTGACACACTGAATTATACCAGTGGCATGAGACTTCCTCATGGCTTTCCAAAATCTTAACCTCCTCCTGACACCCAGGGCCCTCTGCTACCTTCAACCCTATAGAAAAATGTAGCCATAGCTAGAATGAGAGACTTCTCATAAAGAATTGACATAAAGAATTCCACGTAATTCCACCTGAATTCCCTTCCTGGAGTAGAACTGTCATAAGCTCAACCATATCAATATTTCTTGCATGTTACTCTACTGTTTCAAATCTAGTCCTACTAAAATATTTTAGAAACTCCCCAAAATATAACATTTTGTCAAATTGCCACCTTTATAAATTTGTCTGCTGTTTTTACTATAACAATGTGGCAAACATGAGTACTTTTAATTGAAAATAGTTTAGACTGTACATTGCTCAAAGGTAGTTGAAGCCTTCTGGCTTTATACTTAACAATCCAATAAATATGTGAAAAGAACAAGCCATTCTCAGCTCTGTCATTTCTGACGGACTTCATTCTAAGGAACACTAACTGTGTGAAATGAACACAGACTGTTCAAAGACCCGCAGAACCCAAACTATTGCCTTTCTGCTCCTGGGAAATAGCCATTATTAATTAAGGGATATACTGACTATATAATATACGGCTAACATTTTAAATCCCTTTCAGTCAGGTGAATTTATTAATCCTTTATCAACTAAGACACATAAAAATCTAGAAATGGCAGGGTGTTTCTGTCTGCTACAAGCTAATGTGACTCAGTAACAGCAAATACTAATATCTAGCAATTTTACAGTAGTGTTGTCAAGTGATGTGTGTGTATCCTTATTGAATCTCACAAAAACTTCACTAACACATATAGTTTCAGCCTCACGTTCAGATCAGGAAACTGAGCTAGGAGGTTAGTAACATGCCTGAAGTCATTCACTAAATGGTCGGACTTCACTACAGCTCAGTCCACTTGGTTCCAAGTCATGATCTCTTCCCCTACAACAGGCCATCCCTCTAGAACAGAGCTGAGCCACAGAAGCCAACAAAGGTATGACTGTGCAATGGAACAACACGCTGCTCCCGTGTCCACATCATCTGGTTGGTCATGTTCAACGAACGATGACTGTGCAAATGTCCATGAATTGTGTCATCTGCAAATGCCAGGGAACAATCATGACAGTCTACCTGAGCAATAATCTTGTATCTTCTTCACACTAGAAGAACAAATAGTTCAATTATGTGGAGAATTTGGACACTTAAGGACTACCATTCACCTAAAAATTGAATTACAAAGAAAGCAAAAATAAGATATTGTTTGGATTTCCAAATATTAGAAAACAAAGCTTCTCTACTTGTAAAGATATTTGCTTTTTGTATTAATTGAAAAATCAGAGTTTAGCTTGCTGAGCTAAATATCTGCCAGAGGCCGTTTAAAGAGTCTTCACTTTTTTAATCCCCCAAATATGTCATATTTTCTTTTTTGTAACATAAAAAAAATTACAAATACCACGAAGCTCTGTGTTCACACAGCACAGAGTTTAGTGAAAACTTTTTTTTTTTACAAATTCCCAAAACGAACTTGTCTGTACAGATTTCTAAACCTGTGAGCTCTTATTCTACCTCTTCAAACCTGTTCAGGGAGACTGAAGTTTTCCACTGAAAGAGCATAATTTCTCTTCCTTAATGTGAAATATTCTAATATAAAAATTTCTAAGCCATTGCTTTAAAAATACCAATGATAACTATTATAACAATATCTTCAGTAAACAGTACCTTAAGTAAAGATAAAAAAAAGAAGGAAGAAAAGAAGGAAGGAACGAAGGAAAGAAGGAGAAAAGCAAATAGTGCACGTAATTAAATTTATTTTCAACTTGACTTTGGGGAAAAGACAGTTTACAAAAAAGTAAGCTGATAGTAAATAACCAAACAACATTGTCTACGGATAATGTAAATTTGCCCAATATTCTAAATTATTTTATAAACTACAATTTACATCTATTTTTATAAAACTGTGCAGTGAAAATTGCTTTCCAGAATTTGAAATGTAATACTATTTAAACATAACTCAAAATATGCTTTATGTGGAATGTGAATGGATAGATACCTCTTAAATGATTTGTTTGCATACTGTATGGAACAAAACAGGTTTGCTGCTCAATTAATAAGAAAACATTAGTTAAAACCTGTTTTTCACCTAGCAGTCTTGTTAATAGAGCTCTTCCTGCAGAGAAACTATTCCATTTCTTCTATTTTACCATGTGTCATGGGTTGAATTATGTCCCTCCAAAAATGACATGCTGAAGTCCTGGCCCTCAGTACCTCAGAATGTGACCTTTTTTGGAAGTAAGATCATTGTAGATATAATTAGTTAATTTAAAAGTTCATACTGGAGCAGGGTGGGCCCCTAATTAAATATGACTGACATCCTTATAAGAAGACACCAAATGAAGACAGATATTCAGGGAGAATGCTATGTGACAATGATGGCAGAGATGCAAGGAAAGGAACCTCGAAGATGGACGGAAAACACCAGAAGCTCAGGAGACGGAGAGGCAGGGAGAGATACCCCACAGGTTTCAGAGGGAGCGTGGCCCTGCTGGCACGGACTCCAGACTTCCATCCTGCAGAACCCTGACACAGTAAAATGCCCTGGTTTTAAGCTGCCTTTTCTGTGATACCTGTTACAGCAGTCCTACAAAACTAATACCCCTTCCAAATGAAGGAAGAGCGTGAAAGGGGTTAACACAGGTTGACGTTAACACTCTGGAATGGACTAGAGTTCCCTGTTGTTGGAAAATCAATCAATTCTGAAGATAACTGCTTCCTATTCTGGCTTCCCTACAATTTCCAACTGTTTAAAAAAAATGAACCTTCATCTCTCTATAAATCACTCAATCTAATTATATCTCTCTCCAGAAAAGAGAAGACTGCATACAAATACCAGCCCTGGAAGCTGTGCTTCACTGTCAGTCTCACTTGCCCCTGACTCCTCCATTCAGCCTGCCCGGGATAAAGCCACCATGCAGAATGTCATGTGCTTCAGTCATGTCCACATAAAAACTCACTAAGGAAGACCCTTCTTACAAGAATCCTTTTCTCTGACTGACAAAGAGCGCTGACCCAGCCTTGCAAATCCTGAGATCTAGTTTCTTTCCTTGTGTCCTCCCATCCCCGTCTCCTGTCTAACCACTGTCAATATCGTAGCTATTCTGATGGAGTCCTGCCCTCTCACTAGATGGATTTCCCTGTGTTTCTCCAATCGTATGCCTTGGGACATAAGAGCATAATTCCTAAGCAGCCAATAGTGCATCTACCTACAGAAGTCTGTCCCAGAAAGATGAAGCCATAATGAAGAGAATCTGGAGAAGACAGCAAACATTAAGGTTCCCATGATGCTGATTTACAGGAGAATCACAGAGCAAACCAAACACTCATAGAAACGTATCTGCGTAAGTTGATATGCAATAACAAGTAACCAGAACCATGCTTTTATGATTCTGGTGTGAAGGCTCTTTTGGTTCAGGTTCCTATGGAGGTGGACCCTCAGATAAAGACTTGAGGGCATGCATTTGTTTTGCGAGGCAGCCCTGGGACATACTGGCAAAGACTAGGGAAGAGACATAAGGAAGTGGAGGTAGCCAGTATCGGGGACATTCTCCAGGAGTCACCCCTGGGGGTACATAGAACTCAATTCAGCTGGAGAACCACAAAAGTCAGTCTAGACCACTTGGCTCAGAGTTATCCACTCAGAGAGGGGTGCATGAGGTCTAGTGGGGGTCATGAGCAAACTCCCCTTGGTCATTCATTCTGCAGGGCTTCCAGCTGTTTTTCTAGTGGGGAGAATGGGCCCTGCACACTTGGAGGCCAGGTAACCATGCACTGTAACCACAACTTTGGGGCCCAGGGACATGAGTGGGGGTCCCCAGTGGCTTTCATTCTCAAGTCCTTTACTGATCAGAGTTCTTATGTGAAGCTTAACTGTCAAAACCACAGTTTAAAAATAAGCCAATGTGGGCCAAAGCCCTTAACAGACACATCATTAAAAGAGATATTCACATGACAATTAAGCATAAGAAAAGATGTTCCACATCAATCGTCATCAGGGGAATGAAAAATAAAGCCACCAAGAGACACCACTGCACACCTGTCAGAATGGCCAAAACCCAACAATGACAACACCAAATCTGCTAGGGATGCGGAGAAGCATTAATTCTCAGTCATCGCTGGTGGGCATGCAAGATGGGACAGCCACTTTGGAATACAATGTGGTGGTTTCTTACAAAACTAAACATATTCTTATTATAGGATGCAGCAAGTGTGCTCCTTGGTAATTACTCAAAGGGATTGAAAACTTACGTCCACACAAAATCTGTGAACATGACTGGAATTTCCACCTCTCCGTGTACTGACCCACTTATCATAGAACCCAGCCTAATCATTAGAGACAGCGCTGTGATTCCCACCAAGTGTAGGGGAGACGTGGTATGACGTTTACCTAACATAAAAGAAAAGCCCAGAGCAACTAAGGGAAAAAAACCTGGTGTTTGATGAATTTTGAAAAAAAAATGCCTTATCACGTGACAGTATAAATATCTTCCCCATAGATCAGGGGTAGCATTTCCCCTACACTCACTTAATTCCCAGTTTGTGGACATTTTATAGCTGTGTTAAGATGCATTTGGATTTCTCAGAAAGAGGCATTATTATTTACTTTTTGTAGTCCAGTAATGTCTTCCATCTGTGAGTAGCTTGTAGGAACAGCTTAGAAGAGGCACTTAAGCGTGTCAACAAGTAGAATACATTTATACCCATTTAAAGACGGTTCAAGATACTAGCTAGTGAAACAAAAGTGGCAGAAGGATTAAAGAATTAATTAAACTTTACAAATAGAGCTACAAGCAGACGTGGAATTGCTGTAAGCAGGAAAAACAGTGTCTTCAGGACTCTCTTGTTTATAACAAAAAAGTGAATTAAGTCCTTGAAACAAAATAGAAGTGATAATCCAGGGATGGGGAGGGAAAAAAGAACTACGAGGTCTCATAAAATGAGCAACAGGCCCCATGTAACACGTGCATGTATGGATGTAAGCAACACACAGCTACTGCATGCAGTCAAGACTTAGAATAACTGGGCAAAATGGAGCAATTTAGCTAGAAACATGGATATTCAAAGTTTTAGTAAGAAATGCGTTCAAGTAATTGAGATGCATATGACTTAAATCCAGAAGCCCTCAAACACAAAACAAAACAGAAATATAAATCAAAAAATGAATGGATATTTTATATAGTTTCAATAAAGTTATGGAATAAAACTGCAACAATATCTCCTTTGAAATGTGCCTTAAAGCAATAACATATTGACATATTGCCGTGCACTTAAAAATAACTATGGAAGGGGACCAAACTTGTATTTCCTATCATTAATAGAATTCCCTGGAACACAGGCAGCACTGGGAAATACTTACTATGTTTCATCTGTGGCTTGAAAAGTGCATCCTGAGCATGCATTTCATGAGCCAACCCCCGCGACCCTCTCGGGACATGTTTTGATTACTTGGTTTTATACGTCTGTTCACTGGGACATAATGAAAACACCCCACTCATCCCCTCCCTGCAGACGTGGTGTAAGCAGGGCTGACTCTGCAGACATGGGAAGCTCTGATCTGGGGCAGCGAGCTGGAGGCGTGAGACAGAACTTGACACTAGAAGTCTCTCCTATCAACATGATGCAATGACCACCTATACAAAGAAGAGAAAAAACGGCAACACCCCCGAACTCTCACCACCAGAGCTGACCAACATTATTTAATGTTACTTAACATTCTACAATTATTTGAAGTAACTTACACAATAAAAGTAATCAATTATCTACTGACATAATCTACTAAACATACTGGCAACAAAATGTTGCTCAACGTTCTCTACCAGGCGTAATGGGTCAGCAGCCACTGGGTCAGCAGCCACTGGGTCAGCCCAACGATGAGCTCATGAGGCACGTCCACCTGCAGCAGGAACAGGGCTCTGGGGTACAGCCTGTCCCTGGAGCCCCACAGGAGAGCCCCAAGCTACAGATGACTCAATTCATACACCCCTTCACTCTACTTAAATGACTCTGAAGCCTTTATTCAAAGTTTGTCATGACATGCTTTGGTTTTCTCTTGGACAGAAGCCTTCACGTGTTAACTTCCCCTCTGTTCTTTTCTCATCTTCCCATGACAATTAAGTCGCCACTCCTCCCTGCTAAGTCACTTTCTTATTATACTGAATCAAAGTCCTGGACAATGGTGACAGGCAATGCATTATCTTTCAATAGCATTGCAGAAGACATGTGCTGCACATTTATAACAGCAAAAAAAAAAAAAAAAACCTCAATGTAAAATGTAATGTACAATTAACGCATAATACATACTAACAGAAGTCTCATGTATTCTGATCAGGTGCTGTTGATGCTGTTGATGTGAAGGTGTTGGGGTTCACTCTCCTCTGCATCTACTTGGGGTTTAGATGAGGACCAAGGTACCCTTCAAGCCCCTGCCCACATACCTAACTACGTGTAATATCCTGAACAGAGACTGAGGAATTCTCATCAGAAAATAAAAGTAGAATTGGGATTTTGACCATAATTGATGGTCAGAACTATAAATGCTTGTCCAATGGTCAAGGGCTGGACTCCTCTCAAGAACAGCACGTCTTAAAGGACAGCTCACAGTACCTGCCATGAGCAAACATAAGTCCAGCCTGGCTGCGATGCAGCCCAGGCTCTGAGATCTCAGGGTAGTGAGTAGGTCCACGTACAATCCACACCTGAGAGTACGGCGAGCCCACCGACTCTGCCCTGCCAGAGTGACTGTGAGGTGAAATGAATGTGTAAGCTCATTTTGTTTATTTATTTTTTAATGTTTTGGGGTTAGGAAGCCCAGCTCTGGTTTCTCGTTTAGCAATTATAAATAGAAGGAACCATTTTTCTCCTCACTTAAAAAGTGACTTCCAGATTGTCACAGTGAAGAGAGAGAGAGAGACGTCTTGGGGTTAAGGCAATGACGATGTGGCACGAACTCTGGTGTCCAGCCTCAGGACCCACTTTAGAACCGGAATCGGTGCACTTCAGGCTTTCCCTACAGACGACTGACAAGACTAGGAGTGAGGCACACATTCCCCAAGGGTATTTACTCATGGGAATTAATTCTGCATAGAATACCAGCAAATGACCGGAGTTTAAACAAGTAGAAAGAAACTCGGGAAGAGTGCTATTTGTAGTATTACTTTAAATAAAAACATGTAACAACATACTTGAGTTCACTGGCTGATGGGACACTTTGTTTACATCGCAAACATTCTTTGGCTAATCTCTGATGTCATCTTGAAGCTAGCACTAAATGAGACCTATAAAGAATGGGTGTAAGTTCTAGAACATCTACCAGAGCTGGAACATGTCCATTTGCTTGAGTGTTCCCACTTTCCTGCATATAATACTAATCTTCCTATTCATTACATCTGGGAAAGCTCAATGATACCAGGCGCACACGTTTCCCCTGTGCCAGGGATTTCATCATTCGTTACTCCTGTCGCTATAAAGGATACACTAACTGCATGTATCAAAGGACCACCAGGCAGCGGGCAGAAGACTATCAACACGGCACCGAGATTCACTCCTGTACAAAGCAAGTAAATAAATATTTAGCAAGAGACGCTTACATTTAAAAAACAATAGATTCGCTGAACTCTAAAGATCAACCTGAGTTAGTTCAGCAAAAGCCATAAGCATTAGTCATAAGAGAAATTAATTACCAATGTACCTTTAGTTGCATAATAAACCCATAGTATTTGAAGATTAATTTCTTCTTAACCTGGACTCTGCTCATCTCTTACGAGTCTGAAAGCTCAGCTAAAATCAAACTGCTTCTGTGATGCCTACCTAATTCGGAGGGTCCCCTGTGCCAGTGAGAACTCTGAAAACCAAGGTGACTACAGCGATCTGGGCTGTGGGCTTCAGTAGACGATGCTGGAATCATTTTAACCATGATATGTGGGTTGTTTATCACGTCTGATTAAATAAACTTAGCAGATGCCTGCATCCTGTTTTGCCACAAGCACAGATACAAGGTAAGGCTACACTGGTTCTGAACACAACTAGTTTAAGATGCCTAGGGGTGGCACTATCTGGCCTCTGCATGTGTGTATTCTTTGCCGCCAAGGAAATTCTGAAGGCTTACGCAGAACTCAGTATTTGGGTCTGGCTGGATCTCTTAAATCTGAAGCTTCTAACATTATGCTAATTATACACAACATTAATCATTTAAATAGGTCTCTTTTATGTTGGGGAAATCATCCTGCTTCACTGGAGGTGGCTATCTGGCCTCTGGAGGTAAGTCCTCTAAGATGGCCCTGAACCGTGATCCTTCTCTTGCTTAATCACTAATATTAAAAAGAAAATTTTTACTGCTGACCAAAATGAACCACATGCTATCTACATGTAAGCAATAAATTTAAGAATCCCTAATGCCAAGAAGTTATGACTGGACAGGAGAAAAAGCCTGTCTTTCCCTTTATTTAGTACTAAAGTCCTGATAATAAAAATGGCCGCTGACTTTTTATCTTTGATTTGCCTCTGCATGGTCCCTGTTTTTGCTGCATAAATGCAGTTATTTCAGGATTAGGGGAGGACAGCAGAGTGGAGTTGGTGGAACTGAAGCTGGTTAGAGAAACAGTAACAAAGGGCTGGGTTAGTCTTTTCCTCAAACACTTCTGGTTCTTTCATGCCTTCCTCAAATGCCAGTTAACTTTCTGCTCTTTTCAGAAGTGACAATTTCATACACTTCAGATTTTCCAGGTCTTACAGAGAGGCATTTTTAAACTTATGTTTGCTATCAGTTCTTTTATTACATGTTAGCTCTGCAAAGATTTTTGTCTTTGGAAGAGAAGGATGTTATACCCTAGCATTAGTCACTGCTATGATGGCTTTTATCAAGTAGGCAGAAGGTGCTGGCACTAGTATTTTTTAGGAAGTTGTCTGAAGGCATGTTTCCCAATCAGTTCCTTGGAGAGCCTAAGAGTAACGTCTGGTACCGTGCGTCGTACAGTCAACATCCTACACGGTGAAGTAAGATAGGCAGGAAGCTCATATTTAGCCAAAAAATGGGGGATGTATGGAACTAATTAAGATTCAAATTCATACTTTCAGGCCTCTCCTAATTTTTACAGCTTTGAGTCAAATATCAGAATTTTGCCACATATTTACAAATAAGGGACCTTCCGATGCAGAAAGCATCAGTGAGAAGACCAGGTTGCTGCTTTCAGTTCTCTGGAATCAACTTGTGGTTCCAACACTGACAGTGGCATCTGATTTGGCTTCAGAAGGCTCTGGTGATGCGACTTTTTGAAATCAATTCCTTATAAACTCCTTTCCTTCTAGATTCCATGGGAAATTTCCGAATGGATTCAACTTTCTGGGGAAATATGGGCTCTTTGCACAACTGACTTTCTGGAGAACTCTACTCGAAGTAAAATGGGCTAATATCTCAGCCTGCACAACATCCTCTCACCTGCCCCCCAGGCCCCCACCTCAAAGCAGGGTTGCTCTGAGCTCTTCTTCTGGCCCTTCCCCTCTGGCCCTCCCCCTACGAAAGGAGTCCCCGTTTTAGAGGGAAGGCACTGAAGCTGGCACTACGGAGCCAGCAACAGGAACAGGGTCCGTGGGTGTGCCTTGGTGTTCGTCTCAAATACTGTGGAACCTGAATGCATCTATTTGAATGATTCTATCATCTCCATCTTTCAGGCCCTTCTCCGTTTCCACATCATTTTCTCCTACAAACACAACCGAAGGGAGATCAGAAATCCATGTTATTATACTGCGTTTTAAGTGTGAAAACAGAAGGGTAATATTGTGACTTATTTCTAAACTAAGCATAGGGGAGAAACTTGGCAAAACAAATAAAATGTAGTGGGTGGGCTGGAGAAATACAAAAAAATAAAATAAAATAAAATGAGCTGCATATGGCTGTGGTGGTAGTCGATGCCAATAACTGATTCATCCCAGTATGCACTCATTATGTGCTGAAGTGCTTCTCTGCGCAGGCAGCTTAATGAATGTGCAAACCCCCAACCATGCGAGCCTTGGAGCAACAATAGAGAGGCCGTGGACAGGACAACTGGTGGACTGAGGCTCTGGTTTGCACTCACTCTAAAAAACAAAATCACTTGATGAGGTACATTAATCTCCCTGCATAGTTTATAATTAGAATTGCACTATAGTTCCACCTTACTAAGTGTTTTGGAAAGGCTTTCAAATTTAGGTTATGAGTTTTATTATGGGCATATTATTAAATTCGAACTACTGCTGCACAGAGCTTAATGTAAATAACTTCCAGGGGATTTGGCTTCTGTCTACCTAGCATGTCATTTTGCAGCTTCTAATCTAGTAGAAGAGGTTTTGAAGCAATCCAAATAGCTGCAAAGTTTCACTCCTTTTCTCTGTAATTAAAAATGAGGAAATGTATGGCTTACTTTGTAGACTACAGCTATGATCCCTAATGGGTCCCCGAAGTTGCCAGGCAACCATGCTAAAATCCTGGGTGCAGTCACTCTCCCAGTCTCTGGATGATTACTTCCCCACTTACCCTCTCTCCGAATCTCCAACATCCCCATGTCATTCTCTCTTAGCTGGTGTCTTTGTTTCCTGCCTCTGTTTGGATGAATCAGATGAGATACCACCCAGACAACCAAGAGCACGCCAACTCCTTGGTCTGTACCTGCACCTCTGAATGCTGCTTCCCCAGTCTCCATGGGAGAGCTGGTCGCCACATTTCTATACAAAGCCTGCCCCATCATTCGTGTACCAGGTCATATCCCTTCTTGCCTGCGAGAGGCCATTACCAGAAGTTCTCCTAACACATCAAAAGTTCTATATATTTCTTTTTAATTTATTTTCCTATTTTATTCCCATCAACTTTTAAAATGTTGCTATTTCTCCCTTCTTAAAAAAAATTTCTAATACCTTTTTGCTGGCTAATTACTACTACATTTCATTACTCTTTTTGCGTGTGGTAAAACTTCTGCGTGACGTAGTTTCTACTTCTGTCTCCCATTGCTCTCCCATTCTCTTTCAAATCCACTTCACTCGGTATTTTGCTGCCCCCTACCCCCAATTCCATTGACTCTACTGTTGTCCAGTTTACCAGTGGCCTCTGCACTGCTAAACTGAATGGTAACCGCTCAATCTTCAACTAACTCTACCCCTAACCCTATCTGACGGTGGATGGCGGCGGGAGGCCGAGGCTTTTCGCTCATGTTCAATCATGTAGGAGGCCTTCCCAGGAAAAGCAAAACTCGTAAATTGGCTTACAAGGCTCTACGTGATCCAGCTACTGGTTTCCAGACCCCATCTTCTCCTGCCCCCTGCTCCAGCTACACTGGCCTCCAGGCTGCTTCTGGAACATTCAGGCAGCTCTCCCTTTGGGCTCTGGGCTCCCTCCTCTAGCAGTTTCCTACCCCGAATGCCTCCTTCACTAAGCTAACCCACTCATTTTCACGTCTTGTTCGAGCAACACATTTTGATAAGGATGAATTTGATTCCCTGTTTAATACCAGAAACTAGCCCTCCTCCCCTCTGCCTTGCTTTATGTTACAGTCACTCTCTAGGGTCTCTCCCCCATTCCAACAGCCCACATAATTTACTTGTATATTTACTGTTCTCTGACATTCCCCACCAACATGAAAGCTCCACTGATCTGGGACCTCTATCCAGTGATGTAACCCAAACTCCAAGAGCAGAGCCTGGCTGCTCAGAGCAGGCATTTAACAATTATTTGTTAAAAAAATCCATCTTTCTCCACAATCACATCTGAACAATTTTGGCTCAGTTTACTCTTAGACTAAATGTACAGGTGTAAGCTCATTTCTAATGGCACTTGTCTACTTTCCCATCCGGATGCTCACAATGCCCTCCCTTACAACTGCCCCAATCCCCTGCTATGCATTCCATGTCCTTTTTGACCCTCACATCTCCTTCGACTTGGCAGCACCGGTCTCCAGTGCAGCAATACTACAAAGCATCTGATCATCGTGATCTGTCATCTGTCTTCCTTTTCATTACTAAGTGAAATCAACAGATAATGCTTTCTCATATGCTGGGTGCCCTGGGAAATAGAACAATAAGCAGGCAATAGTCTCTGCCCTTTATTAAATGGAAAATCACTTATTGCTTCAAATAAAACAAGTAATCTACCTGTCATACCTATGGGGATAATTGGGGAAAAGTAGTAATTAATAGTATTTTAGAACTTTTAGAATCTTACTGTCTTTTGTTATTCAAAAAAGGCTGGCAGGGCCTCCAAAATATTCATGGTATTCACCAAACTTTCTGGGACTGGGGGAGAGGGCGGTAGGGTGAGAACACAACAGCATTTTTAAAAATCCATAAACAGATTTCTGGCTTTCTATGTGGATTATACAGTGGCTAACAGACTGATGTTTTAATTACAGAAATAGTTATCTTGTGTTTTTTACTACCTGTAGACTAACATCCCTCAAATTCCATAGCAGGATTATATACCTGACTCTGGCAAACTTAAAAATACTCCTTTTATCTCATTATTACTTGTAATATCTCTAGTCAGCTTTTTCTTAATATATTACCCATGTTTTGTTTTCTTATGATCTCCAAAACTAGAGCCACATTCAAATAGTTTCTATTATATTTTGAACAGTATAATAATGTTACTTAATCTTGAAAACTCTTCAAATTTAAGAAAAATGTTCATTATTTTAAAAGCAAACTAAGACTATCCGATGGTAATGTATTCTGAAAGAACATCTGAAAATTTGCCCATGATATATATGATACTCATGAGTGAAAAACCTAAAGTCATAAAATAACAATTTGTATGCATTATTGTATTTAAAAGACAAATGCAAATGTGATTACAAAAATAATACAGATAATATATTTAATTCATCTATAAATATTTACCAGGTATCTCAATCTTTACACTCTTTAATTTGAACACTGATTTTCTTTGTTCGTTATTTTTGTGCCAGAGTAGTGTTTGCTATATTTTAACCAAAAATTATGAAGTAATTTATTTATAGTTCATCTTCTTACAACCAATCTTCAGTTTTATATACAGAAGTTTATGATTATAGAATCTATGGTCTGTTTCCCATGGAAAGGAAAAAAAGATCCAGCAATCCTCACACTTATGGCCATTCTTTGCCCATTTATTAGAAAGATACTTAGAAAAATAATAGACAAATAAGTTACATATTACTGAAGTGTCTTCCCCTATGAGTACTAATTTTTGATTATTATGCTATCTATTAGGATAAGAAATAGTGACTGATTTCACAACATCCCCCCAAACTTAAATTATTTCAAAATTTTACATGCTAGATTGTTATCAATAAAAAAGTCTTCTAGAATTGAGTGAAATGTTTCCCTACCTAAGTTTTATTTATTATAAAGCATTTTCTTCAATAGTGGAAGCTTACAATTATTTTACAGAGAAAATTGCATGCAGATTTGATTACAGTAAGTCACAATACTTCAATATCCCAACAACTGAGTCCTGTAGTCAGATAAATTTTGTGTGATAAAGGTACCCCTTTCTGAAATAAAATCAGTGGTTCCCAGGAGATGCTGCGCTTTGCTCACAAAGAAAGTCTAATCATATCTTCAGTCTCATTAGTAATAAATGTCGTTATTAGTTCAAATAACCTCAAACCTGTGTTCAAATATTTCCGAGGTTTCTAATTTCCTCTCCTCTGGCTGGCACTTCAAGTCTATCCCAGGACTTTTATTGGGTACTTAAAATGAATAGTAGACCCTTGGCCAGAGCCAACTGTTCTTCTATTTCAGCAGGAAAGGAAAAAATAATAACTGTTTCAATTCTCAGTGGGACCAGAGCATTTCTTTTTAAATGGGAACAATCCCCACAACATGTGTAAAGAAACTTAGGCTGACTGGTTTTCCTTGCAAATGTTCCAGCCTGACCTCTGGCCAAAAAAAAAGTCAATGTGTGGTTGGGTTTTTCCATATTTCCTACTCACTGACATTTTCCTAGCATATCCTCATAGGTATCTGAAAGCACCACCTTCCTCCATAGAGACTGCTACCCCACACCCAACTGCACTGAGTTACAGAACAAAGAGCACCAGACCAAGAAACTCTGTGCCACAGTCCTCATTCCACCACAGACAAAACCAAATCAAAGACGCACTGTGGGGCTCAGTTTTCTTATTACAAAATAAAAATCATACTTTGGTCCCCATCATTGTTTAACTTGCATATTATAATATTTTGGAAATAATCCTTAAAATCAAATTATATTAAAGGATTATTAATGAAAGAGACTTCGGTTTACTGCACACACCACACATGTCCCCACCCCCAATATAACCGAACACAACTCTTTCAAATATAAAATATCTATAATCCTTCCTTCTTTGGTTGCTCTGGAGGTTGCCTCCATATTTCTAGATCCTCTCTCCTCTCTCCTTAAACTTTTATGATCGGTACGTTCACAATGTTGAGTTTGGTCACATTTACGTTACAATCTTAAACCTCACTATCTCCTGTTTTACCTGTACTTTGATTCTAATTGCTGAAAATGCATTATGTTAAAGTATTGTATACAGTTTGGAATAATGATTAAATAGTCTCCTAGGTTGAAATTTCCTTTTTTTAGAAAAAAACCTTCTTAAATGTTCCTTAACTTTCAAATTTACATGAATTTCTTTCTTAAGAATTGCCTTTCATTCTTTACTCTTTTGATATTCTTAACTTCTTCTCCAAGCACCTCCATTGTACTGTCTGGTCTCCGGAATTCACTCTCCACACAGAGACCTTACAGCTGCTCCCTCCCTTCCTTTGCTCCAACAGAAAAGAGCTGGTCTCTGTCTACAGAGTTGTCACCAGATTTGGAGCCATGAATTCTTAGATTCAGTCTTCGCTTCCAAACCTAACATGCCTTGAGACATTCTGATCTTCATATTTTAAATGGGGTCTACAAGTATCAGAACCATTTCCTGAAACTATTTTGATAAGGTTGTTTCATTCTAAACAATCATCCAGCATTGCAATGGAAGCAGAATATCAACCAGTTTGCTCTTCATTTCTAGTTAAGATGATCTCGTTCTTACCTGTGGCCATTTTGACAATCTTTTCTTTACCACTATAGTTCACAGTACGGGGTTTGTATGGGTCTTTTCAAAAATCTTGCTTAATACTCACTCTGTCCTTTCTCTTAGAATACTCGTGATTTCTAAGGATTCTCTTCTGTTCTTTTTTTGATAACATTCTCTTCTTTATTTTCTCTTATGTTCTCTTTCTTGAAATCCTGTTGGTCAAATGTTGGACTCCCTAAACTGGTTTTTCTCTCAAATTTTTTCTCACATATCCTTGATATTATATTTTGGTTTTATATTCTGTAGGTCTGCTTCAGATCTATTTTCCAAGTTCTTTTTAATTTTAACAATCATTTTTATCTTTTAAAAATTTCTTTATAATTTTCTAGTTAATTTTTAAAATCCAGCTCTTCTTTTATGGGTATGGTATCTTCTAGAATCCCTCTGAGTGCAGAGACTAGAAGGTTTTGTTCCTTTGTTTCATCTGTGAACAATTCTGTTTCCTCAACATGAATTTTAAATTTTATGTTAAAGGTGTCCTCAACCATGTTTACACTGGACTGATCATTTACATTTTTAAGATGATGACTATGCACATGGACTGAACTATCTCTGGAGGACACCATCCCCCACACCAGATTATGGATTGTTCTAAAACACTGACCCGCTCCAACTTCCTTCCACAGTTCATCCCAGACACTCTAATCAATATCTTAGTTGATGAACCTCCACTGTGTTGCTGGGGCTGGAATGATAGCTGTGAATGTTTTGCTAACAGCATATTGTTTGTAAAGCTGAAATAGGGAAGTGGAAAGACTGACAGCTGTGAGTAGCCTCCCTCCTGTTTTCCACACCACATCTCACTCTGAACTGGCAATTTCAGAGATCAGGGCCTCTGTGTTGTCCTGCTGGGGGTCATGCCCTCCTGGTCTCTCTCTGAACGTATATTTAGCTGTATCTTACTCAACTTCATTTTGCCAGTCAATGCTGAAACAGTAAAACTTTCTTTAATTCAGAAATTTGTTGAAATATTCTGCATGTTATGGTCCTCCTGCAGTTTGTAGGGTCACAGTGAGTTTATTATGTTAGTGTTCTGCAACGCATATTGTATGATTTAAGCAGAGTCGCATGATGAAAAGTATAAAAAGATGTGTTGTGCTCTCTTCCTCTTATCTCGGAATAGACAACCACTGCCTACTGTGGAAAGCTGTTTTGGTGATTAGTTCAAATGAGAGGCTTCATAAATCATAAATTTAGTAGTTATTTCAAAATAGGTTCTTATACTCCTCCTGAGATTTTCTGAGTCATTAGAGACCTCTCTTTTAATGTTTTTATTTATAAATATTTAGGCAACAAATGTAAAGTGAGTTATACTATTTGAAGGAAAAAAAAAACCTTTTCAGGGCAAAATGGTGAATTTAATTTCGTTCTTGTCATATATAGGTCAGATTCTCTCTTAGATAGATAATAGATAACTGTTCTGATATCAGTTTAACTTTTTTCCTGCAAATTACAATTGAGTTCATCTTGTATTTTTTTAAACATTAATTCCATTTTTCTAAAAAGCATACTAGTGAACAGCATACAAAGATTAACAAGAAGCTCAGATTCTAGTTAATGTGATTAACACTGTTACTTTTCAGTAGATAATTTGAAATAAATGTCAGCTGTACAAGTCTCTAGCTTCACTCTGTCAAATAAGCACTCATGGCCTAACATTTTGTTCTGTAGATTTATGCAGAGTTGGTTTTATTAGACTCTAAAGACCACATTTTGTTATCCATTCATTTATTCACTCACTCATTCATTCATATTTTTGATTTGCAATGTCTATTACGGTGCCTTGAATTTAGTATGAGCTCCATAAATGTGTGTTGGCTGAAGAAAGGAGCTTTGGGAAAAGTATAGAGACCTCATGATATAATTACATAACCCTATATAATATTTCAGTTAACCCTTCAGATATTCTTGGGTATAAAACTGTCCTAAATAAGCTCAAGATAAAGTCAGTCTTAGGAACCCTACTTCAAAATGACACTTGCACCCCAATGTTCATAGCAGCACAATTTACAATAGCTAAGACATGGAAACAGCCTAAATATCCATCAACAGATGACTGGATAAAGAAGAGGTGGTATATTTATACAACAGAATACTATTCAGCCATAAAAACCGACAACATAACGCCATTTGCAGCAACATGGATGCTCCTGGAGAATGTCATTCTAAGTGAAGTAAGCCAGAAAGAGAAAGAAAAATACCATATGAGATCGCTCATATGTAGAATCTAAAAAAAAAACAAACAAAAAATAAAAACAAAGCATAATACAAAACAGAAATAGACTCATAGAATACAAACTTGTGGTTGCCAAGGGGGCGGGGGGGTGGGAAAGGATAGACTGGGATTTCAAAATTGTAGACTAGATAAACAAGATTATACTGTATAGCACAGGGGAATATATACAAGATCTTATGGTAGCTCACAGAGAAAAAAATGTGACAATGAATATATATATGTTCATGTATAACTGAAAAATTGTGCTCTACACTGGAATTTGACACAACATTGTAAAATGATTATAAATCAATAAAAAATGTTAAAAAAAAAAAAAAAGATAAAGTCAGTCTTCTGGTCTGACACTGAAACATCAAATAAAAATGTAAATATCTTACCTGGCAGTAAAAAGAAAAAAGGAAGTAAAATATACTGTTCAGTCACACAACAGGTCAGAATAATTATCAGACTGTCTAGACATCTAAAACAGAGCATGCCCTCTGGGAAGGGGACAAATCAAAGGCAGAGAGGTACGCTGGAGGTCAGGAAATTTCCGGAAAATGGTAGTGCATGGGAGATCTCATGCAGCCATGACAGAGGGTCAAGAACACACTTTGTCAGAGGGGAAAGTATTGTAAGAGAGAATATTTTAAGATAATTCAACAGTGCTCATCTCTTTATTCCACAGAGTTGCTCTAAATAAATGATGGTGTCAGGCTACAACTGGCTTTTTATGGGTCAGTCTTGACTCAACATAAATGTTGGTTAAGAAAGGTTTTTTTTTTTTTTTGAAGTGCTTTTAATGCACAAAAAGAAACCCCTGCAAGGTTGTTAAGCATAATCCTCTCTATGAAGCACAATGAGAATCAAAAATAAAAAAAAGAGACAATCCCTATAAATTTAATGCAAGCCAATTAAAATAAATATAAGGGAATACTGCAAACAGATATATGTTCATAAACATAACTTTGAAAAACATGGATCAGTTCCTTGAGAAACATTCTACAAAATCTCAACAAACATGAATGAGGCATCCAGATTAGACTAGTACCTTTAAAGAAACTGAATTTGTAATTTTAGACTCCTGAAAAAACAAACAAAACAAAACAAAACAAAACACTCCACAGCCAGGTGGTTTCACTGGAAAATGCTACTAAACATTTAAAAAAATGAAAACCAAGTTTACACAATTTTTTCCAAAAAACTGAGCAGTCGGATTTTTTTTTAAATAAAGTTAGTATCACTATGATACCAAAACCAAAGGCAGTAATGAAGAAAAAAAGAAAGAAAGATGAAATACAGACTAGTATCACTCATGAACTTCAATACAAAAATCCTGAGCAAAATATTAGGAAATCAAATCAGCAATGCATAAAAAGAATTATATATCATGTTCAAATGGGTTTTATTTTAGATATGTTAAGCTCATTCAATGTTAAAAAATTAACCAAAGTAATCCATCATACTTATGGACTAAACGAGAGTAATCATATGATTGTATCATTGATCCAGTATAAAATGGTTGACAAATCCAATACCTATTTATGATTTTAAAAATAATTAATTTACAAGAAATACATGAATTCCTTGAAAAACACAACCTACAAAAACTCACTCATAGAGGAACATAATATGAATAAGACCATATCTATTAAAGAAACAAACAATTAACAAATTTCCAGGCCCAGATGTCCTCACAGGGGGATTCCACCAAACACTTAAGAAATTATACCAGTCTTCTACAATCTCTTTGAGAAGACAGAAGCAGAGGGAAGACTTCCTAATTCATTAAATGAGGCCAGCATTACCCTAACATCAAAACCAGACAAAGAAGTTACAAGAAGGGAACACTACAGACAGAAATCTCAAATGAATGTAAATGCAAAAACACTCAAGTAATAGCATACGGAATCCCACAATGTAAACAAAAAATTACGTACAGTCAAGCTGGATTTATTCTAGATATACAAGGATTTTGATTTTAACATTCAAAATCAGTAAAGGTAATTTATCACATCAACAGGGTAAAGAAGAAAATCCCACGATCACATCAATAGATGCAGAAAAACCATGTGATAAAGTCCAACACCAACATCTGATAAAAACTGGGATACATGAAAACTGGGAACAATAGGTAATACCTTCAACTTGATATAAACCATCTACAAAAACCCAGTTAACATTGTTAATGGTGAGAAAACATCTGCTTCCTCCCCAAGATCAGGGACAAGAGATGGATGACTCTCCATCATTTCCATTTAACATCATACTAAAATCCTAGCTAATACAAGAAAAGGAAATAAAAGCAATTAAAAGTACATGGACTGGGAAGGAAGAAACAAAACTGCACTTGTTCTCAGATGACATGGTTTTTCTATGTAGCCCAAAGGATTAACGAAAAGCTCTTGGAACTACTAAGCAATTACAGCAAGATTATAGCAGGATACAAGGTTAATACACAAAAGATATTTGCTATCCTATATGCCAGCAATATGCCAATGTAATCTGAATTTTAAAACACTCACAGTTAAATTAGCTCCAGAAATATGAACCAGTGAGGTACAAATTAACAAAATATGTACAAGATTTATATGAGGAAAACTACAAAACAATGATAAAGAAGGTCTCAATAAATAGAGAGGTATTTTATGTTCATGTTTAGGAAGACTCAATATTGTTAAGCTGTTCATTCTACCCTTCTTAATATACAGATGCAATATAATTCCAATAAAAACTCCAGTCAGTAACTTTATGGAGATCAACAAACTAGCTGCAACATTTCTAGACCCTGGATACCCAACACAACACTGAGAAAGAATAAAGTTGGAAGACTAACACCAACCAATTTCAAGATTCGCTAAACCGACAGTGTAATTAAGACACTGTGGTTACCTTCTCATAGGAAAGCTTAAGTTAAATAAATATTAACTGTCTTTTTGTAAAAAAAATAAATAAATAAAAGACAGTGTAGTATTAGCAAAAGAAAAGACAAATAGATCAACAGAACAGAACAAACATCCAAGAAACAGACAAACATAAAACACTACACTGATCTGTGACAGAGGAACAAAGGCAATTTCATGAAAAATTAGTAGTCTGTTCAACAAATGGTAACAGAAAAAAACTATATATACACATACAATAAAAAAGATGAATCCAAACACCGACTTCACACCTTTCACACACAAAAAATAACTTACAATGGATCACAGTCCTAATACAAAGCACAACCATAAAATTTCTAGAAGATAAAATAGCAAATAACCTATATGAACTTGGATACAATGATGGCTTTTAGATACACTCAAAGCACCTGCAAAACTCAACCATAAGAAGATAAAACCATTAGAAAGTGGGGAAAATATCTGAACAGACACCTCACCAAAGAAGGTAAAGAGATGATCAGTAAGCACGTGGAAAGACGCTCCACATCAAGTTCATGGGGAACTGCACGTGACACAAGACCGAGACCCAGGAAAAGGCACAACTGGAGGCAGGAAGAAGGTCAGCAGTGGCCAGGGGTGAGAGCAGGGGCAGAGACAGACAGCTGCAGCACCAGGATCTGTAGAATGATGGAACTAATTCTGCATGATACTGTCATTGCAGACACACAACATCCTGCTTGCGGAAAAATCCACAGAATGTACAACATCAAGAGTGAACCCTAATGTGAAGTATGGACTTTTGTTAATAACAACTTGACAATATTGATTCATTAACTGCAACTAGGGGCTACGCTGATGTAAGACATTAATAATAGGAGAAACGGTGTTTAAGGGAAAGGTACACAGTGTATAAGACTGTCCATACTTTTAGTTCAAATTTTCTGTAAACTTAAAACTGTGCTCCAGGAAATAAAAATAGTGATAACAAGAAGGGCTAGCATGTCTATGTTTAAACCGTATCTTCCTCATATAACTTGTGACAATGTGAAACGGCCCCTCCGGAAAAGAACGTAACAGTTTCTTAACAAACTAAACATGAGCTCACTGTACACTTCAGAAATTGCACTGCAGGACATTTATACCAGAGAAATAAAAACTTATTTTCACACAAAAATCTGCACATCACACGAATGTTCAAAGCAGCTTTATTTGTAATAGCCTCAAACTGGAAACAACCCAAATGTCCTTCTGTGGTCGAACGGTTAACCAAACTGTTTACAGTTTATAGTAAACAACGGTGGTGCATTCATACTACAGACTACTACTCAAAAGTGGCAAGAAGGCTCCCGATGCAAACAACAGCTTGGGTGGGCCTCAAAAAATTCAGCTGCGTGAAAACGGCCAAATTCTGAATGTTATATACTGAATACATCTATCCATACAATGCCACGGCAGTGACAGAGTTTTAGAATGGGTAATAAATCAGTGGTTGCCAGGATTTAGGGAGGGGCAGCTGAGGAGGTGGCCTCCACTGTAAAAGAGCAGTACAGGAAACCGGTGATGGAATCGTTCTTGTGCTGTTTCTCGCGGTCACATAGACCCACACATATGATCAAATTACACAGAACTAAACACACACACGAATGCATGTAAAACTGGCAAACTGAGTAAGATCTAGGTACTATATCCAATGTCTTTTCCTCATTGTAATGCTGTACTATATCAACAGAAGACATTGTTGGGGTGACTAGATGAGGGATATAGAGTCCCTATGTGTTATTTCTTACAACTCCATGTGAATCTGTTATTGCTTTACACCAAAGAGTTAAAAAATACTGTTATATAGTATGAAATTAATTACAGATTGACCTCTCGATAGATGGATGATAAATAGATGACAATATATTACAATTATTGACAGTACATGATATATTCTGCATTATATTGCATAGCATACTATGATATATATCATCTATCTATATTTATAAAATAGAAAGAGGCGAAATTAAGAAAAAAAAGTAAGAAAAAAAGTTGCATGCCCTCTGATGTCACTTAGGTTTGGTTTCTCAAATTACATCTCAGTGACTGTGCCCTAGTATGATTTGTTGTGAAAATATTGTAAGATGCCTGCAAAAGTCAGACTCCCACACGCCCCACTAATCTATCTGCTATTTGGAATGTCACGCAAGATCCATCTGGCAAACCTTTTCTACTTGATGTTTTTCAGGAGGAACATGACCTACATAATGGCAGCTGCTACCCAGCAGCATGCCTGTGAGCCTGAGGCAGGTCACTGGACGTCAGGCACCGCAGGGACGACCCCCTGCAGAAGGACTAACCTCCAGGGACCTGCAGGACACAGACATTTCTCCAAGCACTTGTTCTGCCAGGCAGAATACATTTTAAATGTTTTGAAGTTCCATTCTGTTCTTGCCTATTTACAGGTGTTCTGCCTTCTCTGGCGAGAACATTTTCCATCAGGCACAGACAATCCAAACAGTGTATCAAAACAAAATAAGGATTTATTCAGTGGGTGTGTGAAAATTAAAATGAGATACAGTATGATGCCATAACAATTTTAACAGGAGATGTCTGAACTAAGCATTACAAGAAATGCATAGTGTTTGGAACTTAAAAAACCCTAAGTGATCTCATAGAGCTTTTGTCTTCAAAACCATTCAATCTTGAATCAACAGGTAAAAGCACTTTGGCACAAAGGTAAGAGGCAGAAGCTGACGCTGTCTAACCTTGAAGATCACCTCATCTGGGCCACAGATGCACTCTTTGTGGAGGCCATGGAACTGGTCCCCTCCTCGCATTCTTAAATTCTGCCAAAGTAAGAGAAATTATGATTTGCACAATCTGCTTTGTGATGACCAAGAAACTTCGGCCTCTCCTTAGAAGATCATTCAAAAAACACAGGATTTATGGCATGTGGTTGATTTATAGAGACACAGACCTGAAGGACAAATATGAAAAAACAGCCCCACATTTCCAAGCAGTCAATTAAGACCCTCAAACACGTAAAGATGGAGATTTTTTTTTCATTGCAAACCCACTTACAAGTATTTTGAAGAGGTCATATGTTAACTCCCATGGGGGCACAAGTCACTGTGGCAAATACTAGAAATAAAAAGAGATAAGAAATGGAGCCTCAGCTTTCCAATGATCTTTAATAACAACTGCAAGAACAATATTTATTACAAAATAAACACAATGGAGAGGTATTTGCCCCAGTGTATTCATTGAGAAAATATGATGGATGTTAGAAAGTGTGGCTACCTGAATCCAATGAAAGGTGACATTTAAAAAACAAAAGAGCTTGGATGCATGGCATGAGAGAATGCAGTAGAAATTTAAGAAGCCCATGCATAACGTAGGCAAATGAACTCGATGTAGTTTCTTTATCAGTGGGCATAAATCTCCTAAGGAGGAAGGAGTTATTTGCCTGGATATGTTGGAGAAAGAATTTAAGACCCAAAAGACACCAGAGGATATATAACCAGTCAATTATATAACCTTGCTGAAATTTATAATTTGAAGTTTAGAACTATAAATATAAACTTATTTATATTGGTGCTCTGGGACTAAAGATGATACAATGAAATATTCACTAACTGACCAATTGTTATAGTTAATTCTGAAATCTTACCAACATTGATTGCACGTGTAAGATGATTTTTCCTGTATGTAAGTATAAATCATATTATATTATATTCATGTATATAAATTTCATACGTCTATAAAATATAATTGACAAAAGCAATTTTATTAAATCACTGTCTCAGCACAAATAAGCAACCTGGCTACTGAGTCTCTACAGACTGTTGGGAACTTAAAGCTCTGCACGAAGGCTTCCCTCCCCACCGCGCTGGCTCCGATGCGGCCACTGCAAGACTATGGCCCCCACCCGGGGGGAGGCTGGGGAGGCTGCTCCGGCAGTAGAGCAATGATGTGACCATCAAACTGAGAGTTAATCCAACTCACACATCCTGTGGGACTGGAAGTAGAGAAAATGGGCAGAATGGTCTCTGACAACCAAAGCACAATTTTAAAAATTGCTAACGACATGTATGATTTTATTAAACAACAATGTCAAGCTGCGGGTTAAGAAGAGCTAATAGGTTATTGTCTGTAAAAAGTCAATTAGGAATCAGTGGTATTTAATAAAGTTGATTTTGCAGGATGTCTTTCAATGGCATTTTTTTTAATAATTAGGGAAGGTCACATTTTACTCGCCTTATTAAAAATGATTCTGATATTGCCAAGTTTATGAATTTTGATGAAAGAATTCACTGTACAAATGAATCATCAGTGTGAAGACCAATCACTAAAATTTCATGCTCCCTAACATTAATTTCTTTCAGGCAGTAACAAATTAGGGAAGGAGTGAGCTGCATGTTGGCCTTCATATACTACCTGACTTTTCGTTGTATTTATATTGCGTTTATACTAACTGATAAAATTTTTGTTATCTCTCTAAATATGGCAACTTTATTCAATTTAATTTTGACTACCACATTCACAGTGAATTTCCTGACAATGTAATCTGAGAACCTGAATATTTTAATTGAGTGTTAAAATGTTGAACCTTGAAGTTATCTTTGGTATCAGCAGCTCCCAATGAGAGTATCTTTAATTTGTTAAATGCTTTGTTTGTGTTTTCCAACAGCCGCAAACCACAGGGCCAGAGCATTCACCTAACTGTAATTACAAGTCACAAATCATCTTTTGTAGAACCTGATCAAGAGACTTTGCAAAATAATTTTCAGAAATGCAATTTTTCATCATCTGCTTTATTATCCATCAATGTAATTTATAACTGTCACTTTAAAGCTTTAATTTCCTGGTGGATATTGCATTATTGCACATCCAGGATAAAGGATTAGGGAAAGCCACATCCCTTGGTGTGAACGTTCCGGCAGACAGAAGTTTGCTTTTCAGAGCTTTGCCCACTAAGCTGATCTTTCTCAAGCCCATGCCGTCCAAAAGCTAATTTCCACACCCTCTTTCTCATGCCCATCCAGAAAGAGGTGCAAGAGCTTAAAACTAGGAAATCATCTTAAGTGAATTTCCATATAATTTAACTCTTGACTGCTTTGCTGTCCTTGCAGTTTTCATAAAAATTGACAGGTCAAGAATTTAAATAAAAAAAGGTATACATGCGAAATATATAGTGTCAATCTGCCTTTTGGGCTTTTTATAGCCTAACTTTCCTGACTGATGTCCTCTCATATAGGGAAATCACCCTTACTTTTTCCAAAAATTCAGAAACATGAAATACAAAATGATACTGGGACATGTGATAATGTCTGGGATCTCTCAAAAGGGAAAGGACAAATACTGAAAGGAAATATTGAAAAAGTGAAAAGGTTTTGGAGCCACTCTCCAGATTTTTATTCAATTTTTTGTTTCCTCCCATTTTCTGACCACATCCAGGTAATCTGTTGCCATGATGTATGTAATATATTTATGTATCTCCAATTCTAGCCTTCATAAAAAAAGAATCTTGTATGTTTATAGAGAGCTACATCAGAAACTTTACAATTTCGAGATTAACTCATACCAAAAAATATGAATATGCTTTCTTAATGCCTGTGAGAGGGCGGAAGAGCTGGATAACCCCAGGGACCTGAGATGAGGGATGTCTACTGATTCCAAACACACATAACGACCAGCTACCATGTACCAAGAATGCTGGTGGGTTCTGTAAGGATGTAAAGAGATTAACTGAGCTTACTACCTGTCCTCAAGAAACATACTTAGAGAAAAAAGACCAAGACATGTTCAACAGACAGAAAAATTCCAAACAACATGGAATTAGAGTATAATTTGAGTATTACTAATTGTCAAATTATATGCTAAATACCACACTATCAAAAGTATGGTTCTGATGGAGGAGAACAAATTTTGGTGAAGACAAAACAGAACACTTTCTGAAGAGATGAAATTTGAGCCAGGACTTAAACAATGGATAAGAGGTATTTTGTTTTTAACATATCATACGCATATGCTTATAAATATTGATTTACATTTTACATTTTTGTCTCTTCTTCTTTTCAGAAATAGAGTTATGTAATACTAAAAGACATAAAAAAGAAAATATTTAAACATTTCCTGAGCCCCTATCCAACACTATAAACAGTAACAGAGTTATAAATATTGATAAGGTAGTATCAAAACCAAAATTATTTTCATATTATATTTCAGTTGGAAAATCTATCAAACTGAAGTAAAAAAATTATGTGAACTATAACAAGAATTCAATAAAATGTTTGGTTTTGGCTTAGAAAAACTTACACCAAATCAGTAGCTTTCCTAAATTTCACAAACAACCAATTATAAAATGTAATGAAAAGGAGAATTCTCAACTTAGAAAAAATGGAGTAGACACATTTCTCCATATTCCTCCCACTAATTATAGCTAAAAATTGTGAGTGCTGTGTATAATATCAACATAAGACTCCGAATGTAGAGAGAAATAGATAAATAGATAAGGACCCTGAGACTCAAGGAGTAACCCGCTTGTGAGCTCCCTGGGCTTTACTCTGCCTTGTACATATTACGAGTTGGGTGCCGGAAAGGCCGACAGCCAAGAAACATCAGCAGGATCCGATTTTTTTTAAAGGCCAAGAGCTCTAATGAACGTATGAACTTATGGGCAGAAATCCTCAACGAGATATCAGCAAATCAAATATAACAATATATAAAAAGAATTACACACCACAACCAACTAGGATTTATCTCAGTTACACAAGGCTAGTCAACACGACGAGACATGTGAACACAATCTTAATGCAATTTCTCTTAGTTCACCATTAACTAAACATGGGAAGACTAATGGAAAAGTCTGAAGTCATTACTGCTTTCAGACACTGAGCTGGAAAGAATAACAGCTAGAGACAACTACATCAAACAGAAATACACAAGCAGCAATTCTTAAAAAAAGCGAGTCCCTGGAAAATATAGGAATGACTTGAGAATTAATGTAAAGTACTACAACCACTAAAATTTAGTAATGTTTTATTAGTAATGGACAGGTGATGATAGGTAGATAGACAGATGATAGTTGATAGGAGATAGACAGATAACAGACAACAGAAAACAGATGACTGATGAAAAATAGATTAGACAGATAGACGGATGGATGGATGGATGGATGGAAGGACGGACAGATAGATAAAAGAAGCATTTGGGGGAAAAACAGGGAATATCTCTTTTTGAAATGACTTTTCAAAAATAGCCCAGGGAAGCTATTGATACTAAAATTGATTTATTCAACTGGCTCCTTTGGTAATATTTTCTTTTTTAAATGCACTTGTATTCTGGGACCATTTTGCTCATTAGAAACTAAATGATGTGAAAAAATGTATATGCAGTTCTTCATAGTTTACACTATGGGAAAAATTAAATAACTATAAAAAGATCGTACACTCAAAAACTGTATGGTCTGGAGGAAGCAAAATCATGTTATGGGTCCTACTGCGGCATCCTGATACTTTGAAATTCCTAGGGGAGAATGTCAAGTTTTGAAATGTGATAGGGCTGTAAACATTGTGTAAAACTGTGTTTTACAAAAGGACGGCTCACAGACAGTTTTTTGTTGTTACTGTCGCTATTTATGTTATTGATAAACACCATCAAATATTCACTAACGTGGGACAGAAAGAGAGAGTGGCAACTGTATAGAGGATGCCAACGTACTAGGCTTCAGGAATTATCATCTGCAGATTCCTTCAGGGAGCGCCAGCCTCACTATGGTTCACGTGAACAGGCACTCCAGAAGCTGTACGCTCTCCAGCTATGTGGCTACACCCAACTGTCCCAGTAATACTTAGCATCACATACATGTGATGAATATAGTGCAAAATGCCTGGACCTCGCTTGGAGTAGGATGTGTTCATGAAAAGTTACATGTAATATTGAGGAGGTTAAAAGAAAATCCATCATTGTTTCCACCCTAATGACTTTAGGTAAACCGATGCTAGCCTTTCTCAAGTGTATCAGCAAAAGAGCTGATTGTTACTATTTTATTTAAAAATCATTGTTATTTTGGACATAGATCTAATTACTCATATGCTGTTTGCAAATCTTGTAGACGCTGAGTTGTGTTTTGGTCGGGTTTTTTTGTTTTGTCTTGTTTTGTTTTGTTTTTTGGCTTCATTATGATCAGTTTGAAACTTCGTGATGGTTTTCAGACCTCATAAACACACAGAAGCTGAAGTCAGGGAAAGAATGACTTGAGGCATTCGAAAATTACCCTGACCCACCCTTTCTAAGAGAAACTGATTTATATTCTGTTCCTGATTGTGGATTGTTTGCTCTTATATGGAAAAAATTGATTTTATCCTGCAGTTCAAGCTTGGGTAAGTCAGAAAACAAAGTAAAATCAGCAAAAGTTATAAATGACCCAAGGCTATGGAAAAATATTTTACTGCAAACAAAACTCACTCCCCACTCTCTAGCAGAAATTTCTAGTTCTCTTGAATAACTATCTGGTAATATTCTTAAATTATGGATGAGGACCACCCCCGCCCAGGGCCATGACACTGTGAAACAGAATCATAACACTTCTGATATGGAAATATGTGGATCCATTTTGTGGATCTAATTACTGGATTTTCCCCCCTGAATGGCCAAAGCTAACTTACCCTTGACAACACTGGATAATTTAAATACCATATGAAATAAAGAGAAAGAAGTAGGCCCACTGGCAACTGAGGAGTAACTTCAGGGACCATCAGAGATGTTTGTAGAGAAGTAAAGTGAGGATCTCCATGTTTTATGCAATGCAAGCATATTTTCTGTATTTCAATGAAGTATTCTGACAAACGCACAGTAAAATTTCATGTTTTGGGAGTTGTGGCAAAACAGTATATTTTCATGAAATAAAAAGAATCCAAGGAACCCTAGGGAGACTCGTGATATTTGGAGCATGTCTGAGCTAATTAAATGAAATCTCATTTTCCCCCTTTCTTCCAAATATTCATATTTCTGCTGTCCTCTGCAAAATCTGTAGACAAAATGCCAGAAAGAAAAGAACCCAAACAAAAAACTTATATCATTCTCTTCAACTTCCATTATCAGAAAGTTATCTTCATACCCACCGCACTTCCCACCACATTCAGTATCTTCTCACTGCCCTCTAAGGATTACCGTATTTCCTGTTGCCCAGTCCTAGCTAAGGTGTGTACTGATGGCTAAGAACAAAGCAGTACACTTAATAAAAAGACTGTGTCTCGATTCTGGAGTGAGGCAGTGTCAAGTGACGAGTATCCCATTTCCTATATGCACACCATTTTAAACTCAATAAAGTTAATCAGATTGAATCACTGTTCTAAGCTTTCACAGTGGTTTACTTCTTTTGTATTATTCAATTAATCTTTCTTCCAATAGTTGGTCTTCTGTATCAGACTGTTTACAAAGTATGAAATAAACTAGGAGTAAGAAAGAACAAATTACTTTTCACAATATACAGAAATAAGGAAAATGACACAACGGTTTCATGGTCTTCGACTAGTCCACCACACAAAACACAGAGGGGCAGGTAAGGATAAAGTCTCATCTGCTGGTGTCTTTCTTCCTGCTACTTTTCTTCTCCTCCATTAGAATCCTGAGAGTAAGCTTTCATGATCACTATCTTGCAAATTGCCTCTCACAGTCGCATTCTCATCCCTGCCCTCCCACTCTTAGAATGGGTCCAGAATAACCTGCTGCCTACCAGATTTCTCCAGGCCATTTATCAGGAACGTAGGAACCAATGTTTACATTAACAAAATCTAACCAAAACAGAAGAATCTGTTCTACTCACTCTCTGAGCTATTCTCTACACTTTTTAAAATCGTAACATACAAGACCTATTTAGAAGGCATGGCCCACGCTTGCACAACAAATTCCAAATAGTTCATCACTGATTGTGTCGCAGAAAAATATGTTACAGCTCGGTGTTACAGCTCAGTTGTGACAGCAGCGCGGATCTGGGCAAAACACCAAGCAGCACTTAAGAGAGTTGGATAACTCACGTTTATTACGCCAGTGGGGACAGATGAGTTAACCCTTCAAATTCTGGACTCTGTCTGTAGGTTTACACAGGGCTTTTATAGGCTGCCAGTTTTACACTTCGCAACATCATATGCAAATAAAGTACAACAGAAGTTGACCAACCAGGAACAAACTTTGTAGAAAAGACCAATCAGGAGTGAACTCCATGCAAATGAAGTACTACAAGTGGGCCAATCAGAAGTTAGGGAAGTGGACCAATCAGAAGTGAGAGTAATAACCAATCAGGAGTGAAGGAAATAACCAATCAGAAGTGAGCTCAGGGAACCAATAGAATTCTAGGTGTAAGTTAGCCGCTTTAGAGGCAAAAAGTGAGATAAAGCCTCTGAGCCAGGGAACCGGACGCTAGTGGGAGGAGAGCAGCAGCCCTGCCTAGGGGTCCTGCCAGTCTTTTTATGGGGCTTCCCGCCTCAATTGAACACATATACGTTATGAGCAGAAAAAAATTAGATTTCAGCCATTTATAAAGTATTGTGCATTCATCCTATACACTCAAAACATCTGACAATTAACCAAACTATATTTTACTTTATCACTAATAATTTTTCAGTTATTATTTAATATCTAAAGTTTACTTAGTCATTTCCTATTTCTGTAATATCCATAAACTTTTAGATACCAGAGATATTTTTTAAATATGTTTATTCCCATATATGCATTGTTTTTATTTTTTAATGACTAAATCATCTGCAATCGTATTACTAAAATTTTTTTCTCCTAATAATGTCAGACAAGGTTCAACACACATCAAAGGTTAAAAACCTTCTGGTATATTTTTTTTTGACCATTCTACAACATCACCATAAATTCAGAAATTAAGGAGACTACTTCTAAATCACCCAGAGGGTAGAGAATAATTATGAAGAATATTAGAAAATATTTTGAACTGAAAACTTGCTTTCCCAAAATTTTAATATGAAGCTTTAAAATTAACTTATTGTTCCTTATAAACTTATTGAGATAAGTGTTTATGTAATTAGTTTCAGGGAAAAATGGACCTAGAGTTAGCTCTTTGAAAAAAATTCACAAAATTAATAAACCTCTGGGAACACTGATGAAGAAAAAAGACAGAAAACAGAAATAATCAATATCAGAAACGATAATGCACATCATTATCAACCTCAAACAGGTCAACAAAGGTAATAATATATGACAAAAAATGGCAAAGACGGTATCCTTGTCTTCTGACTGATCTTGAAAGAAAAGTTTTTCAGTCTTTCATCACTCAGTAATTAGCTATCAATTTTTCATACATGATCTTTATTCTTTTGAGGTAGTTTTCTTCATTTCTCGTTTGTTGAATGTTTTTGTCATGAAAGTGTGTTGAGTCAATGGTTTTTCTGCATTAATTGAGATGATAGTTTTGTTTTCTTTATTCTGTTACTGTAGTACTTAGACTGATTTTCAAAGTTGGACCCACCCCCGACTCCAGGTATTTCTGTGGCTCAACTTACTCACTTCCATCTGTTTCTGAATGCCATCAGTCAGTAATGCCTGCTGTGACCATTCTATTTAATATTGCATTCATTCAGCTCTTGTCACTCTCACTTGCCCTGATTTATTCATTTTTAGTTTTTCCTATAATGCAGAACTGCTAGAAATGGATTCTTCCAGTTTTTATTTATGTTAAAATGCTTTAATTTCACCTCTGTGTTTTATGGTAGTTTCACAGAATATAAAAATCTTGATTGAACATTTGAATTTTTTCTTTCAGGATTCTGAATAAGTACCTCTGCTGCCGGGAGCCTCCATTCTGACGATGAGAAATCAATGCTCATCTTCTTGCTGTCCCAAGAATACAACGTGTCCTTCTCTTTGCTTTTAAGGTGCTGTATTCCCACCACTCGCGATAATGAGTCTAGGTTTGGTTCCCTTGTACTTATACTGCTTGAGGTCCACTGAGCTTCTCTGGTATATAAAGTAATATTTTAAACCCAATTTGGAAAATTTGGTCACTATTTCTTTGAATACATTTTCTGCCCCTTTTGTCTCTTCTCTAGTTGTTCATTTATACATATTTTTACATGCTTGATATTTCTCAATATTGCTATCAATATTTTTTCACACTATTCTTTGAGTTATATAATTTTTATTTATAAGTCCTCAAATTCCCTGATTCTTATGCTAATTCAAATCTACTGTTGAGACCAATTAGTTAACTTTTCCTTTAAATCAGTAATTTTTAGCTCTGGAATTAACATTTGATTCCTTTTTTGTAGATTCTAGTTCTCTTTTCATTTTTTCCTAATTGCTGATTAACAGCATATGTTGCTTTAATCATTTGAACATATTTTCATTTAATTCCTTAAGCATAAGTCACACATTTCTGTTTCTTTGCATATCTAAGGATTTTGGTTGAGAACCTGACATTATAAATAACATATGAGACAACGTGGTATTCTGTTTTATTCTTCTGAGGGCTGTTGTTTCCTCATTGTAGGATTATGCCTTGATCTAAACAAGTATGTCCGGCCCATGAGTACCGCTCCTAATATAGGATGTGATGTCTTGACTTTTCCATTCCTTTTCTCCCTTGACTCCCTAGAGGCCTCCCTTGTGATGTAGTTTAAGGTCATCCAATGATTTAGGCAGTTATGTTTAGATACCCTGAGCTCGCAGGCTTCTACCCTCAGCCACCTGAGCCGTGTGTGGACTGAGAGGCCCACTTAAAGGTTCATTCAACCCTTCCATAGTGTTCTCACTGCAAGATCTCCCAGTTCCATTTCCAGAGGATCTGCTGTCAGCTCCCAATCAAGACCTTAGAATCCATCCAAAAAAGCTGTGGGTATCTGCTGCACACCTGAAAAGAGTCTGCCAACACCAGCTGGCAAAGCTGTGGGGCATCTCTCTCACCTGAAACAAGCCCTACACCTCAGATGAGTAAATGCTTTGGGATTTTGCCTCTCACACAAATAGATTGTTATCTGTTGCTGGCAAAAATGCTTGGCTTTCTGTGCCAAGCACAAATCGAGTTCTCCAAAACCTATGGCTAAAGCTGTCTTTAATTCTGTCCAAGGCTGGGTGGAAGCACTTGAGTGCTCCCAGGCAACAAGGTCAGGCTCATCATTCTTTCCAACATGGCAGCAGTTTCTCATGAGCAACAATTCTCAATTGCTAGTCTACCTTTTATCATCTTCTTGGGTCTTCAAATGGTTGTTTATAACCATCTTTCCAGTTTTTTACTAGATTCAATGGACTATGATTATCAACTCTCCTCATACATGTTTAACTCATTTGTTCCTGTCTCCTTTTGCCAGGATACCTGGGGGAAAAAATTTTAAAACAGTTTCAAAATCTTACTCTAAACCTAGGCAACATCTACACTAATGCAGGCGAGAAAAATACAAATCTATGACTCACTTTAAAAATCCAAAATCACACACTGCAAGTGAGCCTTCATGGTTTCCTGATAAGTATGATATTTTTGTGAATTCACCCTTCCACCCTTCCTAACTGTACTAGTCACAGGAGACTACACACACATACATATGGTAAATGAGTTGTACCAACATCAGTATTCTCGCTCTGATATTGTAGTATGGTTCTGTAAAACCGTGCTTTGTGATTAAGTCTGACATTGGGGGTTAGCTCTGAGTCTCCTCAGATAGTCATCACCTAGATGAGCCTTACAGGAGGATCCTAGAACACTTTACAGATTAATGGAGCATTACAGAATAGATAGGAGTTCCACTATCAAGGTTTAGTAACTCTCAAGTGTACAATAAATGGCTGAATATTATAGGAGAGATTTGACATGAAGCCAATCAAAGCATTCTCAGAAATATTTGCCACCTTAAATCTCTCCTTTACACACTTAAGCCTTTGGTTAATATTATTTAAATAATGTCCTCTTTCATGGTAAAATATTCCAGAGTAATTCCAGGAGGTTCATGAACACGTAACTTGCTATTATATTAAAGTGCCCCTACCTTCACTCTTCTAGCTCTTTTTATAGCATTTCTTGCTCACCATTAATTTTTAGCTGTTTTTGTTTGTTTGGAAAGTTTTTTCCTTTGAACTTCTACTGAGTAGTTGAAATGAAAGATGTGTTTCGGTTATCATAATAACTGAGTCATTTTGATCATATACAAATGATTAGATTTTCAGCAAGAAGCACTAGAGAAGTGTTTCTGCTGATAAAACAACATATTGTAGGAATAAGTTTTCACTCCTGTGTTTCCAGAGCCACATGGAAACTGTCAAAAGCTGTGTAGGGTGGTCTTGGTTTCTAGTTTATTCCCCCGAGAACGTCTGGATGGGGCTGGAGTCTTGGAGTGTCCGTCAGGTGGAGCCACACCAAACAACTTCTGGAATTTCCAGTCCTCTCTTCAAATCCAGGATCACACTGTTGAGGGGTGGGGTGTGTGGGCCTACAAATGACCAGCCATTGAGATAGAACTCACAGTAACCAGTAGGAATAAGCATAATTTTAAATGTTGCCATTTCTGAAGAATGAAGTTCAAACAACTGCATTTTATCACTGTGGTAATCATGCATCAATTCCACTACAAGTTATAAATATTTCTGTGTAGACAACTGTACTGCTTCATGAGGTGACTGCAATTTCAAAGGAGTTTAGGGTACAATGTGCAACAGGCTATTGATTAAATCTGAAAAAATGATGCCCATGAGACCTGATTCTCAGGCAAGGTGTGGTTAGAGAACATTCATTTTGAAACCTTTAACTCCTTGTGCATAGAAACTTATACTAAAATATTTTCTGGTATCATTAGTCAAAACCTTGATTAAGTCAGTCTTTTGTTTTTTCTACTTTGAAGGCATTTTCATTCCTTCACTGGTTTTGTCACTAAGTAGTTTTTTGGGTGTATTTCAGTCAATCTGTCCTTCCTAAATTAAATTAATTAGGTAAATAAAGAAGCTAAGAATTTTTTGGTTGTTGTTGACTATGTTTAAATACTGGATTTCCATATCAGTCCCCTTCTTTTGCATTCTGAAGTTTTTATCACATACCAATGAAATGAAAACGACTACTATGATTTGGTAACTCCATGTGTGAAAGAAAACTACTCATTCATAAGAATTATCACATGGCTTGATTCTGCTTTTCACATAATTGTATTGCCCCTTTATATAACCAAGGAGTAATAGTAATAATAGTAACCCTCTTTCACAGGGATTATTTTATGTAATTCTCACAATAACTCTATGAAAAATGTACTAATTACCTTGAGCTACAAAGCCAGAAAAGGAAACAGAATCCAAGTCTATCATAATATAAAACCTGCTTTTCTAATCACTTGAAAGAACATTTGAGAGAAACACCACAGTTTCCTAGCTAAGAATAGCTTTGGCAATGTCCCTTCTAGTCATGTATGTACATCAGCAGGCTGAAGGTGACAGATTACCTAGATTGGAGCAAAACACCCCACAGGATTCCCCATTCCATTTAGGAGGAAGCTAATTTTCAGATGTGTTAAGGAACTTCCCATAATCACAGAGCTGTTGTCTCAACTTCCACACCACTTTAAATAAGACCTCTGAGCTTTCACGTTCCAAAGGTGGTCTTTTAGACTCTCCCGGTTTTCATGATTTTCTCCTTTTCTACATAAGAGGGAGTTGGAATAGATGAGAAATAAAGAGGATATTCTCAGCCCTGGAACTATACAGCAGGTATCAGACCCTTCTAAAAAGGTAACAGGCCTTCAAAAAAAACACTTAACTTTCCATGTGATTTGGAGTGTTGTGGAAAACAATGCTGAATTTTGACATGAGAAAGAAAGTGTGTGCCAGCTGAGCGGCACCTGCGCAAAGGGTGTGCAAACTCCGGGGTCAGAAACATAGGGTCCCATCACTGCTCCATCACCTGTCAACAGAGTGACTTCTTCCAAGTTACTTTACGTCACTAGACCTTATTAGCGACCTAAGCACAGTGCTGCTGTGAGAATTAAATGTGACGATCCACATGAAGTGGTTAGTAAACTGTTCTGCACACTCAGTACATGTTAGCTGCTGCCGCCACTGCTTTAATTATTATTAACCAAGGGAATTGTCACATCCAAAACCGGGTTCAGTAAATGGGTGGAGAGCACATTCTTTGACTTAACCACTATGAGATGCTATCTATTTTGCTGATTCAAGTGTGAAGTTATAAACCCATCAGAAGAAAGGTGACATATATCTGTAAAGACACGTTTATAACCCACGAGACCAAACCAAGGGAGCAGTGTAGCAGGGACGCTTCCTGGCTGACAAGGGATGGAGTGCAGCAATATTTTCAATTTCTCAACTCGGGTATGACTGCAAAGTAACAAGGAAGTCAGGAATGCAAAATCTTAATCTAATAAAATTAAGGACAACTGCATCAGCACCCACAATATCTGAGTATAGCTGCAAAATGCAGCAGAAACAACAGAGAAAAGCTCTCTGAAGAGTGGTGACCAAAAGGAGGAAAAAATTGACCTGTCTGTCTTCAAATTTCTCCAGAGCAAAATTAAATTCTGAGAGACAGAGGAGCTTCAATACAAAGTACGTAGGGAAAGTGTGAACCAAGAATTTTATAAACAGTCAAACTGTAACTGAAAATAAAAAGCAATAAAATGAAAAAAAAAAGCTAAATTCAACAACCTGTAAGTCCATCCTAAAACAAACAGAAGGATAAAATTCAACTAACCAAAAGATGACTGGAAAAGTACTATTTAAAAATGGCAGTATCATGGAATTTACTTACTTTAGGGCCAACTAAAACAAATATGTTATTTATGGGTAAAGAACAGAATGTTTGTGTCATAAGCTGTAATAGTGCAGGAATAAAACAAAAGTTTTGAAGAAAAACCTAGGAAAAAAGGAAAAGAGCATAAACATACCAATTTCATTACCTTTTACAGCAAGGAGATGAATGGTTTGAATTAAAGATGATGTATTTGAAAGATTATAAGTAAATACTAGCATAAAGGTAAAGAGTAGGGAAAAGGTGTTCCTATACTGAATTAGGTAGTGAAATTAAGAGAGGAATACAAAAGGAATAGAAATATATTTACTACTTGCTCATAGTGTGAGTCAATTTTTACTACATTAAATAAGGAACTATAAGTAAAATACAGAATTACAGGTATCTCTGTAGATTCAGTGCAATCCCAATCAAAATCCCTGCATTTATTGTTCAAACATTCCAGTCTTATTCTAGAATTCATACAGAAACTCAAAGGACTAAGAACTGCCAAGGGCACCTGAAAGCAGATTAACAAACCTGAAAGACTGAACACTACCAGATACCAAGATTTACTATAAAAAGATAATGTGGCTTCAGCTGAAACTCAATAGTGAATCCTGAAACAGACAGAACTACTTGCGGTCGATGGCCAAGCCGGCCTTATAACGCAGTGGGGAAGATGCTGCATTTTTCAGTAAGTAGTTCTGTGTTAACTAAGCATTAGTCTCCTAAGGTACCATAATAAAATTATCACACATGTACTGGCTTAAAACAATCCAAACTGAATACTCACCATTTCTGTGGGTACTGGTACAGGTGAGCTGGGTCCTCTGCTCAGGGCTTCACAAGGCTGCACAGGAGGTGCTTGCTGTCAGGGCTGGAGACCCATTTAAGGTTCTGGGTCCTCTTGTAGGCACACGGTTGTTGTTGGAATTGACTCCCTTTTGGTTGCCAAGCTCAAGCCCTCAGCTGATAGACCATCTGCTATTCCCTTACATATGGGCCCCTCTCCAAAACGGAAGCTCACTCCCTCAAAGCTAACAAGAGAATTTCTCTCATGCTTTGAAGCTCTCCCTTCAAAAAGGGCCAAGTCCCTCTGAAGGACTCAGCTGAGTAGATCAAATCCAGTTAAAATAGTCTCCCTTTTAATTAAATCAAAGTCAGCTGAATTGGGGCCTTGATGACATTGGGAAAATCACTGTACCTTTGTTCTATAACATAACCAAATCAAGAGTAAAATCCATCATACCAACTATTCTTTATGATTTATACTCTAGAGAGGCGATTACACTGGATACCACTCACAGGAATCTCAAGACATCTCAAAATTTTCTCACAGATACCCATAGAGAAAAAAAGAAAAAGAAAAAGGAGAAGCAGCAGCTAAACTCCCTTCTCACACTATAAACAAAACCCACTTCTCATCTTATCTTATGAACAAAAATGAATGGACTGCAGATTTAAGTGATGAAAAATAATGCTTTAACACAAACGTAGGACAGTAAGTTAGTGATCTTGGTTTTGACAAATATTTCCTAAAATGTAAGGATAATACTAACAAAGAAAAAATAATAAATTGGACTATTTCAAAGTTAAGAACATTTTTATTAAAACATAATAAAAACCCAAAGTGTGAGAAGACATTTATAACGCATATATACAACCAACAAGAGCCTACCCACACTATGTAGAGAATTCCTACAAATCACTATGGGAAACACAGAAAATTCAGCAGTACCGTGGGCAGAAGACCTACAAAGGCAATTGAAAAATATATGCAAGTGGAAAATGAGCACATGAAAGACAGTTAACTTGATTAACAGAAGAATGCAAATGAAAAACAATGAAACATAGCAACACTCATCAGAGTGGCTAAATGCTAAGTATTCTAGAGCATATGAATGAACTGGAAAGTGCTGGAAAACTCTGTCTGTGCCTAAGATTGAACATACTCATACTCATACACAGCAATCACACTCCTAGATTACACTTAATAAATATACACTCAAACATACTTGCACCATGACACATACCAGCATGTTCCCGGCAGGGCTGTTCCTCATATCCATAAAATACCAACTACCCAAGTGCCCTTCAGTAGAAGACTGGATGAACCATAATGTATTCACGTAACAGAATAACATTCGGAATGCAAATGAATGATCTACACCACCACACACCTACGACGTAGACATCCAAACGTAAAGTCTAGCAAAATAAGTCACACAGAAGAAAACACACAATGACTATATAACTTATATACAGTACAAAAAAAAGAGGCAAAACTAATCTATACTATTAGAAGTCAAGATAAAGGTTACCCTTAAAGAGTGGAGACAATTGAAGGCAAATGTGAGCAGATTTTTGAGGTTTGGGTAACGTTAATTTCCACTGAGCTGGATGCTGTTTACAAAAATGTGACAAGATTGTGAAAGTTTTTCAAAAGGCACACGTCTAAGATATTTGCACTTCTATGTATATTATACTGCAAACTAAAAAATTTTTACAAATAGGATATGTCTTTAATTGCAGTTAATTTCCAAGTTCAAAATTAAAAAGAAAAAAAAAGACATCACAAACCATTGCAACCCAAAAAAAAAAAAAGAGCCAGAGTAACATTTTGAATATCAATCTTTTATTGAGGGACAGAAAAAGAAAATGAGAGATATGAACACTTTTATAATGATGAAATTTGAAAGACATAATGAATATCTAACAATTTTGCAAATATACAAACTGATCATCCATGAAGATGGGAGTATAATAACCTCTGAAAATTTGCACCTCCACAAAAGCAACAAAAAATTGGCAAAAATTCTCATAATCAACACTTTCAGAATTCTGGAAAATAACCAAAGGCTGGCTACAGTAATAAAAAATGGTATGGTTTTGCCACAAGAATAGACAGTCTAGTCCAATGAAACAGAATGGAGAATTCAAAAATAAACCTGTACATCCATGGCCAATTGACTTTTGACAAGGATGGCAATGCCAGTCAATGAGTTCAAATAGTCTCTTTAATAATCAGTGCTCAGACAACTGTATATCCCCCGCAAAAGAACGTCAGTGGGCCGCCTACCTCAAATACATACAAATGTATTACCTTAAAATGGACCAATAACCTAAATATAAAAGTTAAAACTATTGACCTTTTTTGGAAGAAACTTAACAGTAAATCTTCATGACCTTACATTTGGCACTGAATTCTTAGGTACAACAACCAAAATACAAGTAACAGAAGAAAAAAATTGATAAATTGGACTTTAAAATTGAAAGTCTTTGTGCTTTAAAGGACATGATCAGAAAAACAAGCACAGAACAGGAGAATACTGTTGCAAATAGTAAATGTAAAGGGGATTTGCATTCAAAATGTACTAAGAACTCTTACACCTCAGTAACAGAAAGACAAAGGTCCCACTTAAAATACGGGGAAAGGACTTTAGTAAGCATTTATCCAAAGCTATATACCTGGCCAATAGATACTTCAAGCCACAGTGATGCACCCCTTCACGCCCGCCGAGTTAGCCAGAAAAACCAGGCACATAAAACTCTAGTAAGTAAGTGTAAAAGTAAGTAAGTATTTTAAGTAAGTGTAAAATGTCGTGTCCCTGGGGATGTGGGGAACCGGAACCCGCACGCAGCGCTGGCAGGGATGTAAACCAGGGCAGCCCCTGTGGGAGCAACTTCCCCCAAAACAAAGTGCAGGGTCACGACCTGCCCAGCAGCTCACTGAACACCACCGCCCGCACAGACCCAAATGGACCCTTCAGAGGGAATGGTCAACAATAAGTAACTACTGCTGTGGAGCCAACTGGAAAAACATTAAATTTGGACAAACGTTATCTTAAATAATTCTAAGTTGAGAAACAAAGTAGGAGGTAAATAAACAAAATGATAGCAGAGCTAGCAGAAAATGTGATGTAATCTCAAATCAGAGACTGTCTCCCCAAGCAGAGGGGGTAACTGGAAAGATGCAGGCGAGATGCGGGATACACACGCCTTCGCACACGGTCTTCACCACCAAAACCTCAAAACCAGAAAACCAGCAGCACCGCGGACGGAGTGGGGCTTCCGGTCCAGACGCCCCACAGGAGTGGTGCAGGAAAACAGATGTGGGGCGTGAGGAGGGCCGCGTCCCAGGTCTCGGTTGAGCCCCTGGGACGTGCCCGCCAAGTGTGGGTCCTTGGCTTCACGCAGGAAAGAATTCAAGAGCGAGCCACAGGTGAGTAAAGGTAGATTTATTCAGAGAGCTACACTGAAAGGCAAGAGAAGGGCCACCAGGTGTGGGGGTTGGGTGCTCAAATTAAAAGTAGATACACACTCCACAGACAGAACACAAGCCATTTCCAAAGAGGGAGAGAGAGGGGCAGCCGAGGTGCTGTGTTGCTGATTTTTACGGGCTTGGTGGCTTCACATGCTAATAAGTGGAAGGACCGGTCTAAGCAGCCTGGGGAAGGGGCTGGGATTCCCAGGAAGTTGGCCATTTCCCACTCTTTGACCTTCTGTGGCCAGCCTCGGGACTGCCATGGCGCCTGTGGGCGTGTTACTCACCACGTTAATACATCACAATGGACGTGTAATAAAGCTCAACCTCTGTGAGAAGTTAAATATCCCTTCTTCCTGAGCCTCAAGGCCTACTGGGGGTTGAACCTTTCACCATTTTGATGTTAATCGCTGTGGCATTCCTTGAACGGCTGTGCCCTGCCCCCTTCCATCCTGTCTGAGGGGGACGCGAGCTCCCTCCGCTGCGGACGCGGGGCCTCGGAGAATCCAAACGAGGGCGAGGGCTCCTGAGGCCTGCAGGCCAGACAATCTCACCCCAACCCCGACCCCGGCGGGCCCTCACACCCTGAGCGAGGTGGCCCGCACCCCCCGCACCGGAGGCCGCGCCCCCACGACCACAGCTCTCAGAACCCCCAGAACCGCTGACTCACCGGAGGCGGCCGTCCTGTCAGCGGAGGCTGTCCTGTCAGCGGCTCCTCCGCGGCACGGCCTCCTGAGGGGCGGGCTCCCGTCAGAGACTCCTGGGGTCGAGGAGTCGCCAGGGTCGGCGTCGGGTCTGACACAGGAGCCCCGGGCCTGGCCGGCTCCTTCTTGGCTCCAGGGCGCGGCTTCCAGGGCCTGGACGGGCCTCTGAGGCCTGCCCTCCGGGGCTTCCATCTGGGGCGTTAACGACCGGAGGGTTTACCACAGGGGAGTTTACGACTAGGGGGATGTTTACGACTGGGGGGGTTGTTTACGACTGGGTGGTTGTTTACGACTGGGGGGTTTCCGACTGGACGGTGTTTACGACTTGGTGTTTGCAACTTGGGGGGGTATGACTGAGGGGTTTACAGCTGGGGGTTTAGTCTCAGTTCCCGGGTTACGTCTTGGGGGGTTACAACTAGGATGGGTTTACAAGCTGGGTAGGATTTACGGCGGGGTGGGTAACGGCTGGGGGTTTGGTCTGGGCCCCCGGTTTGAGTCTGGCGGGTTTTACGGCTGGGGGGAGTTTACGGCGGGGCGGGGTTTACGGCGGGAGGGGGTCTAGTCTGGTCCCGGCTTCTGTGGCGGCTGACAGGAGCCACCTCTGCGGCCTGGCGCTGGCGGCACCCGCCCTCCGGGCCCTGGTCCCACAGAGGGTGACCAGTGGGGACGGAGTTCTTCAGCGACCCCGCCCGCGGGGCCCGGGAGAGGCCGCAGACCCGGGAGCCTGGTCTTCGTGGGCGAGACGCCTCCGAGCTGCGGCCTGAGGGGCGAGCGCGGTGAAAGGCCGAAGGTAACCGCTGTCCCCTCCATCCGCGCGGCCTCCGCACGGTGTCTGGGTGCACAGTCGGCCCTTGAGCAGCACGGGTGTGAGGCGTGCGGGCCCACCGTAAACCGGTACTGTGTGGGTGCCGTCACCCGCCGGGAGCCCGCGGACCCCGGGCCGACCGTGTTGTTCGAGGGTCAGCTGTGTACGTGTTTACGGGCTGTGTTCAGTGTATGAACTACAGTTTATATCTGTGGTCGTGTGCGTATGCACATAGACGTGCCGTGTATGCATACTGTCTGTGTTAAACATACCATGTAGCGGAAAAGGAAACTCAACTTTCTTAAACATGAAGAAATACTCAAACTCCCTTTTAATAATAGAAAAAAATTAAAAATCAGTTGACAGTTCTTCACATAGTTGAGTGGTAATGATGGTGATGGATGGGTGGATGTATGGATAGACTTCCCACCAGAACATAGGAGAACAGATTGTCTCATTTATGTTTCATGAAGGATAAATTGGTAGAATTCAATGGAAGGTAATTTTACAATAACTAGTGTGTGTGTATGCATATATGGAAATAATTCTGATCTAGCAAAATTTTTCTCCTTCGCGATCATTTTGATCTTCTTTCACCTGTGGGAAATGAGGCATGTTCAAATTGTTGCAGCTTGGTAATACAAACACAAATTGGATAAGACATAAATACCCATTAATGGAAGACTTGTTAAATAAATTATGTGCATCAATAAAACTGTGTACCCAGTGGGGAGCATTTAAGGGAAAGAGGCAGCTCACTCCCGCTCTTTTATATATATGTATATGTATATATTTTAATAAAAGACAGTCCAGCAGTATTAAGTAAAAATATGCTTTTATGCAGACATATGTTTGTAAATGAAAATAAATGTGAAATAAGTAAAATTTGTTGCTTCTGAGGTGGAACACAGGATAGTGACCAAGGGATATTCACTTTTCACCTGTACTTTATACCTTTATATAAATTTGTGTGTTTCTTATGCCACAAGATAAATATCAAGCAAGTAAACAAACAAACCCCCAAATGAAAAACAGTAAGGTGCTGTGCAGAGACTCCGAGGCCCAGAGCCCTAACCTCTGACTGACAGCCTGACTTAAGAGCAGTTCCTTAGCACCTGGTGCATCCCTGTTCTTACCAAGTAAATGAAGAGGAGACTTTTAAAGAGCATTTCCCGGGTCATTTGGTCTCCAGTCATCTGTCAGCTATTCACATCATAATAAATGCAACAAGGGCCACTGGTTTTTGTGTTGGCATTTTTGTCTGTTTTTGGTGTCTCGTTTTTTTAATTGGAACCACCCTCAATTGCCAGTCTGTTCTGTGCACAGTCTTAAGGGTCTGACACAGGGATGAGATGCTTTACCCAAAAGCTCCTTTATTTTATGCATAATGTGTGTAAGTTGCCATATAGACACTGTCTTCAGTTTCTCCCATCTCCTAAAAGAAAGACAATAGTCCAATCAGAATATCCCTCCTCATTATGTAATTTGTCTGTCAAAAGCTTGGGAGGGTTTTAGGTTCTGGCTTGATTTGTTTGCTGTTTCATGCATATATGCTATAATTGCATTCAAATTGACACCTTCAGGATAAACGTTTTCTTTTTTTTTTTTTTTCTCATGATCTCACTGCCTTTGATACCTTCTCAAAGCATGCACACACCCAAAATAAAGTTCTGTGATTTTAAAAATGAACTCGTCATACACAAATTGTTGCCTAGGAAAAGAGCCATTTAGAGGAAATTGCAGATGCACAGATTTGAGTGAACTACTGCTCATAATTTTCCAATTAGTTCTTGTTTGTGTGTGTGGATTTTTTCATTCTTTAATGCTGCACCTTTCTCTCTTCGTTTGTGTGTGTGTGTGTGTGTGTGTGTGTCCAATGGCAAGCTCATTTCTCTGCCTCCTAGTAGCTGTTGAGGGGTTTATGAGATATGATTGTGGATGAGTCTGTTGGCCCCACTCTGAAATTTTTTGAAACAGACCATCTTGTGTATTCAGTTTAATTCATAAAATTTGGAATAGGAGATCTGAGTGAGAATGGCCATGGCTTATCCACTAAGGTATGTGAAAAATGACTTTTAAGTGAGAACATGAGGAGTACTGGAAGTAGACCAGAAGAGCGTATCAGCGATGGTTTGACCGACGTGCATCACAAAAACCTGGTGAGGCTTGGAAAGCAGGGATTCTGAGATCATGGACAGCCATGTTTACCTCCAGGACAGGAAACACTATCCCCAAAAGGTGTTTTCTGTTTCAAGAGGTGCTTAGGTAATCAAGTGACTGAATCAGTTCCCAAACGTTGTGAAACATAATACAGATGTTTTAGATTTATCTCAAGGGGCCTGGGTTTTTCAACCTAACACCCACACACCATAGATGCCAAAAACAGAAGGAGTTGCCAATCATGAATCCAGTAAAATGTCATCAAATTCAAACTTTTGTATGATCAGCCTCAACAGATACCCCTTATTTTCACATGTGAATTAAACCATTATTTGTGTAGATGATGATTTCCAATTCTCGATTAAGTTTGAAATTGAATGATATCTCATGATATCTTGAATGAGTGGAGAGTAAGGACTATTTAAGGTCCCTATCATTCTCTGTTGGCTGAAAAAGATAACTTCCCAAGGAGATCTTGGTGGCATGCTCTCCTGCCATCTCCAGACCAGTGGGGTAGGCAGGCCTGCTTTCACTAGTGCACGGCCTACAGAGGACCACTGCAGGACCACTGCCACCAGAGTCACCTCCTGTCATTCTTCTCCTGTGCCAGGATCTTTGAAAAAGCAAGCATCCCAGCTGTACCTGAATTTCAGTTAGAACAGAATTAATGTCTAGTTTTAATACTTTTTAAGGATAGTATCTGTAATTGAGCAGTTTTCAACTAAGTAGGTGATTATGAACGATGACTTGTTATCTGATGATACTGCTGAACTTTTGCCTGAGACCTCTGATTCTTCTGTTTTTGAACTTTTCTCCTTTTCTTTCTGGTTTTGGCTTCATTGGACCCTGGACTAAATGCCTGTCTCTGCCGTTCCTTCCTCCCTTGTAAGTACTCAGAGTATAAGTTTTCAAAGGGAGTAAGTTGGCAATAAGGAATGCCATGCTGATATATATAGCTACTTCTGTTTCTCCTTTGCATAAGCCCGAGAGGTCGTTCCATATCTCTGGAATCCCCAGCATGTCAGCGGACCACACAGCTCACCTGCTGAACAGAAAGATTTTGTCATGCTTTTTCTCATACATCTTTCTTGTTTAAAAACTTCACTCTCCTTACTATGTTTTGGCAAAATCAATGTATGTATCTGCTTCCCATACTACAAAATATTACTTCGGATAATTTTCTATTGGGGTGTGTCCCGCAATGATGTCAGAAAAGCCTATTAAACGTTCTGGGAGGCTCTTGGGCAGTTTCCACTTCTCTAGCTAAAGGACATTCTTTTCTGTTGCTGTTGTCGTCCTGACTCTGCCGTCGCTGTTCTGGAGCCTGGTCTGCCCTTCGTTGCATCACTAATGTTCTCCGTCTGTGAGATGGGACTATGGTGGCCCTTCTTACTTTGTTAAATCCAAGATGCATTTCCTCTGGTTCAGGTATCTCTAGACAACACTTGATCCTCCTCTGGTTATTTTAGGTTTTGTTTTTTGCTTTTTTTTCCTAATCACATCTGTTTGGTTCTTGTGTTTTTTTTCTTTGTCTTAGAAAGTCCAGGAGACTTACATTTTCCTCGCCTACTCTCTCCTCATCTTAAAAATTTCTGCTAAAATAAAATGTACAGCTTTCTGCTTTCGGCTAGCCCCCAGATATCTAATTTATGTGCATTATTCTAAATTTATCTTGCATAAAATTCCCTTAAATTAAGAAATTATTTTTAATAAAACAGAATTCATGTGTTTCACATTTATTCCAACTAAAGTATGTGATTATATCTTTGAATGGGAACAGTAGAACCAGAAAAACTGGAGTGCAGGGCCCTGATGAGGACCACATTTTAGTGGAGGGGGCATAGAACAGAGAAGTAAAAGAAATGTGTTCCAGCAGCTTCGTGGCGGAGCCTGGCCTTTGGTTGTCATCGTTTTCTCAGTCCTCTAACCATGGAGATGTTTGCTCTGCATTTACATGGACTGAAGTATTTGAACACCTGTCTTAGACTTTGATCACCATGAGAGCTGAATGAAATACTCACAGTATCTGATGTTATACTTCAGCCTGTCATGTACAGGGACCTTGGGCAGACCAAGAACCTCAGTTTTCTCTCACGACTTTCAGGCTTAGTCCACAGGTTCAGTATGGGTGTTGAATGAGATCACGTTCATGGAAGTGTCCTCTGTGTGTGCGAATGTACCGCAGAATCATTGGCTAAATTGTGAGCAAATCGCTGCTGATAAGCCTTCTTTTTCCATGGAGAGAAGGCCAGCTGTGGACTGGGAACAGGATGGGCTTTCGGGATACTAAAGGGAGGCTTATGTGAGGACAAAACTCTCAAGGCACTGTGTTTGCGACTGTTTGGGGGAAGGTAGTGAACTAACCATCCAGGTGTTTCTTTGTGACACATACCTGCTCCGTTTGCTCCAGCCACACACCACGGTGGGTGCTGTGATCCTGTAGTTCCTCCATAGCTTGATCAATGGCACTGCAGCTCAGTAACTGATCATACATCAGGCAGCATAGAGATCTTTGATTTATCTCCTCCTGGTAGGTTTAAAAGATGGAAAACCCCCTAAGGGTTTCCGTTTGCTCTCCTCCTTTGCAGAGATCAGAGACAAATAGTTCCTTGCCGTGTTATTCTCGTCTGTGTAAAGAGGATTTGTACAAGAAAGTCCCTGGTGTAAACAGTATTGAAAAATTGTTCTGAAGGATTAAAGCACCTCTAATGATCCGACCCCAGGACTGAGTCTCCTTGCAGGCTGCACTGATGGTACGAGGAGTAGGCTGCTCAGCACCCGGCATGAAAAATAAGTCAGTCTAAACCGACACATAGCATCAGGCTTTGCTTCGATATTTTATTATAAATGTAAAAGAATGGCAGGCTTAAGATACTAGGATATACACACAATGTATCAACTGAAATTGGAGATGGAATTCAGTGTGTTTTATGGGCTCAGTGGGCATATTGAGCTAAGCAAATGGGACTGCTAAGAACAGAGAAAGCTGAAGGAAAGAGAAATCACAATACAGATACAACAAAAAAATAACGTATGAAAACACTTTCCAATGTATCACTTTAGAGCTTGTGGCAACAGGATTTTTTCCTGCCACATCAGAATGTAGTTCAATGTCATTTCTTATTCCCCAAACAGGAAATTTGGTTTGACTAAAATAATCTCTTCGGATCAGTGAATTGTTAACAACTTAATCCAACAAAGCTCTTCTATTTCTAGGCCAAGGTTGGTAGAGAACGTTTGAGATGTAAGCTGGGACTTACTGACAGCCCTCTAATGCACTGACAATGCTCTGAAGATTACAAATAAATCTAAAAATTACACTAAAGCACTGCCCAAGATGGCAGCCATCTGCCCATCTGCTCTGCCCCCTGGGGTGGACAGAAGTCACACACACCAGTCACTGCCTTTGTAATGCCTGTTCCTTCATGAGTGGAATCACTCTGCTGACCTTTAAAGCTAGCTTTAGGACAGAAAAGTTAGAGTGGAGGAGAGTTTCTGTGAATAATCTCAACAAAAAGCCCTTTCTGAAATCACTGAGCACTGTTACAGACGGCAGTTCACTTAGCGCTGCTGGACTCACACTCGCAAATATCCGAAGAAGAAGACCACTTGTCGCCAGTCGTCGCTGGCACCGTTTGAGGAGATCCATCCGTAGGTATGCACACCATGAACCAGCACACCTTAAAATGCTTCTCCATTTAAAATGCCGTTTGAAATGGGATCCGATGGACTAAAGGGAAAGCAGGAACCTATGGTTTTAACAAAGTGTGAGGTTTTTTCGCTCCATAGGTTCCCACATTGCGTAATATGAAAATGTTTGTTGTGAATCTGCAGAAGGTCTGTAGTCCACGTGTGTGTGCTGTAAGGTTTCTGACTGGTGCCTTCCACTACTTCACAAGAATTTAAGTGCTCAAAGTGGGTCTTTGTTGGATGTCAGTCATCCCAGGGCTATGTTCTGCTGTATTTTGTCACATGTATTTTACAACGTGGTTCAAAGACGCTGGATTACTGGGAGCCTTTTCCATGAACTGCTACCACCATATTTTGGGGTCAGTGTGTCCTAAACTACGTAATGAGGTGGAGGGGATCATCTGTTTTTGCATTTTCTCTGCAGTTGCCCCCCCAAATGGATGAAACAGTATATTCCATGTGTCCTGCTGGCTTTCCTAACTAGCCTGTAAAAATCATTAGCATTTCTCCTTAATATGGAACATTGTACAGATTTCTACTGAAATGTCAGCATATATTTTAAATTCCTAAAGCACATCCAGCAAAGGGCTATACTCTATTGTGTTTTTGCCATTTAGCAATAATTTACATCAATAAAAAGCCATTAAAAAATCAAGGAGCATTTTTTTTCAGATTGCCTATGGGAGGATTCAGTAGGAGAATTTTGAGGTATGAATTTTTGATTCTAGGATAGTCTTTTTCTTAACTTAGTTCCATAAACTGTGGGATGGGCATCGTTATTCTTTATCAGCTATTTTTATTTCATTTTTGTTGTTTGTGGTTTTCTGTTTAATCTCCCCACGTGTCATATATTGGGGGGGGGCGGCAACAGTGTCAGAGAAGCAGTTTCTTAATCCTTGGGCCCATATCCTCTGCGCTCCCTATAACTGGGGAAAAAAGATTCAGAGAGAACATGGGCTTTCCTCCCATTGTAGCGTCCCTGCAAGTATTCAAGCATCTGCCTGCTGAGCAGTGTTATCTACTGTAAGTTTCAAAATATTGTCATTCTTACTTAGTGTATTTTTGTGTTTGCATAATTATAACAATTACTCTCTTTCCTACACCCCCCACCACCCCTCAGTATACTTAAAGTCAAGAGAAAAGGACAGGAGAAGTGGAAAGAAAATTACAAAATCCAGTTGGAAGAGGTCCTCATTTCTACTGTGCTAGCAGAACTTTTACTTCCATTGCACTTGGCTCTGTGGCCAGCATACCAGCTGCTTGGCCTCCCCTGTCCTCGTCCTTGTCCTCCAGCACTACTTAGTTTGCACTATGTCACTGGCCCTGTTGCCCAGAATCCCTGGAGTTAATCGCATCACCAGGGAACTCGCATTGACTCAGAGACTTTATGTGACAGTAGTAATCGCACAGTTAGTCTAGGGTGGGCACGGTGGTGCCCATGCGGTCTCTTGCAGAGGAGGGCACGTAAATCTAAGCTGGCACCGCTTCTCCCTGGCACCTGTACCTGGGGGCAAAGATACTGTAAATTGCAATGAGAATTTGACATGGATTGTGTCTCTGTCTACAATCTCTGAATATAGTGAACAAGATATTGCTAAAAGAGAATACTTGCTAAGCATTCAGGTATGGGAATTAAATAAAACGTAAAACTCCAAGGAAGGGGTAGGGGGCAGATAGCTTTAAAACCTCTCTCTTGAATTATTATATGACAGTGTCATATTTCAGGACAAATGTTTCCCATGTTTCTCAAAAAATTATAAATATAAGCATTGATATTTCAAAAGGCCCTTAAAAACATTTTTTAAAAGTATTTTCAGTCTTTTTACCTCTAGCATATATGAAGTAGTAGCTCATGGTTTTAATTTGCAACTTTTGAAGATTAATAGTGCTGAACACTTTTTGTTTATTACCTATTTATGTATCTATTTTTGTGATCTATCTACTCAAGTCTTTTCTCCAATTGTTGTAGATTTGGTTGTCTTCATTTTTGATTAGTAGTATTTCCTTATATATTATGATTAAAAGAACTTTGAGAGGTATATGTATTATACCCGCAGTTTGCTATTCCATTTCTTACAGTTTCTGTTGATGAGAAGAGTGTCTAATTATGAGAAATAAAACTTTTCTGCCTGCACATGTCCCATGCTTTTGTTGCTTGTCTTGTTTATTTAAAAAATTGTCAAACTAAAGGTTGTAGAGACATTTTCCAGTGCTTTCTTCCGGATGATTTACACTTCAAGATTTACAAGACTAAATTACTTGTTCTCTGAGTGGTAGGAGTCAAAGTTAATTTTTTTCTATATCAGTAACCTGTTATTTCATCAGAAAGTTTTGGTATGGACTTGCCATTAGGTACTGAATTGTTTGGAAGTCTTTGTTATAAATCAAATGACCAGATTTAGCATGGGTATGTTTCTGGACTCCATATTTAATTTTTTGGTCTAATTTTCTTTATTGTCTGTTCTTCCATTCTGTTGTTTTTATTTAAGCTTGTCTTAACTATTCTAGGTGTTTTGAATTTCCATATAAATTTTAGAATCAGCTTACCAATTTTTGCAAAAAACAAAGCATGCTAAAATTTCGATTTAGATGCATTGTACCTACAGAATAATTGGTGCAAAGAGAATATTAGCAATGCTGAGTTTTCCAGTTTATGAGCATGGTATAACTCTTTAAAGTTTTTTTTACTTTCTCTTTAACAATATTTTGTAGTTTTTTACTGTAATAATATGCTTTAGCTTTTATTAAAGAGTTTCCTTGAAGTGCTTGGTGTTTTTGCTACTGTTGTAAATGCTGTTATTGGCATCTTCCCATTGTTCATTCCTAGCACAAAGTAGCACAACTGATCTTTGTATAAGACCTTCTGTCCTGGAATTTCTCTAAATTCACTTACTACATCTAGTTAAGTTTTTTTTGTTTTAATTTTCTTGGCTATACATTAAGATAATGTGTAAATAAAGTTACTTCTTTCTTTCCAATCTTTATAAATATAATTCCTTATTCTTGACATACTGTGTTGGCTAGGAACCACTTTCCAATACTGAATTGAAGTGGTGAGAACTGATATCCCTGCCCGGCACTGTCACTCAGGAGAAATGTAACTCTGCTTGATGTTAGCTGTGGGGTACCCATAGATATCACTCATCGGGTTGAGGAAATAATCTGTTTCTAGTTTGTTGAGAGGTTTTATCCTGAATGAGTTTTGATTCTCAAATGCCTTTTATGCAACTATTGAGAAAATCATGTAGATTTTCTTTAAGGGCCTAATAATATGTAGATTACATTCAGTCATTTTCAAATGTTAAATTTGCATTCCTCTGATCAACGTACTCGTGATGTATAATCACTTTAATATATTGCTGGATTTGATGACCTACTTCTTCTTAAGGGTTGTTGCCTGTATTCATGTCTAGCATTCTATTGATTGATTGATAGCTATAGATGCATGTGTATATGTATCAGGTAATACTTGCTGCATTAAATGGATTTAATAATGTTCCAAAGTGAATTTCTGGAAAAAATTATGTAAAATGGTATATTTTCTTTACTTGGTTAAACTCAATCAGTAAAGCCACAGGGACTGGAACATTCTTTGTAGAAAAAAAATTTGACATTGAATCTGACTTATTTAATAGGTGTAAGCAGTTCAAATTGGTTTTTGAGTAATCTTTCATCGTTTTTTTTTTCAGTCCAAACAATGTCCACCTACTAATTGCCTACACTATTTATATCTGATGTGACTTTCAAAAGTTGGATTTAAACCTACTATACTGTCTGTGTTTTCTATTTGTCTCATTTGATCGTTGTTTATTTTCCCCTGCCTGTATTTGAATTAGAGGGTTTTTAGAATTTAATCTTACCTCCACAAATGGCATAACAGCTATATCTCTTTACATTTTAGTGGTAGCTCTTGTGTTTACAGCATAAACCTTTAACTTATCTCAGGTGACATTCACAGCAAGTGTAGAAACATTTCAGCATTATATACCATTTCCCCAGTCCTGGTTTTTGGGTTTTTGGGTTTTTGTTTGTTTGTTTGTTTTTTTGCTATGGCTGCCATACATTTTAAATCTAGATAAGTTACAAACAGAACAGTGCATTGCGTTATATTTCCATTAGAGTCAATGATCACTTAAAGGATGAAGAAGTTAGGAAAAATGTCTTTTATATACTTGCCCATATTTGCAGTTTCTGGTGCTCTTCATTTTTTTCTGTTGATATAAGTTGCCATCTGGTGTAATTTTCCTTTTGCATGAATAACTTATTTTAGCATTTCTTGCAGTGCAGGGCTGTTGGCATTGTTTTCTCTCAGCTTCTGTTTTTCTGACAAAATTATTATTTCTATTTATCAGCTTTATTTGGAGTATAGTACACTTACATTAAAGTTCATCAATTTTAAGTATATAATTTGATGAGTTTTGGCAACATATTCAGCCATGTAACCACCAACACGATCATAGTATAGAGCATTTTAGTTACCCTCAAATTTCCATCCTATACCCCTGCAGTTAATTCCCGCCATCCCACTTGGCCCTAAGCAAGCATTTACCTGCTTTATATCACTGTAATTTTGTACAGTACACAATTTCATGTACATAAAAATCATGCAGTCTTTTATATCTGACCCTTTTGTTTTAGCATATTTTAAAAATTCTAGGTTCTTGGATGTTATTAGTAGTTTGGTTCTCTCCTCCTGAACAGCATTTTTTTCTGTGGATACAATCACAATTTATTCAGCTATTTATCAGTTTGATAGAAAATGGATTTCTTTATAAATTTTGGTTATAATGAAAAAAGCTGTCATGAAGACTCAAATTTGAGTCTTTTGTCAGTAATGTTTTGAGTTATATTGTTTTCATTAACAAATGAATCATACGCTACATGTATGTTTAACATTGAACCTTGAAAGAAACTGTCAAACTATTCCAGAGTGGCGGCACTACTTTGCCTTCTAAGTCCCCGTTTATGCAATTTCCAGTCATTCCATGAACTCATCCAAGATTTGGTATTGTCTTCTGAATGGTAACAGCTGTAGAGTGTGTTTAGTAGTATCTATAGTGATTTTAATTTAAATTTAACAAATTACTGGTGATACTGAGTGTTTTCTTCATGTGCTTATTTGCCATCATTGTATTTTCTTTTCTAAAGATTCTCTTGAAATTTTTGCTCATTTAAAACATTGTTATTGAATTGAAAAGTTTCTTTATAAATTCTAGATACAGTTCTTAGATAAATATTTTGAAAATAATATCTCCCGTGTTGTGGCTTCTCATTTCTTTTCTTAAAAGTGATTTATTAAAAATTAATATACTCAGTATATATTTAATCTTTTCAGGACCATTTGTTGAAGTCAATTCCCTCTCCATTGAACTAGAATAGCACTTTTGTTAATTATCAACTGGTCTTAGATGTTTCTGGATTCCCTATTCTGTTTCTTCAATCTATATACATCTGTCTTTATACAAAAGCTATCATGTCTTTATTAATGGATTTTTATATTATGTCTTTAAAATAGTTAATATGAATCATTCAGCTTTGGTCTTCTGTTTAAAATTTTTTTGACCATTTCCAGAGCTTTTGCATTATCATACAAATTTTAGAATCAGCTTATAACTTTCTAAATAAAAAGCCTGATGAAATTTTGATTGACATTATATTGAATATATTAATTTGTGAAGAATTAACATATTAACATATTGAGTCTTCTGATCCATAAATATGGTAAATCTCTAAATATATTTGGATCTTCTTAAATTTCTCTCCAAGATGTTTGATGCTTCCCAGTATACATGTGTTGCACACATTTGGGATAGAATTACCCCTAAGGATTTCATGTGTTAGATCTTTTTGTTAATGCATTTGCTTGCTGAAAATGGAAATTTCAATTTCCTTTTTTTCAGAATAAATATGCTGGAATGCAGCTTATTTCTGATATTGACCTTGTAACCTATAACACTGCCAAGCTTGATTTTGGCTCTGTAAGTTTTGTGATTATTATTTTTGGTGGTGGTGGTAGAATCTTAGGGATTTTCTATTGAAAAGATCATGTCACCTGTGAATTAAGTCAGGTTTATTCCTTTTAAAGGTTTTTTTGTGCTTTATGTGCTTTATTGTACTTTTTAAAATCATCCAAATAAAAAGGGTGAGAGCGGGTATCATTCTCGTGTTCCTGCTTAGAGGCAGTCTCACCATTTAGTGTGATACAGCTGTAGGTTTTGAAGCTAATGTGGTTCCCTTATGTTTCTAGATTTCCAAGAGGATTTTTAGTGAATATGTATTGAATTCTGTTCATGTTTTTTCTCTCGAGCTTTTAATATAGTTATGTAACTTTTATAATTTGCTAATTTGGTCAAATTAAATTGATTGATTTTCAAAAGTGGAAACAACCTTGCATTCCTGGGCTAAATTCCACTTGGTCATGATGTATTTTATATGTTGCTGGATTTTGTATGCTAGTGTTTCCTTAAAGATTGTTGAGTCTAAGAAAAATAAACTGTGGTATATCCAGATGATGGATGTTATTCAGCACACAAGAAAAGAGCTGTGAAGCCATGGAAAAGCATGGAAGAAACATAAATGCATTTTACTAAATGAAAGCAGCCCATGTGAAAAGACTACACGCTGTATGATTTCAACTGTATGATGTTTTTAGAAAAGGCAAAACTGTGGTGACAGTAAAAAGACCAGTGGTTGGGTGGTGGGGAAGGATGAAAAGGTGGAGCACGGAGGATTTGGGGGCAGTGAAGACACTCTGTGTGACACTACAATGGGGGATACAGGCCATTCATTACACATCTGTACAAACCCATAGAATGCACAGCACCAGAAATGAACCGCAGTGTGGACTGTGGCCTCTGAGTGATGTGACGTCTCAGTGTTGGCCCCGTGACTGCTGCACATGTACCACCTGGTGGGGAGCTTTAATAGCTGGGAGGCTATGCTTGTGTGTAGGCAGAAGATACCTGGGAAGTCTTTGTACCTGCCCCTCAATTTCACTATGAACCCAAAACTGTCCTAAAAAATAATCCGTTAAAAATTGAGTCTGTATATGTGAAGGATAATGGGTTTTGATGATTTGATTCTCTTACAGTACCTTTTCCTGTTTTTATGCTGGCTAAGTGCTGACGTTGTAAATTGAAGAGTTTGTATAGAATTGCTATTATTTCTTTCTTGTAGGTTTGATAGGATTTACCACTGAAACTGTGGGCCAAGGCTTCCTTGGTAGGGGATATTTTAACTAGAACTTTAATTTCCTTACTAGGTACAGGGCTATTCATGCTTTTCTTTTCTTACATGAGCTTTGGTAATCTGCGTCTTCCAAGGAATATGTGTGTCACCCCCTGTCAGTCTTTTATTGGCTGTGAGATCTGATGCCCCTCACCTCATTCCCAGGCGTAGTAATCAGTTTACTCTTCCTTTCTTCGTTTATTAATTATTACAGGTTCAGATTTATCCATCTCATTGACCATTTAAAGAACCAGCTTTTGGATTCTATTTTTTTGTTGTTGTTTTTCTTATTTCAGTTGAGTTGACTTCTGGTCCTTGCAGCTTCCTTCCTCACACTTGCCTCGTGTGTGCTGTGCTCTTCTTGGTCTAGTTCGCTAAGGTATGCACTTTTTCCCTTGACATCAAAGCTTTCTTCTTTTCTAGCATAAGCCCTTGTGCGTATCGATCTCCTCTCAGCACTTCTTTGGGACAGTATCACACACTTGTGTGTACTGTGGGTGTACTTTCCCCCAGTAACACCTAGGCTGTGCTTGACTGTCTCCACACAAGTCGCCGCTGCGGTGGACAGGCAGTTACAGTGCCAGCCACGCTGCCGTGTGCTGTCGTCACTTGCGTTGCTTGTGTTTCACCTGGATGTCTAGATTTTTCAGGAGAGTTGCGTTTTCTCCATTCTGGCTGGGTTAAAACGCCAGCAGACCCTACCCCAGCATGACCCTCAGAATCTCAGTTCAGTTCTTAACCTTGGAGCAGCCTTTTCTTCCTGACAAGATTTGCCGCCCCCTACCCTGAGCATAAGAATCCAGCTCACAGCCCAGAACTCTGTCCCTGCCCTGGGCAGCTCCTGGTCTCCATGACAGACCCACAGATCCATCCTCCGCACTTCCCCGAACTCTGACTCTCAGCTCAGCGGGGTCACGGGCACTCTGCTTGGACTCCAGGTTTTGTCCTCTGGTGGGAAATGGTCCCAGACCAAGAACCAGTGTGACTGTGGAATTCACGCCACGAGCCTCTCAGTTCTAACAAATGCCATCGAATGGATGGCAGCCTTGCACTGTCTTTGTCCAAAGCCTGAAAACAGTGGCCTCATGCGTCTTGTCCAGTGTCATGGCTGTCAAGGACGGGAGGAGCCAGCCCTGTGCCAGTTTCAGCATCACAGCTGGGTGCACAGTCAAAACCTTCTTGAACACCTTTCACATAAAGGGGTGCTTCATGAGAGAGACACTATTTTCTCCCAGCAAGTGTGATGTTTCTATATTGTGGTTAAAAACAAAAATGCAGAAGGCACATCTGTCTCCTGCAGTGTAGCCTTCACATATCATGTGGAGAAGAGGCCCAGAAACACCTGCTGCTGGGAGCGCCCTGCCAGACACTGACAGCCACGGACCCACGCCAGCGCCAGTCACAGAAAGCCCATGAACGTTTGAAATTACACGTTTCAGGGACATCTCCAGCTAGGGCCCTTGGCAGTATATGTTGCCCTGTTTCCAAAATGATAATAATAACCACAGAATGACAGCATTCAGAGGACCGCAGCGAGAAGGTGTGACACCAGGTGCGGTGAGGTGTGTCCATCTGGAAGGGCACATTGCTGGATGTGCCTGACTCTCCCTGTCAGTTACCTGCTCAGTGATTTTACCATCCAAGTGTTTGCAGAACCTGGGAGTGAGAGCTGTACAAAAATGGGTCATAACTGTCTGGTCATACTTATATTTCTACCAGTACACTAGCAAATTGTACAATAAACAGCACATTTTGCTCAAACATACAGGTTCTGTCTTCATGTAGATAAAGATGAAGAAATACTAGAACTTCCAATAAGGGCTGGAGCAGCATTAAGGTAAATCCTTACTCTTTACGGGAGCAAGAGGTCCTGGGAGACCCTTTTTCGACTTCTTTAACTTGAACATCATACCTTCAGTGTCACCTTTGCCCAAACAAGATCTAGGCACAAAGATACGGAGCAGTATTTCTCACCACATTACAAATTTGAAAGAACATATATTGATTTGTGAGCAGGAAGACTTAAAGAAATAGTCTAAGACATGGCTATCTCAAAGTCACCAGAGCATCCTACTGTGAAGTCCTGTCCTTGACACAGAATGTGCTTTGCTCATGGCATTAGGATGCCCTTCACTTGCCCTTGTGATCTCTCTGACATGTTTACTCACTGGCTGGCCGTCAGCTGGGCAGCGGGAGGGACCGATGCATGGGTTTTCCACCATCGGTCACGCTAGCCTAGTGGCAGTGCTGCACTGGGAAACACTTCTCGAGACTGTGCTTGCATCAGATGTGCTGTTGCCCCATTGGCCAAAGCAGTTCAGCGGCCGAGCGCTAACTCAGTGTGGGTCACACCATATGAGATATGACCAAGACAAGACCATTCCTGTGACAGTCAGTGACTGGCCCAAGTGACCCACATCCCTCCCTGTTGTGAGAGTCACTCACCCAACCAGAGGGCTCAGTGTCTCATCCATAGGCCGCAGACCATGGGACCATGGGGTCAAGCTCAAACCTGGGGTCCTGACATCGCAGCACGTGCACATGCACCTCCTTGAATGCAGCCGCTCTTGACTCAGAGACCTAGGGTCTGAGACCCTGGAAACCAGCGAGGGGACTGGGTTCTTGCATCAGACACTCCACTCAAGTAGAGGAGTGGAGGTGCCCTGTCCTTCCAGGTCCACAGTGACTCTGAAGCCCTGCCCTGGCACAGGCACCCCGTGCCCCTTTGCAGGGCTGGCAGCCTTTCCGACTGGGCCTGCTCTGCTCCCTGGAGTGACCCTGAAGTCATCAGTCTGCAGGGAACCCCAGCTCTGTGTTTCCTTCTGCCTTGAAAGAGGCTCCCTTGTCCGTCACTCTCTGGATCTTGGCTTCACGTACTGGGCTCTGGTATCTGTCCTCCAAGACAGCCTTCCTCACCATAAGGAGTGGCTAGGTTTACAGGTAGTCACCTTTCTCAGCTTGCTTCCTGCCCGTAGGAGGACCCAGAGGCTGCTCTGCTTGGACTCTTGCAGTGCAAGCTGGCGTCACAGTGTCGTGTAGAACTTTCCTAAATTACATGGGCTACTCATACAGTACAAGTTAGTTCCCTTCAGTCAAGTCAGGCTGCGCCCTCAGTGGCCTGAGACGTGTGCTTCTCAAGCTGTTCCTACAGCTATTCTCTGAGTGAGCGTCAGCGAGACTGCACCCTGGGGAAACCATGCAAGTCCTGGTGTGGCGGAGGAGGTCTGCTGAGCACCACCGTCAGCATTTCAGAGCTTGACGAGGGGTCCCGTGGGTCACACTTGATCTGAGCGTCACTGTAAGAACCCTTTACCAGCTGTGGAGCCTTGGAAAGAGAAATGGTTTTAGTTTCTAAACCAGCAAGCCCTGCCTACTCTGCTCACTCCGAATCCCACGTGCAGAACTGGGTAACTTTCCCTCAGCCCTTCTCGCTCTTCTGTATCTCCTCGTAAGTAGCTGGAAGAAGCCAACGGGCCCGGCCCACATTCTGCCTGGACGTCACCTTGGCAAAGTCCACACGTGTACCAGATGCACGTTCTGTCACTCCAGTTACCAGCACAGATGTTTTCCCAGTGGTTTCACATCTGCATAACACCAGCCACTATTTCCCCAGCTTATGTAGAGTCTGTCTAACAAGCTGCCACCAATCATTGGTCGCTTTTCCAGCCGTTGCCCCCAGCCTCCACTCACTGCTCGTCCCTGGGCCAGCGTCATGTGTTTCAGCTTTTCACTGCTGTTCTCCGCACCCCACTCCCAGGCACCAGTTTCCGTTCACCTTTGCTGCGTAGCAGACCACACAAGGACTCAGTGAGTTAGACCAACAGCTATGAGTTCAAGTTGGTTTGAGCTCAGCTGGACACTGTTTCTCAGCAGGGTCAGTGATGTGTCTGAGGGCAGCTCGGAGTCCGTGAGGCCGGGTCAGCTGAGTGAAACCCCTCCTGAGACTCGGCTCCCCTCCGTGAGGCGTCTCGTTCACCAGCAGAGCAGACGGGTCTCCGTGTGGCGCCAGCGCTCTGAGGAGGCCCTGCCACACCAGACGGCTGGATTCGGAACTCCAGACAACACCTCTGCCACATGCGATTGATCAAGACAAGTCAAAGGCCAGCCCAGATTCATGGGGTGGAGAAAAGACCCCACTTCTTGATGGCAGAAGGTGCAAAGTCTTTGTCTGGCTTTGTAGTCTACAAGTTAAGTACAGGACTTTTCATGTACAACGTACCACGTGTTACTTACGGTAGTGTTGCACGTTACACCCCGGTCCTTATGTGTCTTATGACTGGAAGTTTGTGCGTTTTGATTGCCTTCATCTAGTTCCCCTTCTCCGGACCCCCACCTCCGGTAACTGCGAATCTGATCTCTTTTTCTACGAGTTTGTTTATTTGTTTGTGAAGTACAATTGGCCTGTGATACTACGTTACCTCCTGTTACACAAAATACAATCTGATGCATTTCTGTACATTTCAAAACGATCACTAGGATGAGTATAGTTAAAATGCATCGCCATTCAGAGGCAGCACAGTCTCCGACTGTGCCCTCCACACTGTGCGTTTCATCCTCGCGACCCGTGTTATTTTATGACTGAAAATCAGTACCTGCCCTTCACCCGTATGGTGCTGGTTTATGCTTCCACGTAGAAACACTTCAAATGGTCGCCGTGTCGTATCTTCCTCCATCTTTCTTAACACGAAGCTTTTCTCTGTTCTTTCTTCCTGCTTCTTGTCGCCTACCCAAAACAACACAGGTGGCAGAAATCCTGAACGAGGGTGGACATGGCCGGTGTAGTGGGAGGACAGGAACTTTAAGCAACTTGTTCCTGTACTGTAAACCTTAGGAAAATCTCCACTCTGCCATCTATAGAAGGTTATCATGATTTAGGGCGTGGATGAATTTATTTAAAAACAGCATGTGTCTAAGCAGTGGAATACTTTGAAATGTTGTGAAGCTCACGGCAGCATCTACACTTCAGCTGAAAATCAAAACATACATTCCTCGCTTTAACAGGTTCCTGTGTGATGCCTGTTTTTTTTTCCCCCAGAGTCAACTTCTGTAAGATAATGAACGTTGATATGCTAACCTCTGTGTGAGTGAAGTGGTTAAGCATTTGTTGCCTGGCAACTGTTAGTATGTTTAATATTTGTTTGGGAGAAGTTCACATCTCACTATATATTTTAAGAGATACTCTGAATCAGATGAAAGCATTGATTTGACATTAAAATGGTTGTATTTCTAATGGCTGTCAAAATTATAATAACAAATGGTTCCTGTTAGCTTAAAAATAATAGTTGCCTTTGAGACACACAAAGTTCTGGGGCATATTTCAGGCAAACCCCAGTGGAAAATGGATTCCTTCGGACAGTTGTGGGCTTCATTCCCTGTGTCCATCTTTCAAGTGTTCATTTTTTACTGTTATTTTTCCCATTTTCACAACTTTCCAATTCAGGCTTTCTGGGCAAAAATGTAGTCTAACTCAGTACATGTCTGGTCACCGCAGACGTTATTAAGTGCACTGAAGATCTGTCATTGTTGACAGTGGGGAGGGGTGTGTCCTCGGGGAAAGTATTTGCCCCTTTGTTCTGCTTTCTTTTTTGGCAGGAGAATTTTGTGGCTGACCAGGTAGCTTTTAACTTTGCAGCACTTTAAAACCGAACAGCTAAAAACATAAAAATACAATGAAGCAGTATGTTTGTTTTTCATACCTACAGCACTAAAAATGCACCAATTTAGTGACATCAAAGGGGAAAACATGATATGATTACATTAGATGTGACAGAAAATCCTCTTTTGGTTTTACCCAGCAACCAACTCAGTGTTTAAATATCAAGCTGATGCTTACTTGCATCTTACTGTACTACAGAGAACACCAGATTGACTAAATTGAAGGCAATAAAATGAAGAAAAAGAAATTTCAAAAAAGCCATACTTAAAAAATAAAAATTAGCAGGCTGGAGTAAAAGTGAGAAATGGAAGAAGCCTGAGTCCCGCTTCAAGAGAGTTAGCCCGGAAATCAGTGTACTTCTTTCTGCTTACACACAGTGCTTCTGAATCAGCTCAGCAAAGCCGGTGCTCCGAGCCCCCACCTCATCCCCCCGTGCCTGGATTCCTCCCTTCACCCCTGCGTCTGCCCTCGGGCACAGCCGTCAGGGTGCTGTGTCCTGCTCCGAGAGACAGGATGGCGGCAGAACTGAGAGCAGCTAAGGTCTTCAGGGTCCTCATCACGGCCTTGGTCTCGTGACCGCCGTGCTCCGAAGTGCCAGCCACAGCAGGCACAGCGGAAGGTAACAGGAACCCATGCCTTCGGGTCTTTGAAGTCAGAGTGTACACGGGTTACTCCAGTAAAAGGTAAATGTTGCTATAATCTTGCAAACCTGCTCAAAAATAGATTATTTTAATTTATTGGTGGGACCAGTAGCCCTTTATATTCAAAACAGACTCTTTTCTTTGTAAAAGACACTGTAATTTCAGTTACTTACATTGATCTTTAAATACCCTTGTAGTACTTCTGTGGAGAAAATTCAGAATCTCAATCAGTGTAACATAAGGCTCTTACGAAATGAAAACATATGTGTTTCTTAGAGAATCACCATTTCACTTCATCATTCTCTTGTTAAAAGGTCCTCTTGAATGTATTTAAAGCATTCTTTTCAGAAAAAAAGTGTACCAATGAAAGATAGTCAGTTGATTCCACTATAATTCACATGAAAGTTGTCAGAAATTAATGTGATGTATTTAAAAAGCCCAAAGAAGTCTGACGTAGTCTGAAAATAATTGTATAGAATTCACTGAGGAAATGCAAAATTTTTAAAAATAATTTCAGTTTATGAAGCTCACATTTGCCTCTTGGCAAGCTGTCTCAGCTTGTCTGGGCCAAAGTATAGAAGTACCGTAGCCTGGGCGGCCTGAACGACAGAAGCGTGTTTCTTGCGGTTCTGGCGGCTGCAAGTCGGAGGCCCGTGTGCTGGCCTGGTTTGCGATCTGGTAAAACCGCTGCCGGGTTTGCAGGGACTGCTTTCCTGCTGTGTCCTCACGTGGCAGAGAGAGTTCCAGCGCTCTGGGGTCTCTTCTTACAAAGGGTACCAATCCCATCACGGGGCCCCATCGGAATCGAATTACCTCCCAAAGACCCCATCTCCAAGTACCATCACCTTGGAGGGTAGAGCTTCAGAGTGCAAATTTGGAGCAGAAGGTTAAATTCAGTCCATAGCACAAGTTTAAAAAGAAAAAAAAGGCAATTCAACATTGTCGAGATTTCAGTTCTTCCCAACTTGATCTATAGAGTCAATGCAAACTTCATCAAAATCCCAGCAAGTGACTTTATGGATATTGACAAATGAATTCTAAAGTTTGTATAAGGAGACAGAAGAGTCAGAGTAGTCAACGCAGCATCGCAGGAGAGAACAAAGTCGGAGGACTGATGCCGACTTCAAGACTTACCATGAAGCCACAGGGACTAAGACAGCGTGGTATCGGCAAAGGAATAGACCAGTAGATCAGTGGAGTGAAATAGAGAGCTGGGAAAAGACGCAGATAAATGCCGTCACCCAGGCTCTGACGGAGGAGCAAAGGCACTTCAGTGTGACAAGGACAGTCTCGTCAACAGATGGTTCGGGGGCAACTGAGTGCCCACCTGCAGAGAGATAGAGAGATGGATCTAGACACTGACGTCACAGCTTTTTCAAAAATTGATTCAAAATGGATCCCAGTTCTAAATGTAAAGCAGAACTATGAAACTGCTGGACAACAACACAGGAGAAGACCTAGGGGGCCCTGGGGACGGCTGTGACTTCCTATAAGTAACTCAGAAAGAAGTGTTGGAGGTGGTGGAGTTCATTAAAATTAAAACAGTATGCTTTACCAAAGACACTATTAGGAAAAGGAAAAGAGAAACCATCCAGACTGTGAAAAAAAAATACTTGCAAAGAACAGTATTTGAGAAAGGGCTGGTATCAAAAATATACACAGAACTCTTAAAATTCAACAATTAATAAAACAAAAGACTCAAAAATGGGTAGAAGATCAGAAAGGACTCATCACTGAAGATACGCAGAAGGAAAATAAGCACACGAAACATCGTATGTCATTGCAGAGCTGCAATTCAGGGCAGTAGGGAGATACCAGTACACACCCGTGAGAGTGGCTGAAGTCCGAAAGGACCGAAAGGATGACAGCATCGCACACCTGGGGCTGGGGCAACAGGAACGCTCATCTGTTGCTGGTGGGGATGAAAAATCAATGCAGCTGCTTTTGAAGAAAATCAACCCAGCTCATCGTTGTTGCTTGGAAACAAGTTCACCAGAAATGCCCCTCAGGAGATGTCTGTCCCGGCATGGCCACTTAAGCACCTGACAAATCACTCTACCCACCAGGCCACGTCCTCTGCCCACATCGCGTGGACGCTGCAGCATGAGATGGGCGGCCGCTTGGGGCGGGAGCCCGTTACGTTAGTGTGTGGGTGGCGGCCTCCTGGACACGCCACCCGGCTCTTGCACGTCTGACTGACTGGAGTGTAGTGACAGCCGAAGGTGATGGGATCATCGCTGGAAACCATCTCCTTCTACAGCAGCGATGGTGACCCCACTCGGAGAGCTCCGCCCAGCCGGAGGGCCACCAGCTCATTATGGACTTAAAAAAATGCACCTTGTCAATCACCTCGTCGTGGCTGCGTCCAGGAGGGACGATCGCTGTCCTCTCCCAGGACAGCGCGCGGAGGGCCACTGGACGCCGAGGTGAGGAGGAGCCAGGAAAACTGCGTTTTCGGGGTGGCTTTTTCTTCTGAGTAGTGTGTGTTCCCGTTTGTTTTCCTTGTAGTTAACTGCCCCTCTTAAAGTTTAAATATGCTAGTGGTTTGTTTTCCGAAGAATACCAAACACGGGCCTCAGTTTACAGCTCAACTAACAGGTTACTCACCTACACGTGCAAGTAAAAGCCATACAGGTTCTCCCTGAGATTTACTCTTCCTCTGCCCACACGTTTAAGGACAATGCATTTTGGAGAAAAACAGTTCTATTAGCTGTAATTATTTGTACACAGCGAAGTGAAGTGCAGTTCTCCACGCACAGGTTCCCTTCATCTGGGTTCACCATCTCTGGGTGTGTCTGAGACTGAAATCCAGAGCTGTTCTTGAAAGTGTTCCTTTGACACATGCATCCCCACAGCGTGACCACCTTGCAGACATCCTTGGAGAGAACCATTGTCTGAGCCTCGGGGCGTCCCAGCACTGCCGTCTCCTGTGGGTACGGGTCCTAGACTGTGTTAAGGTTGCCTCTCTCTCAGAAGAACTTGAGGGGTCCTGCACAGGCCCCCCCCCCAGAAGCTCTGACTGCTTCAGCCCCTGCTCACGGCACTCACTGTCCGGCTCCTTGGCCCTGGGGTTCACTCCTCGCTTGTCCTTTACGCGCCCTTTCTTGGCGGTCTGTCACATGCTCATTTGCTCACCTGGATCTGAGCTCTGTGGGGGCAGAGGTTCTCCCCCTCCCCCTTATCCCAGCACCCACAGCACCTTGGCCACTGGGGCTTCAGCAGACGTTGGCTGATGTGGGCCACTCCCCGGAGTGGGCAGGGCTCCTCCATCCACACCCCACACAGCCAAGGGCCCCCCACGCATGGCTGGGCTCTGAGTGCCCTTGTGGGAAACTCCCACCTCCTGTGCATTTACCTGTATGTGGGAATCCCTTTTGTCACAGTGGCTCAAATAATACAGGTCAAACTGCAGGTGGGTGTCAGGTTCCAGGGGACGTGAGTTGAAGGGGTGGTATTTGGGGTATTTGCGGCCTTGAGGTGAGCATTCTCTCTGTCTCTGAGTCTCTCTCTTCTTTTTTCTTTCCCTCCCTTCCTCCTTTTCTTCCTTTTTTTCTGAACCCTTGTATGCAGACTGACTTATTGCGAACTTGGCGGCAGAGGCAGGGTTTCGGGGACAGCTTTCTGGGTTGTCACCAGGTCACCAGGCAGGATTTGGGGCAGAGGTGGGGCTGCCACTGCCTTTCGCACTTTGGCTCCATCACTGCCAACCGGGGTTTTATCAGCTGCAGGTGCTGCAGTGCTTCGACTTCTGAGCTGTCGATCGTGAGCAAGAACGGTGTCAAGGCTGAGGGGGACGGCAAACTGAGATCAGCCCTGCAGGGAGTGCAGACCAATAACACCCGTCGTCTCCATGCAGAATTGGAATGAGGTTTTCTCACAGGAGAGTGTCCGCGACGTTACGACAAAGCAATTTCAACCCTAACCCAAGGGCACGATTCCCACGGGATGGGACCCGGGTCTGTTTCATTTACATGCGGGTCAAGCATCCAATTGATTTTTAACTGTCCATTTTATTGTTTGTCAATGAAAAAAGAACAAATCCAATTTCAGAGGATTGGTCCCCATAGGCAGGCTACTCTGAACATAAATATGTCCAGTTTAGCCTCGGCGATGCGTCTCTCGGTCCCGTGTCCCTCCCAGCCTGGGGGCCACGGGTCGTAGCTAACCAGGCAGAGGTCGCCAGGCTTAGTGCTGGCGGGAGACTGTGCACCAGTGCTTGTCAGGGGCCAGAAAAGGCTTTGTCACCTCTTTGCAGCTGAAAATGCCACTTTGTTCATTTCTGGGGTGAAGAGTAACAAGTTTTAGCAAGTCGTCAGCTGTCTGTACTTGAGCGTGAACTGGGTCCATCAGATAAGCACATAGCTTCCAGCCCGTGGGGAGACGCCGAAGACTGGGCTCTGAGGGGACAGAGGAGCACCTGGCGTGTGGTTCTCAGCTGCACACCAGCCACTCCGAGTCTCCTGGACACACTTGTAGCTGCAGAGTCCCGGGCTCCACGCCAGGAGCACACACACGGTGGTCTGGGCAGTGGGCTTGCTCTTTGATAACAAACACCCCCAAATGTCCTATTCCAAAATACTGTGTTTTCCCTTAAAACATCAAAACCTAGTTGGGCCTGGTTGGGGCAAACACAAAGACATCCACATCTTGACGTGGTGCGGAAGGGGAGCAAGGAGGAGGTGGCGGAAGCTCCGCGTCGGCGCCCAGCACTGGGGCAGCACCGGCGGGTCCACACAGCCAGGGGCAGGAGTGGGAATCCCGCAGTGGCTGTGCATCTGCCCACGTGTACTGGGCTCTGACTCCAAGCACCACGCTGCTGGAACTGGCGTCTGCAGCCTCTGGGGTGCCAGCCAGTGACAGTGGTAAGAGAAGCCAGGCGATGGGTTGCTGAGGATAGACCACGCCCGGGGTCCAGATCAGACTACCATGCAGACTAGGGACTGTGGAAGCTCTCTGTGCCTTTTAGCAGAAAATTCTACCTTGGTGAGGCCCACAGATGTGTGTAGCCCATGGAGGACTTGAGTTCAGAATAGAAGACACCATTTTTGATACTGTCTACTGGCTTGAGTAGCATTCCTGGAGTGATTTCTCAGCGTTCCTTGCTCAGGCTCTGGGGAATAACCCGCTTCCAAGCTCTTTCCAGCAGTAGGTGGGATTCAGTTCCTTGTGTTACGGGACAGGTCCCTGGTTTCCTTGCTGGCTCTCAGCTGAGGCTGATCTTTGCTCCTGAAGGCCACCTGAATGTCTCCTGAGGTGTCCATGTAGCTCCCTCCTGCCATGGAGGTCAAGGTCCTTTCATACTTGGAGCCCCTAGGACTTCCCTTCTGTCAGCCTTTCTTGCTTCAGCCAAATAATGTTCTTTGCTCTTAAGGGTTCACATGATTAGATGGCATTAGTGTGATAATGTCTCTGTTTTAAGGTCCATGACCTCAACCACATCTGTGAAGACCCTTCTGTAAAGGCCCTTCAGGTAAGAAAACATATTATTAGGTCACAGTGACATCACTGGGGCCCTTGTGCTGACCAGTCCTGCAGTGAGACCATCAGCATGTCTCAGGGAAAGGCTGTGTGTTTCAGGCCTGGTGGGGAAACACTGATCAGTCCCTGAGACGCAGGTGCGCAGGTTTGTGGCGGAGCCCGGGGATCGGAACAGTCGATCTGATTCTTCAGGGGGCTTTCTCTCTACTCCAGTACCAAGGCCATTAGAGATCACGGGAGAGGTGAGCACTTGTGGGGGTGCTCGGAGAGAGCAGAGGAGAGACAGGCTGGGGGAGGGTAAGTGTTAAGGAAAGTGCTGTCTGATGAAAAGCGAACGTACCACAAGGGGCCTCGCTCTGTACCTTTAGCTCCACTCCTGGAGGTCCAGGCTGTGGCGTGCTCCCCGGTGGAACAGGCTGACAGCAGAGGTCGACGGCAGAGCGTGTGTCGGGACAGACTCTGAAGGGGGGACTGATGTGCTGGCAGAAACGAAGGTGACAGACGTAGTGCTGAGCTCTGGTGCACCTCAGTTTGCATTCAGATAAATGTCCATGAAAAGACTAGTTCGTGTTCATTTACCAAAACTGACTTTTGATAGAAAAGGTAAACATTTATGTCTAAACATACTTTTAAATGACCATGTATCTTAAATGTCAGATTCCTTAAACATTCCTTGGTGACAATATATTAATGGTTCCTAATAATTTCATACATCCCAAAAAAGTTAGGAAAAAGAAATTTGTGGAAAGATGTTTCTTAAAGGTTTTTGGTTTTGCTTTTATATTTGCTAAGTATTTAGAAGAAGAAGTTTGAGCTGACTAAACATAAAGAAGGCTTCTCAGTATATGAGAGGAAAATAAAATGTAAATTGTATAATTGTGCATTTGCTATGACCTTGAGATGAATGCAACATTACTGCCCTGTGGTGTGGTGTTTATATGCAACATATGGTATGCATTTATTACACTTGGGGTATTTCCAATCAAATGAAGAAAAAGTATGTCGATTATAATAAATCATTTTTTTCATGAAGTTGATTCTAACCACATGTCCTTTAATAGAGAACTTCCAGAAATAGAGAAGGTTATTAGATAATAACCCTTGGCCACCCTCCCATATCCTGTGGGACTGCACATGGCAGAAACATTTAATTTCTCTCCATGTCTGGACGTGATGTCTTCATGTACCTGATCAAGCTCATCTCAGTATTAGGAGCAACTATTAAACTGGAACGGGAGCACCTATCTGTGCAGAAGTCAAGCATCCTATTCTGTTCACGCGATGTAGATACTAAGTAAGGAAGGTGAAAGGAGTTGAAAAGTTTTCTCTGAAGTTACAGGCATGCAATTTACATACGTGTATAAATACATAAATATTATAAATAAATACAGCATTAAATTAGAATTAGTATATATAGAGAGACAGACAGACAGACAGACGGAGGGAGAGAAAGAGATGCATCACCTGGTGCCCACTGTTGAGAAATTCCAAACTGCACATTTGGGAAGAAGACTCCGTCCAGGAGATGAGCAGAGCCTTTAGTGCCGACCATTCTGTTAAGTAAACTCACCTATCACATACCAGAGGCGTCGTGAAAAGTAAAACAATTGACACCACTTCGTGGACGCAGCGATGGCCCAGAGCATGGAGCTCAGCCAGCCACCCAGGCAGCTGAGGAGACGGGGGCCTGAGGGATGAGGGAAGCAGAAAAAACACAACAAAGGAGCCAGCTTATTTCTATATTAATTGAGTTTGCCCTCAAGGATGTGTGGATGTATTCTAGGAGGCCCTGTATTATTTATTACCATTACTACTGCTATTTGGATGAAATTGAAAGAACACCAGAGTGGACAGTTCGGGTCTAAGGCCACCCAGCCCACTGGCCAGCTGGGCAGATGTGGGCAAGTGATGGACACACTCTGAGCCTCGGGTTCGTCATCCCTAAACCGGGACGACCATGTGAACTGAGGTGAGAGGCGCGCCGTCCACAGTGCCTGGTCTCTGAAGGGACTGGAAACGTCCCCCCACACACGCCGCCCCTGTCGGTGTCATCTGCTCATGTTTCAGTAACTCCTGACAGTCCCGCCTGCCAGCCTCGGCTTCATCCAGCTCCTCGCAACTTTATAATACAAAGAGCAAAGCAAGGTCTGTCTGCTGGGAGTGGTCACCGCGTGTGGCAGTCGAGTGCCATTGGCAGCAGCCCACCGGATGCCGGGGTGGGGGAACTGGACAGCTTCCTCTCCAGGCGCGATGCTGGCGGCCGCCCCGGAGCCTGGTAACAGCAGAACTCCTGCTGTGATGGGGTTGAGCCTCCTCCTGATGTGGGGAGGACAGGGCCCCACCCTGCTTCACCAGTCAGTCAGTGGCCAGCTTCAAACCTGGCTTCCTGTGTCTGTGAAGTGGAGGTGACACAGCCCCTGTTAGTACAGCGGCTGCAGGAGGGGGCCGCACGGAGCCCCTTCCACGCGGACTCCTCAGCAGGGCAGGCTGCTGCTGGCCTCCTGGGACCCCACCCCCTGCAGGCACATCCCGCTCTCCCAGCAAGCTCCGGCGTCTTTCACCGTGGGCGGGTCATCCCTGTGGTCAAGGACGAAGGAAAGGAGGCTCAGGAAACTTAAAGCCAAGAAACTCCCAATTTGCACAGCTAGAAAATCACCTTGGGCCCAAAGCTGCATCACCCTTGGTGCTGTGTGTGGAATTTCTCCTCCCTCACTGCAAGGGGGTCATGTAAAGGTCCCTGCCCTGTTCAGCTCAGATGTGCCCGTGGTACATCGCTTCAGTCCTCGAGCTGCGAGTGGAAGCAGGTGTCTGCTCTTCCCAGGATCCCAGAATCTGTGCAGGCCCCCGCCTGCCCCGCTGGTCCCAGAGTGAGGGCAGGCCGGGTGCCATGGGGGTCCAGGCCCGGCGTTCACGCTCCTGCCTGCAACGTGGTCCTCCCTCAGGTGGAACCACATTAAGTCCTGTTGTCTTGACCACTTAGGGCCCAGAAATGATTCATCAGTGACGTCCAGTTACCAGCAATCCCCTCTTATTTAGTTTGCAGAACTTCTATGCTTAGTATTTAGTGATTAGGATGAAGTGGAGTTTCCACACAACTTAAGTATTTGTTGTGTTGCTGGAATTGTGTTAGCAGAGCTTTCTTCCTTAGGCAGTGAGCAGTGAATAAAGCGAAATGGGAATTTGATGATTTGGGATAAGGCATAGTTCTGTAGATTTAGCTTCAGAAACTGTAGAAATTAGTTTTTGAGTCTTTATTTTCAGAAATCCAAACTCAGAAATGAATTAGGTCTGGATAACTCACATTCAGTACATTTCAGTTTTAACATAACTGAATCATGATGCAGTGGAACCTGGTCACAGTATTGGCCAATTTACAGGATAAACTAATCAGATAATCTGACAGCTTATAAAATAATCCTGTCAAAGATTCAACATTTAAGATGATGGAGACACTCTACGTAATGACGAAAGGTATCAGGCTGGAAGAAAATGATTTTGTATAAAATGACTCGTCACATGCAAGAAATGACTATTCATCCTTGCTGTGTTCAGGATGGGTCTCCCAACATAATTTTTAAACTATAAATTAACACAGAAAAGAACTAGTAGTTTTTTACCTCACACTGTAAATCAAGAGATTCTGAAACCAACTGCATTACCTACAAAGGAACAAGAAAGGCCTCATGGTTTTTTATTTGGTTTATGTTCGTGATGACTCCGTATTCCTACCACAACTGCTGCGTGGGACATGTAGGAAGCAACGGTACGAAAGTAAAGTACAAAAAGAAACAAAAGTGCATTTTGTTCAGCAGTATGAAATATGAAACAATAGGAACATTTGAAATGTAAACAATGAAATCTATTGTAAACACAAGGACATACAGCATTCGGAACTACATGGGCTGGTGTTTCAAATAAACATGCAAAGCTGACCGTTAGCCGTGCTAGACAGGTATGTCTGCTACAGTAGAAAGGTATGCTCACCTGACTTTTATTGTGATATTACAGAAATGGAATTTGCATTGAAGAGGAAAGCAAGAACCGTACTGATGCTCCAAGATCTTCCGAGCTCCTCAGAAAGGTTAGTGCAACTTAAGCATTCTCTGAAGTGGAGCAGACTGAGGAGACGGCTCATTGAAGGGCGTAGGTCTCTACCTGGAGCAGAAGTGGGCAGGAGGGGCTGGAAAGCCATCTGAGCAAAAGTCACGGGATTCGATAAAAGAAAGGAATGAGCAGTGACAGGATCCAAGGCTTCTCTCTTTCAGATTTGAATTCTGTAGGAGTGTATTCCCCTGGTCTGTGTACAGGTGCAGGCCTGAGAGCTCTCTGGTCCAGCAGTCTAATAAAATGACTCTGCCATCCCATGTCACTTGCCCCTGTTACTCCACTGCTCTGCCTCCCTCGTCATCAGGTTTCCAGCAAACCTTCACTGGAAAGTGCTCATCTGCAGGGGACGGCGAGGGGGCAGTTCAGAGAGGGAGGGACACTGCCCACAGTGTCCCAGAGGCAGAACTGAGCTGCCGAGACCCTGCCTCGGAACCTACGTCCGAGACCCAGCTCTGCACGCGGGGCTCCCTGAGGTCTGCCTCCCTGCGCAGAGCTCCTTGGGCCCCTCCGGACACGTTTCCTGGATGGGCCATGGTCTGAAAAGAACCAGGTGAAGAAGTGACTGGCACCGCTGGTCCGGGGTTACCGGCGACTGGCAGGGACCTGGGATTCGAGGCCCTTCAGCCTTCTTCATAGGAGACGAGCCGCAGAGCCCAGCGAGACAAGCACGGTTCCCTGCATGCCTCCTGCATGTGATGTAACCCCACGCTCTGCCAGGCAGTGGTGGGAATGTAAAACGTCTCAAGTGCTTGATGTGGGAGACCTCAGTGACCAGATCACTTTTATTATCTGACCCAGATCATCTCGGTACAGCCAATAAGTGTGTGCCAAGGTCCATTAATATACAGGTAAATGAGAGAGAGATGGACAGATGGACAGTGGTAGATGTAGACAGATGTAGGTAGAGGTAGAGGATTGACAGATGGAAACAGACAGTAGCCAGACAGACAGACGACTGATAGGCAGATACAAGGGAGGGGGCTCCCTGTGGATTAGAGGGAACTCCCTTTATTTCTGAGGGTGTCCTATGACTACACTGAAGAATCTGAGTTTACCCATCTATTTTATTTCTTTTATTGAACTGTAACGCTGATACATAAGCAGCGTCACTTCTGGGCTGTGGGTCCTCAGCTGTTCACGGCAGCATCCCTTTCCCCTTTTATTTCACAGTTAAGAACCATCTTACAATTTTTAAACAAACCTAATGGTTTTCCAAAACCATTTCATTTTTCCATCTTATTTACTCACAATGGAAGTAGTTTCACCTGCCACATAGAAAGAAGAGCTTTTCCAAGAAGATTGCTTCTGAGGAGTTTCCCTTTCCTGCCGCCATCAGGTTTGCACCAGAAGCGTGGAAACCTCTGCACCAGGCGTTTCACGAGGGAGGACTCAGGCACAGGGAGGGCTGTGGACCAGGAGAACGCGAGACTCCATCAGGAGGACAGTTACCTGAGCCGTACTTGCATTTCCTCACTGGGCTTCAGCTCAACCACACAAACAGGCTGGGCGCAGAACTGTAACATGAGGCCGTTGAGACAGAATAGCCTACGACAAGGGTGGGGGTGGGCTGTGCCCTCCAAGCTGCGTGATGGAATTAGAAATCCATCCTGGTCAGGTGCAGTGGGTAGGATTACTTCCAGAAAGAATCTTTTGAGAATGCAGACTGTGCCAAAATTTTAATGTGATAACTTAACGGAATTGACACAAACAATGGACCAGCAATGGATGCATTCTGTTTCTACCAATATGTCCTTGAGTTAAAATTCGATCTGGGGAAGGGAAAAAACCTCCACATGTCTGGAGTCTAAATTTGGTGTCTGGCATGAGCTTGAGAGAGCACCATCTCAATCCTGCACTCCACCTTCGAGGAAGGAGAGACCCAGAGAGGCTGGCTTGTGATCCCTAACTGCTTCCTGGCACACCAGGTCTGCAGAGCTTTGAGGGACCCCGGCCAGGGCCCGTGCGCTGCCCTGCCCGCCCGTCTGGTTTCTGCCTGTCTGAGCCCGCCGGACCGGGCAGGCAGCTGAGGAGGCCCTGCAGGAGCACACAGAACCCGGGCTGCCACTCACTGGACTGTTTTGGTGCTTCATGAGTTTTACTGTTTTGAAAACATTTATGTAAGACTGGCCCAGGGTACTGAGGCTGCAGGTGCCAGTTTTAAGAATCAGATAAATTCCTATTGTTAGCTGCAGTTGTATACATTTCCCCTAAAGACATCGTAGCTCCCAGCTTTATCAGTAAACATGACACGCTGGAGAATCAGGTTCTTTGTGAGACTGGTGGAGGGTTTTAGCCCAGCAGCGAGCGTTACTTGTGTGCAGACAGCTCATTTCCCAGGAGCCAGCCACTCTGGAGTCAGGGCAGGGTGGTTTTATTTGTTTTCTCCATTTTGTTTAGGTACCTAGCTGTCCCCAGGAAGCCAGGGGATACTTCTGTAGGAAAGGCAGGAGAGCAGAGCGACTCAGGGTTCTGGAAGCAGACTTGGCTCCCAAAGTGCAGACTCTCAGACTGCAGAGTTAGACGCCCTTGGCAACCGACTTGCGCCTCGCAGCTTCCGTTCTCCCGTCTGGATGAGTAGGGTGGTGTCCTCTACCCCAGGTGGTCATCACACCGGAGGCACAGCAATCAGGAGCCCAGTGTGTGTGAGAGCTGGGCCTCGGGGCAGCGGCAGAAGACGTTCATGCAGGCAGTGGTGACGGGAAGAGAAAGTCATGCCGGGAGGGGCAGGAGGTGTGGCTGGGGTGATGCACCCTCGGGGGAGGAGCTGCCTCATGTGCACGCTCCCTAGGCCACTGGTGGAAACAGTTTAGTGGCCCCACTCTCCCAGCAGTTATCATGAGAAGTCATGGCAGTCGTTGTCATAAAAGCAGGGGAGAAAAAACCACGTGACGTAAAGGGACAATTTCAGAGCCATCTACCTGCCAGAGCGGTGGTTCAGCTCATCTCCTCGACGGATCACAGTGTAAGATGCAATGAAGACACTGAAATGGGAAGTGAACCTCTCTACTCACCTGTACTTCCAGAAATGGAGCCAAAGGAAATGACCACTATCAAAACAGACTAAATGTGAGGAACAGGGAGAGAAGAGAGTGGTGGTCAATTGGATAAAAGAGTTTCTGACGGAGCAGACACCCCACTGGAGAGGGCTGGGATGGGACTAACCGAGGAGTAGCCTGGGAGGAAGAGAGGTCTGGCAGTGAGCTCAGATGAGGAGGATTGTGGAGGAGTCACGGGGCCAAGACGTCCCCGTGGGACGGGTGAGGCAGCTACTGGAGGTGTTTGCCCTTAGAACCCGGGGTGTGCACTGGTTCGTCTCCAGGCACTGAGACCACGCAGAGCAGTGGCCACACACAGGTTGTAAAGAAAACTGTGGACCACAAGCCAGCATCTTGGATGATGAGGGTTACATCATGTAGACGGTAGGCACAGGGTGGGGTGGAAAGTCTGGCTTCACGAAGAGGTGAGTTGTGAAGACACACACTGGTTTTGGACACGGACGCATGTGGAGGATGTAGAGCCACCAGCTGGTTTCAGGTCCAGGAGAGCTGCAGAGCAGAGTCAGGTTTGAGCTGAGACATGAGGTTGGTATGTGCTCTGACAAGGGCTCGTGAATACGGGGAGCGCTCATTGTTGGGGGGGGATGTGGAAGATAGCATGGAGAACTTCAGGAAGCCTGGGAGGCAGGTAGGGAGGTGTGGGGTCAGGGAAGTGGGCAGCACCATGAGAGCGCGAGAGCAGTGAGTGCGTGTTGCCGAGCAGCTTGCACTACCTGTGAGTCAGGCCTGTGCCTGATTGTCCAGTGTTGGGAGCACGTTGTGTCCGCATCGGACATAAGACCTCCTGACTTGTCCTCCGTCTTACTTGAGGGTGAGGGTATGAACACATTTGATCATTGAGGGTGAGGATATGAACACATTTGATCATACAGACAAACGTGCGGCAGTATCACGAGTCTATTTTAGATTATGTTTTGCTCTGCTTGACTGACCTGGGTAGTTAGGCAGAACTAAAACGGTAAGAAATGGCATCATTTGAAGCCCACTCCTGAGCATTTATGTGGTCGTGAGTGAGGTCCTGCGCAGGCAGGTGGCACAGAGGGCAGACATCAGCTGACCGGGGTCAACCACGCTGCAGTCCCAGGCCATCTGGTCTCCTGAGGAGGAATCTATAAACTTCATTTTGTGTTTGAATAACTTTTTTTTGACTATAAACAATTCTTCGGAAACTGTTTCCCCAAAGAGCTCTATCTGAACACCACAGCTGGTTCCATCCAAACAAAAGGTTTGGTGTGTAAGCCCAAAAGTCTTTAGTCCTAAAAATGCAATTTGCCATGCCTTCATGTTGATTTCCCATTTATTTGGGTATTTCACTCACTGTGCTGACCTTGTTCTACTGAAATCCATAGTTAGGATGGTTCCAAAGCCTCAAATCAAAACGCACAGGTAGGAGCGACACCATCAGCATGGCAGAGAGTTTTCTGCCATCTGCTCCCCAAAGAACACCAACCTATACAATCACCTGTGGACTCGAGAGCCCTTGTGAAGTCCAGGGGTCCAGGGACAAGTTCCGCACACCCCTGGAGCGAAAACACAGGACTGAGTGCCCTGAAGGAGGCCGGGGAGCAGCCCGGCTTTGCCAGTAGCACAGCTGAGGTCCGTCCCCCCACCACCCCCGGGAAGAGAGAGTGCATGACCGAGTGCCTGCCACCCAGCTGTGCGGGCGCCGTCACGGAGGCCTGCATCTCTCTCGCCCGATCCAGAGCACTGACCTCGTCTCTCAGCCTCTTAGAAGAGGAGCACCAGTGACGTGGAATGCTTCCAGAGCAAGACGGGGGTGGCCTGTGTCTAGATCCAACACCAGACAACTTCTGCCTGAACAGTCTGGGGAAAAAGTCACGTGGAAAATTAAAAGATGTTGGGAGAGACATAACTGCTGACCCCCAGCATGTGAAAGACAGTCGCACAGAAGAAACACCAGCCTCGTCCCTCCGGCCCACCTGACCCGCAGCTGTGACCACAGACTCCGTCTGGGGGTCTTGGTTTGCGTTTACCAGGCTTGCAGGCATGAGGCACCTGCCGTGCGCCAGTTTGAGAAGCTGAGTCACCATTGAGCCCGCGCAGCCATGCCCCTGAGAGACCCAGCGGGAGAGGACCGGCCTGTGTGGTCCTCATTGTTACTATTTATAGCAAGCGCGCCATGAAGGAGACACCAGGTCTTCAGATTGTCACCCTGCTCGCTCTCTCCTGTGTCCGGTAGGGAAGCTGGAGCCCCCTGTCTGTGCTTGCAGCCGAGAGGAGGTGTTCACCGAACAGCAGTGCGCGTTCTGGGGGCACGTGTGTCTGCGCTCCAGCTGTTCCTCTTCCCACGATGTGTACTTAGAATATTAAGAAAGTATCAGATGGAAGAGCTTCTGAGGCAAGATGCCTCCTTTCAGAAACTGCAAATTGTCAGGCCAGTTTCAGGGAGGGGGCAAAATCAGGCTGACCCTCGGCATCGCACTTAAGACTTGAGAGCTCAGATTCCCACACGCCTGTGTGAGTGCGGGTCTCAGGCAGGAGCCCCCGGCCTGTCAATGTCCGTTTCGTGACCAGCCAGCTCCTCAGAAGGACTGGCCACTGGGGACACGTGCTCACCAGTCCTTACACGTGGTCAGCTCTGCAGCGTGGAACGTGCCATTTTTGTTTCACCGTAACTGTTGAGAAAGGAGCCACCACCTTCTAAGATGCCACCGTCCTCGGTTAGATCATCCACGTGCACGGTGTTCTGTTTCACCTCTCCTCCAGTGGAGAGCCACGCTCCGCACTGACTAGGCGGCCTTCCCAGTCTGGCGCGCCGGCCAGTTTTGTCTCTTTTTTAACCGTCAGAAGGGAGGGTGTGTTGTAGTGCCAACAGCAGCATCCAGGGCTGTGATTTTTCCAAAGCGCTGGTTTTGTTCAGCAGAATGGAGCTGGCTGTCCGCAGCGATCCCTGACAACACCACAGGGGATGCTCAGACCTGCAAAGCAATTAGCGACTCTCAGAGGAAATCCCACGAGCAGCTGATTTCCTGTGAGAGCCAAGCCAGTGTCTCAGCGCTGGGTCAGAGACACGCTTCTCAGCTTTCAGCTTGGATCTGCTTCCTGTTCCTGCAGGGCCATGGTGCGCCGCACAGTTCACTGGCCACCTGCCCTGTTGGCCCGTGTCCTCTGTCCCAAGAACAGGAACTGGCCAGAGCCCTGCTGTGCCCCATTAGGACTGGGGCCCAGCAGGTGTCAGCAGTCTTCACTCCGGCACACGTGCCTCCCCTCCTTAGATCGACCTTTTCTACTTGTCAGATTCCTACCGGTCCTTCAAGATCTAATTCAGATATCACCTATGTCATGAAGTTATCCGGATTCCCCCGCAGAGCTCATTGGTCACGAACTTCCGTGAAGTCTTGATTTTGGATGCCCGGCCTCCAGACCCGTGGGGGCCTGTTGTCTGTCAGCTGCCTAGTCTGTGGTGTGCTGTTAAAGCATCAGAATGGACTGCAAATGCCAGACCCCCAGTGACAGAGACTCCTGGTCTCTGATCTCTCATGAGGCTGTGGCATGGTCCTCTTCAGAGAAGACATTTGGCAGCTGATAAAGGAAGGAAGAAGCAGTCTGAGTGTGAGGCCAAGCAATCGCCCACGTGCTTTCTGGTGTCCAGTACTTTCTAGTCTCTCCCACGGGCCGAAGGGACCCCAGATATGGTCAAGAGAGGTGCAGACACAGACAAGTGTCCACACTTAAGACTCTGTGCCTCATAAACACTTGTCAGGCAGCTGAAGTGACAGTAAGTCTGCCTGGGTCCTTCTGGCCCCACGCCCCCAAGCAGCGTATACAAATGAATTGTCTAGTATGGTTCTCCCACTAAAAAACCACGTTGTTTTTTTACTGTTACATTTCTTGAGATGTGACGGATATCACTTAAATATCATTTTAATTGACCCACACACAGTTGATGGAAGCAGCAGCACCTACTTACTACTCGTAAAGCATCTTCTGTGTGTGAGACACTGTGCTAGGAACTTGAGAGGTATTGTCTCAGATCCTCCCAATAGCAAAACGTTTGGGTAATTATTACTATGCTGTTTTACAGAATAGCTGGCTGAGCGTTATCAATTAAGTGAAGAGCTGAAATTCTAATCTGCTTCTTCCAGGTTTAAAGCCAGACTGTCCCCACAACATCACACCTTGATAAGCTTCCTCGACATGTCCCTGGGGAGCAGGATTTACCCCAAAGGAAGTCACGCAGCTTTCCGGAAGACTGAAGAATCTGGACACCCAACGTGCCTCTCTGCAGGACCGATCGACGTCTACCTCGAGGGGCGACAGCTTCGAAGACACAGGTGCCAGCGGCCCTGCACTGGTAAGGGCCCCAGGGTTCCCGGATTCATGATCCTTCAGACGTGAGCAGACGGATGCTCTGCCGACGTGGACCCTGTGTGTGTGAGTCCAGCCCCAGGGAAACAGCTCTGCGGGGTGGGAGGCGGGGAGCAGCGCTTCCCCGACGCTGCCCAGGTGCGAGGGAGCAGCCGTGGGCACGTAGAGAAAGCCGCGGTCCCCAGCGTGGGTCTGTGTGCTCGGCCGGGGGGCGTCGCGCGCCTGCTTCGGCTCATGGGAGTAGGTCTGTGTCACTTGGGGAGATGCGCGGTTTTTCCTGAATAATTCGGGGCTACTGGAAGGGCGAAAGCAGCTGTGAGGATGCCGAGTTTCCATCCGACGTTTTAAGCGCAGCCAGACCGTCACAGGTTCCGTCATGGGTGGGGGTCCCAGCTTTAGGGCGCGCTCGTTCCGTCGTCGAGGATGAAGGTGGCGGGGGTTAGGGGACACTCGGGGACTCCGCAGACAAACTCCGGGAAAGACGAAAAGTATTTTATGCGAAAGGGCTCTGACTGAAACTGGGGAAAGGGCGAAAGTCACTTAAGATCTAGATGGGAAGGTCATTCTAGAAGGACGTCTGTTATCAAGTATCTAAACCCCAGGGGGGCGGAAGAGTCCCTTCCTGCCCCATCCCTGGAGACACCGCCGGTAAGTCAGAGAAGGAAGGGGGGCCAAGGTCAGTCCTCCTGTCCTCGCCCGAGGCTGTGGCCGGGAGCCCCTGGGGACCGAAGTCAGGCCCGGCACCTTCGCGTGCGGCTGTTTGCTCGGGGGCGGGGGCACCCACGGAAGAAACCCGTCGGCGCAGCTGAGGTGACCTCGTGGGCTCCGCGTGTTCGGCTGGGAGGCTGCGCACGTGTTCTGGGGTCTTCTCCTACGTGCAGACGAATTAGCTGATGTTAGCAGAAGCGCGGAGGGCCGGGCCGCAGCGCGCGTCCTAACTCAGTTAATCATCGGCCTGGACAGGGGTGGCTGCACACGCTCGCTGCCCGACCCACCTCGCTCGCTTCCACCAGCCGCGCCTTGGTGAGAGTTACGGTGAGCGTCTTCGTTTTCTTTTCCGTCAGCTCACTGGAGGCCTCGGTGACAAACGGTAAAGTGCACCCTTTCTAAGGGTGCAGCGCAGTGAGCGTCCACAGACGTGCCTGCAGACCTTTACGCCGCAGTGCAAACGGGACGGAACGTGTTTCCATCCCCGAACGTGCCCCACGCAGCTCCGCCGTTGGCCCGCTCGGCGGCGCGCGCTGCCTTCGCCGGACGGCCTGTCCCTGGGGTCGCCCCCCACGGAGCCTTCGGCGTCTGGCCCCTCTGACCGAGCGCACTTCTGCGGCGCGTCGGGGCGGCGTGTGAGCCCCGTGCGCGACGTGGCGCTGAGTCTCGCTCCGCTGCGGAGGGTGGCGCGGTGGGCTCCCCCCGCACACGCTGGAGGTTACGGCCGCTGCGGCTGCGACGCTGCTGTGTGTGTCCTTGGTCTTCACGTCACTCGAGGGAGCGCCTGTCGTGGAGCCCCTGGGCCTTCTGATACGTGTGTGTGAGTCCGCGGGGAACCGCCGGCGGCTCTCCGAGCGGGCTGTGCCCTTCTGCGTTTGTGCCGGACGCGTGTGCAGGAGCGCGCGGGGCTCCTGCGCCAGCCCGCCCTTGGTTTTGTCAGTTTTTTACTTGTCTCTGTGTTTCCAGCCATTCTAGTGGAAGAGTAAGGTATCAAAGTGTGGTTTTAATTTGCATTTTATTAATTATTGATGAGACTAAATACCCTTCCATGTTTTTACTGAACATCTAAATTTCTTTGATAAAGATTTAAAATATTTTGTCCATTATATACTGGCTCATTCGTCTTTTATTATGGAGTTTGGAAAATTGTTTGTAAGTTTTTGTTACTAGTTCTTTATGAGCTACCTGTTTTTCAAATACTGTCTTCCAACCTGTGCCTTCTGCTTTGATTTACTTAACAGTGTCTTTCAAAAAATAAGAGTTTTTAATATAATGAAGTTTAATTTATTAGTTATTCTTTTCTAGTGTTATGTATAAATGAAAAGATTGTCCTTTTTCATTGAACTGTTTGTGCGATTGTCACAACTCAGTGAGAAATTTCCTATTCTGTTCTGTTGATTTGTAGATCTCAATCATTATGCCAATATTTACTGTCTCCGTTACTCTGTAGAGAATCCTGAAATCAGATACTATTCTCATTCAAAATCGTTTTGCTATTCTTGGTCATTTGTTTTCCATATAAATTTTAGAAAGAGCTTGTAAATTTCAAAAAAGCTATTACAGTTTTGATTGTGTTGAAACTATAAATAACTTTCGGAAGAATTGACCTTTTTGCATTATTGAGATTTTATATCCATAAATATGGTATATATTTCTTCATTTAGAAATTTATTTAGATTTTAATTTTTCTCAGCAATATTTTATGGTTTTCAGCAGAGAATTCTTAGACATATATTTTAGCTTTAACTCCAAGTATTCCATAATTTTGATGGTATTGCTAATGTATTTTGTTAATTTTAATTTTCATTCTTTATTGGTAATTGCAGAAGGACTGTTGGTTTTCTATATTTTGAGCATGTTCCTGAGAATTTGCTAAACCTATTCTATTCTAGTTGTGTTATTCAGAATTTCTGGATTTTCTTTGTAAATTATTTTATCTTTAAATAAAGGCACTTTTGTGTTGCCTTTTTAATATGTAACCTTTAAAAAGTCCTCATTCTGCCTTATTGTTTTGGTTGTATGTACCAGTTTGAATAGGAGAGGTGAGAGAGGCTGTCCTCGCCTTGTTCTTAACCTTAGGGGAAGGTCTTTTACCTTTAAGTATGAATAGATTTGGTCTAGAATCGTGTGATATGATCACATACTTTTTATTGTTTAATCTATTTTATAGGAATCACGGTAACTGATTTTCAAATGTTGATACAACCTTACATTCCTGGGATGCATTCAATAGGTCATATACATTTTTCTCATATTTTTGGATTTGGTTTTTAAAGCTTTGGCAGTGATCGCTGTATCTATGTTTATGTGGGATACTGTTTTGTAGCACTTTTTCTTGTCATTTTTTTATGCTTTTGCTTTCATAGTAGTTCTGGTCTTACCAAACGGGTTGAAATGTGTTCTCTTTTATTTTCTGGAAGACTGTGTGCTCAGTTGCTGTTATTTCTTCCGTAAACCCTTCGGTAGACTTCACCAGGGAAGACATCTGAAACTAGAATTTTATTTCTTCACTGAATTCATGGTGATTGATGCTGGTTATCCTTCTCTTCTTGGGTAACATTACATGCTTTCTATTTAATCTATCAAATATATTGCCTTACAGTGTTTTAAATATTCTTTTATCTTTTTAGCGTCATTAGGGTCTGTGGTGAGCTCACTCTTTCATTCCTGCTACTGGAAATTTGTATCTTTCTTTTTTTTCTTGATCACACTAGCTAGACTTTAAATAATCTTCTTAGTCTTTTCAAATGGTCAGTTTTGGTTTCATTGATTTTCTCTAATTTTCTGTATTATGTTTGATTTTTGCTCTTATTGTTACAATTTCCCTTTTCCATTTTCTTGAAAATAATTGGCTTTTTTTTTTTTTTTCTATTTTCAAAATCTGGAAACCCGCACCAGTGATCTGAGACTGTTTCACTTTCTAGTACAGGTGTGTCATGAATTAAAGCCCCCACTGGGCACCGCTTCAGATGCATCTCACCCAGTTCAAAGAATTCTGCTCTACTTGTATTCAATTAAAATAGATTATAACTTCCCTGAAATGTCTTCTTTGGCTGTTGGATGATGTAAAAGAAGGTTGTTTAATTTCCAAATATTTGGATATTGTCAAGATACCTGTGTGTTCCTGACACTCTGAGTTGAATTCTGTGTTCAGAGAACACCCTTCGTCTGGTCTCAGTGCCTGTACCCGTGCTGATACTTGTTTCCCGGCCAAGCAGAGGGTCTGTCTTGGTAGACACTTGACGTGCACTCCCTGCAGGTGGTGGGGTGCTCTGCAGATGCCGGGGCGTCGGGGCTGTTCGGGCTTCTGTGCACTTGTTTTGTGTCTGTTTATTCTGTCGATTAACCCTCCAGAAGTCATTTTGGATCTGCCTACTTCCCTTTTCAGTCCTGTCAGATTTATCTGGGATCTTTGTGATTAGCTCCATACACATTAATTCTTCTTGATGAATTGTCTCTCCATTATTACATAATAATGATAAATACCTCTCTTTACATGGTAACATTCCTTATTTTACGGCCTACTTGGATATGTTAAAAATTAACACACACATTTGCTTATATATACAAATAGAATGCTTATGTATTAGATATACATACCTAAGTCTCTCAAAAATAATACTTTACACTTCTAATGCAGTTTTCAAATGTGTAATAAAAATACATACATGCAAACACATGTTTAATGCAGTTTTAAAGCAATTTCTGGTATGAATATAAAACTGACAGCTTTGAACAACTTAGGAACTATATCAAGAGACACATTAAGGATAAATGTTCTAACTGATGCCTCTTAATAAATCTTCTTGCTTCTCATCCCCAAACCAGGTCATGTATCAGCAAATAAATAATGAAAAAAATTCTTCTGCATTATAATTACTTGGAAAATTGATAACTAAAGAGACCATTTAATAAGTTAAAAATCAAATTTGCAATGATAGACCTGAAAGGATTCAGAAAATAATCACTGTAACACAAAATAAATATGAATTCTGAAAATGCGTATGGCATTCCAAAAACCTCATCGGTGGTTACTTGGTCTGTTTGAACTTTAACTGCTGAGTGTCCTTATGTTTATACTACCTGTTAACTTATAAAACTGCCCTTCTTTCTCTAAGAAGGTGGGTTTGAGATTGATATTTATTTTCCCTTTAAACGTGTTGAAATTCCTCTTGATTCTTACTTCTGCACGTTCTGGGCTCAGTGTGTGAAGCTGTCTTTCCCTCCTGACAGGAGAACGGGCCTGACCACTCATCCCGGACAGCGGTCAGTCCAGGCTGCTGGGCTGTGGTTTGCATCGTCCGGTCTCACAATCTTGGCTTGCTGAGACCGGAATCCTGTTATCGCTCCGTCGGCCCTCACACTCAGGGACCGTAGTCAGTGAGGACAGACGGACCACTGCTGCTGGCCTGAGTATTATGTCCTAAAAGAGGACCCTTGCTGGCTTGTGCTGTGACTGAAACTCCTACAGTAACCAGATACTTAACATGCTTGGGGATTCATCCGCAACCACATGCTGGCGGTGCTTCCCCTCCAGTCGCTCCTGTGGCCCACGTTCGCCTGGGTCGTCAGGGCCGAAGGTTTGGTGATTCGGAGTGAGAGTCATTGGAACAACCTGAGCTGCAGGATGGAGCACGCCTGAGCACGCATCAGGATAGAGGAACGTGGCCAGTGGAACAGAGGACACCTATGAAAGAGGTGCACAAGAGGAAGGAAATTGAAAAATCAAGTCCTGATAGTTCACGGATTTGCCTGAGCTTTTCCCTGCCTATACCAATCTGATTACTGCCGGGGCCGCTGCCCGCGGCTTCAGACCACAGTGCCCCAGGCTGAAAACGGGCAAGGGGCTTGGGAACGACTTTGTCCAGTCCTCCTACGATGCTTGAAATCCTGCACAGCATCCTGCTTTGGGGGCCCAGCCCCTGTACCGATTCCCAGAATTCACAGGTGCCTAAGGCCACGTTTCACCCTCAGACATTCTAAAGAGCAGCAGGGTCTTCATGTGGAGCTGGAATCCGCTGCTTTGAGCATCACATGTTGGTTTGGATTGAAAGCAGAGGTCAGATAGAATGAATTGCCCTCTTCTTCCAAAGGCTAGCCCTTCGTGTGCTTGAAAACCCCATCTCTTCTCCGCCGGCCTCCCCAGCTCTTTCAGCACTCACTCGCCATTCTGGCCACTGCTTTAAAACTCCCACTTTGTCTGTGTCCTGCTTAACGTATGACGCTGAGACTAAACAAACATCTTCCAGTACTGTCTGGTGAATGGAAATCAGTCTCTTCCCAGCCTGTGCTTCCGTAAATGTCACTTCAGCGGGGTCACCACACACCATCACGTCACAGCAGGTGATGAACGTGATTAGATCTCCCCATATTTTGAGAAGCATTCCAGAGACAAAGCTTTTCATCTGCTTCAAAAAGGTTCCATGCATAGGGGAGGAAGAAAAGGTCCAAAAATGAGAATACCATTTTATTTCGTACTCCTACTTTTAAGAAACGAAAGTTTCTTAAGAAACTTAAGACTCTTAAGAAAATAAAGTTTCTTCAACTCCAAAGGAAGTAGGTAACAAAAATAATTCTCAGAACTTTCTGTCCCAAATGCTGTGAATAGATTATTTCCTTACTTTAGAAAAGATTCTTAAAAACCCATATCCAAATGCACGTCTTGAGCACTTGACAAGACATTTTTTTCCTGTTACACATGCATATTAATGAGGCTTTCAGGGAATGCTGTATCCATTGAGCTATATCTTCATTATATCTGAGAAATGTAAAAATCCAAATTCTTGAATAGGTCATCATTTCAGGAAACGTGAATTATGCCAAATGTTGATGTTTTAAATAATATCAAGCTGATAAAATCAATGTTCTTTCATTTCTCTGCATAATGTGCCTTCTACCGCAAAACCAGTAATTGCATCAAGATATGGAAGGAGACGGTGCTGAGAGATAATTGGAGGGCTCTGCAGAGCGCAGGCTCTGGAGTTGCACGGAACTGCCTTAGCATCGCGGCACCACCATTTACTAGTTGCATGGAAGAGGGGAATTACCTTCCGGCTCTAGGACTCAGTCTTCTCATGTCAGACACAGGCAGTGCAAGGGCCCCACTGTAATGGTGTAGAGAAGAGCTCAGAAGGCACACTGTCACCGGTGGGCAGCACGCAGGAGCTCCTGTCACTTCCCGTGAGGAAGACGATGGGCCTCTGTCCTTGTGACACCACAGAGTGAATCAGACCCCTGGGACGTTTGCAGACGGGCTCTGTAACCTCTGCCTTCCTCGTGTCACACGCATCAGGCTGCAGGCTACTGTCCTTGCCGATGTTCACCTTCATTAAGATGCCTTCCTCTTTCTAACTGTACTCCATTTCCAAAACCAATCTAGAAGGAGAAGCCGGGAGAAGCAGATGTGGAGCGCAGCCTCAGCTGTGCCCTGGCCACTCAGGGCACCTCCCTGGCACAGAGAACACCGGCGTGGCCTGGAGCGTGTTGAGAGTTCAGATTCTCCACCTTCCCAGACCTGCTTAGTTAAGATTCAGCTTTTTAAGGCATCCCTTCTCCGAGAGATGGATGGGCACATCCACGTCTGAGTGGCACCGTCTGGACCATCACGCCGTGGGTGAGGAAGCGGGTGACAGAACAGGGCTTGCAGAGCATCAGAGAGATGAGAGAGACATAGTGTATGTGGTTGAACCCCCTCATTTACACACAAGGAAATTGTCAAAAGACACACACGTTAATTTCCACAAATTCAAATCCTTGAAGCTGAAAAATGAATCTCAGTGCTGCGTTATTTCCTTAGAACGGTAATTCTGCTACTTTTGAAGGCCACACGGAAGGAAAGAGGATTGAAGAAACAAAACCAGAGAAGCAACTTTAATTTTAAATCTTCCTTGTTTACTCAGCATTACAAAATGAGCATAATTTAGGTACAGGGGAGTTTTGCCTGTCTTCTTCACCAGAGAATCTCTGTGCCTGACACGTGTGTAGGACATAGTGGTGAATGAAGGAGCCAGAGCCAACCACTGAGGAATAAGAAAGCTTGCCACATGTGCAGATGAAATATTAGATTCTTTTTCAGCTCCCAGGGATGATCTGTGGAAGAGTTTGCTGGTAGCAAGAACATTGGGAGATTTTTGCAAACTGATTAATTGAACATTTAAAAGCTTGTTTTCATGTACAGTTTACTCAATTTATATAAGCAATTACCAAATTTGCATGTACAAATGGATGCAGCTGCAAAGCCTAAGGTATTTTTTTTTCATTAGATCCACTAAATTTGAATCAGAAAATAGGTTTAGAAGTCGCATTTGGCGTAGCTCTCCCTGCTGATGATAAACACACCCCAGCATCCTGTATTTGAGAAAGGTTACTGGGAAGGTCGCTTATACCAAATAAACTAATAGGATTTGAAATGCATGAAATCCTGTGTTACAGTTAAAATGCAAGGAGACAACAAATCTTAATCACTTCTTACCTTGATCAGTTCCTGACGTCGGCCTCAACTGTTTTAAGTTAGCTGTGTAGAAGCAGGCCAGGGTTCACAGCAATACAGTGAAATGCACTCACCGCAGTGACATTAAAGCACAGCTCGAGTTATGCAAAGTTGACACCATTTTCTTTTCCATTTTTTTTCTTAATTTCACATGGGAATTTAAAGGATGGACGAGACATTTTAAGGCTGTGGTAAATTACACCATCAAATTTGGCTAGATTTGTACTGAGAAATTTTTTTCCTTTGATTTTTTTCAATTTTTTTAACTTTTTTTTATTGAGTTATAGTCATTTTACAATGCTGTGTCAAATTCCAGTGTAGAGCACAATTTTTCAGTTACACATGAACATACATATATTCATTGTCACTTTTTTTTCACTGTGAGCTACCACATGATCTTGTATATATTTCCCTGTGTTATACAGTATAATCTTGTTTATCTATTTTTCATATGCCAGTCAGTATCTACAAATTTTGAAATCCCAGTCTGTCCCTTCCCACCCCCCTCCCCCTTGCCAACCACAAGTTTGTATTCTATGTCTATGAGTCTGTTTCTGTTTTGTATTTATGTTTTGGTTTTTTTAGATTCCACATATGAGTGATCTCATATGGTATTTTTCCTTCTCTTTCTGGCTTACTTCACTTAGAATGACATTGTCCAAGAACAGCAATGTTGCTGCAAATGGCATTATGTTGTCAGTTTTTATGGCTGAATAGTATTCCATTGTATAAATATACCAACTCTTCTTTATCCAGTCATCTGTTGATGGACATTTAGGCAGTCTCCATGTCTTGGCTACTGTAAATAGTGCTGCTATGAACATTGGGGTGCAGGTGTCTTTTTGAAGTAGGGTTCCTTCTGGATATATGCCCAGGAGCAGGATTTCTGGGTCATATGGTAAGTCTGTTCCTAGTCTTTTGAGGAATCTCCATACTGTTTTCCACGGTGGCTGCACCAACCTGCATTCCCACCAGCAGCGTAGGAGGGTTCCCCTTTCTCCACAGCCTCTCCAGCATTTGTCATTTGTGGACTTTTGAATGATGGCCATTCTGACTTGTGTGAGGTGATACTTCATTGGAGTTTTGATTTGCATTTCTCTGATAATTAGTGATATTGAGCATTTTTTTTCATGTGCCTATTGATCATTTGTATTTCTTCCTTGGAGAATTGCTTGTTTAGGTCTTCTGCCCATTTTTGGATTGGGTTTTTTTTTCTTATTAAGTCATATGAGCTGCTTATATATTCTGGAGATCAAGCCTTTATCAGTTTCATCATTTGCAAAAATTTTCTCCAGAGAAGTTTTTTTTTTAATTAAAGTATAGTCAATTTACAATGTTGTGTTAATTTCTGGTGTACAGCATAGTGATTCGTTTATATATTTAATATATTCCTTTTATATTCTTTTTCATTATAGGCTGCTTCAAGGTATTGAATATAGCTCCTTGTGCCTACAGTAGGACTTTATTGTTTATCTATTTTATATATAGTAGTTAGTATCTACAAATGCTGAATCCCCAATTTATCCCTTCCTACTCCCTTCCCCCCCGGCTAAGTTTGTTTTCTTTGTCTGTGAGTCTTACTCTGTTTTGTAAATAAGTTCATTTGTGTCCTTTTTTTGTTTTTAGATTCCACGTAGAAGTAGTATCATATGGTATTTTTCTTTCTCTTTCTGGCTTACTTCACTTAGAACAATCTCCAGGGCCATCCATGTTGCTGCAAATGGCATTCTTTTATTCTTTTCATGACTGAGTAGTATTCCCTTGTATAAATATACTATAACTTCTTTATCCAGTCATCTGTTGATGGTCATTTAGTTTGTCTCCATGTCTTGGCTATTGTATATAGTGCTGCTATGAACATTGGGGTGCATGTATCTTTTTAAATTGGAGTTCTCTCTGGATATATGCCCAGGAGTAGGATTGCTGGATCGTATGGTAAGTCTCTGTTTAGGTTTTTGAGGAATTTCCATTCTGTTTTCCATAGTGGCTGCACCAAACTACATTCCCACCAACAGTGGGATACTGAGAAATTTTGACTGTATCTCCCTCATTTTTATAAGCTCTTTCTCTGGTACTGACATTCCACACTGCATAAAATTAGTTTCATATCTAAATGAGAAAAAGATGTCATTTTTGGGTGCTGATTGCATCTAAGCAAAGAGAATTTTGTGGCACATGTGTAAGATCATCTCCAAAACGGACCAAATATTGAATGTACAGGAAGGTTATTAGTAAATTCACATTCTTAGGAGTTTTCCTTATGTTTTACATAGTAAACTAATTCAAGAAGGGTCTACCTGATAATTTTTTAAATCATTTGTACACAGACAAAGTGATTTTGGTTTTCATTTGAGGTTTTCCATATCAAACAGAAGTGCTCCAACATTTGCATATTTTAAGTCACGTCAGTGCATCGTAAGCTGAAAGGCTTCCATCTTCCTGGTTGTAAATCTAACAGAGCCTTTCCATCCCAGGTGTTTCCAACCTGTTTATCTTCATTAAACTAGATTAGAACGGGTTGCAGTGACAATCAGAGACTCCTGAAAAGATAAAACAAATCCAGTAAATCTCAGCATGCTTGAGGTGTTGCCGCAGAACCCAGACTGCCTGGATGAGGCTGCGTGAGGTGATCTGTCTCCGTGAGCTAACATGGAGGTCCCACCTCACTGTCTCTCTTGATTTATAAGTTGCCTTGGAAGTCTTTGACCAGGAGTTGTATTACCCTGCTTTCAGAACTCCATGAGTTCCAAGTTTCCCTCCAATGAAAGCATTTCGTGTTCAGTGGAATTCAGTGACAACCCACATTCACGGACTGGCTTGACATCTCCAGGTGTGAGTAGATACACAATGACGTAAGGAAGGCTAAACCGATTTACCTACGGACGTCACCCTCATGCTCTGTGTGTGGATCCATGTTTCACTTGCATCACTCAGGTTTCTCACTACCATGCTTTCCATAATGATGGCTAAGAGCCTGTGCATACTCACAGACTTCTTGGCACTGTGGAAACTGGCCTGTGTGTGTTCTGTTCTTCCAGCCTGCGACACACCATGCAATGTGGGTATCGCTGTTCCCTCCACTTTATAGATAAGAACACGCAAGTAACTTGGGGGACCCACATCTAATAAATGGTCGATGAGACCCATTTCTATCAGTGGCATAACTGAGAGCCACAGGGACTACATTCAGGACTGCTGACTGTCAAGTCCAAATACTATCATTGATGAGGTTTCCGGCTTGTCTTCTGGTCTGTGGACTTTATCATAAATTAATACAGAAGGTGGGCTTTTTAACTGATGATGTGTGTTCCAACAGAAAAATTGTAAATAGAATCTAATGAAAACAGTAAAATCAATTTTTTAAAAAAGTTCTTTTGGGCCTTTACATTATCATTCTGAATTTAAGTCTCACTTTTAAACTAATTAGATTAAAAATATGTAAGAGATTGGCTTGTATATGATCTACATCACTAGATATGAAAGCTATGTTGGTCTTAAAAACGTATATTCTAGGTTTTAATTTGTCTTATCAAAAGGCTCTCAACCCCATTATTTATAATTAAAGTGGTCAGCTGAATTCTAAAGTGCAGCTACTGCACCTGATTTTCCAGCCATGTATGTTAAAGGCCTTGCCTCGTGCTTGCCGCACCGCTGCAGTGAAAGGCACACCCCGCGGTCCGTGGGCACCGAGTGTCGGTGCTCAGCAGCCCAGGTCAGGTGCAGGAGCTGCGGCCTGTGGTCCCCTCCAAGGCAGCCCCTGGTTTTAGACGCTGTGTGTGTCTGAAAACTGCATCTCCACATGTTTGTAAAAATTTTTCACTAATTCACTACTGCTTTCATTTACTCCGACCGAGTTTGGCATCATCATTAGTTGAAAGAGAGAGAGGGAGGGAGAGAGAGAGGGAGGGAGAGAGAGAGGAAGGAAGGAAGGGAGGAAGGAAGGAAGAGAGAGAGAGAGGAAGGAAGGAAGGGAGGAAGGAAGGAAGAGAGAGAGAGAGAAAGAAAGAAAAAAAGAAAGAGAAAGAGAGAAAAGAAAAAAGAAAGAAAGAAAGGGATAGATAGATAGATAGATAGATAGATAGATAGATAGATAGATAGATAGATAGAGGGAGGGAAGGAAGGAAGAGAGAGGCAAATTGTATTAGGCAGGTTATAAAATGTGATGGGCCAACATGTGGAAGCAGACACTGTGAGGACTGTTTGACTATAACTGCTGATGACTGTACCCACTTGTTTCTTCCATGAAAACCATGGCCTGTGGCTGTAGCCCTGAACTCAGTCTGACACAAAGTCATGACTTTCTCTGCCCCCTGTGGCCGCCAGGACGTTCCGCCCAGACTACATCACAGGCACAGCCGCCGCCACTGGCTGGTGCCGTCCAATAGCAACTCACAAACGGGTAGGCCTCTGGGGGTTAAAACAAAATTGTCCTGACTCTCCTGGTCTTCCCGACCAGATCCCTCTCTGGAAGCAGCCTCACCAGCTGTCACTCTGAGGACTGCATGTAGAAATGAGCCAGGACCGAGCTTCACGCAGCCAGTCCATTAAATCAGACAGTGAACAGACAGAGCCATTTCTTCTATATTGTCTGCAATAGAATACATTCAGAGTACTGCCTATTTCACCGTAATTATCAGCAAAATGATTTTCATTGAATTTCATTTCTTCTCTTAATAAAAAGAGCCTTCAAAATGAATAATACAAAATTTTCCACTCATTTTTTATACTTATAAACCACAAAGCATTCACCAGAAAAGAAATGACCCCCAAATGAATCACAAAGGTCATTCACTGTAGGGTTAAGATTCTCTTTTTTTAATGTCTATAAAGGTTTGTGAATTCTTCTATGATTAAACTGTTCAGACACCCTCAAATTATTAGTCAGTTGATGAAATGTGATACAGTTCTTTTTTTATTGTTTACAGACTTTTGTGCTGCCTTTGAAGTACAGTTTAGAAAGCTCCAGCATATTTAGTTCATTTGCTTATAAAAAGTCTGTTAAAGTCTTCTCTAGAAGCTTTGTATAAATGGTCAAGTTGGTGTATTTTCCAAAGCTGTTGGGAGAGGTAAAAACTGTGACAATTAGATTATTTTAATATGGTGTGGTCTGTGCGTTTATTCAAATTTTATCTGTGAAAGGAAGATTTTAACTAATCTCAGAAATACACACACACAGAAACCCCGTTTTAGCTATTCTGGTCTGAAATCCGTGTTTGTATTCTGAGTAGTCACCGCCCTGCCTGCCGCCTCCGTCTCTAGCTCCCTGGGCGAGTTCACTCCTCCCCGCTTCCCAGGCGAGCCCTGCAGCTCCCTCCCTAATGGACTCTGTGCTCTGGAGGCCTGGGGCTTTAGCTTCCTGCTCCTCCCGACTGACAGCTGGATCACTGATGGTCGGGGGCCTCCGTGAGACTGGTGACCAGGTGGGTTTCCTCACTTGGTTAAGTGCTTTAACAGAACTCTCTTCAGTGTGGAGCAGCATTCTGTAGCTCTCAGCTACTGATACGTGTTCACAGGCTCTGGTAATCCATGTAAAGTGGTCACTAACTGAAGGATTTCGCTCTGCTTTGTTTTCCACTCACATAAAGCATCCAGGCTCTACAGTTAGATTAACTGGATTTGAATAAGACTCTCAACCACTTGTGCTCTGTCAGCCAAGAGCATTTGCTTCCTCTCTGTCTCAAATCCTGCCCATAAATCCAGGTTACTCGTGCGTGGTTTGAAGACAGATTGAAGAAAGAAAGATAGAAAGATAGACAGACAGACAAACAGACAGGTGGTGATGAAGGTGGATCACAGCAATGACAAGCGCAGCTGGACACAGAGACGACTCTTAGCTGCTGTTACGTCATCACCATCACCACGGGAAGCATCTCATTCCAGGTATCCTGAAGAACACGGCGTTAGACTCTTACGCCCTAAATTTGAAGAATGCATTTCAGGTCAGTTGAACCAGGAAATGCATATACTTATATTAATATATACTGTGTTATAATGTATAGTATGTGTACTGTGTACACACGCACACACATGTATATGGAACTTTAACTGCATTTTCCAGGCCCCCCATTCCTAGGGCAGTCTCCCGCCTGTGTTCTCAGAGCGCCCGCCCCTCCCTCCTGTCCACGTGGACCACACGGTGGGGAGCCCTGTGAGGTGGCACGTCACAGGGCGCTGGCTGCCACCACGGTGTTCAAGTATAAGCCAAGGGCACCGTTTCCCAGTACTCCTAAACCTGACAGCTGATCAGTGTACAAAAGTGACTTTGATTTCCTGAGGTTCACAATGAAAAAGGTAAAATTTCCCTTTTTCCACATTATTGTCACGTGGTCACTAGCACTGGAGTAAGTATGCTCCTGTGTGTCATGAAAACTTCCAGGGTCAGAGTTCTCTATCCGGCACACGTGACCTTCCTCGCAGGGCTCAGGAGAAAGCGGGGTGCCAAAACCAGCATCCCAGTGACCTGCGTCACGAGCACTGGACAGGGAGGTGTCCGTCGCTGGCCCACAAGTACCAGTGCTCTGACCATCAGGGTCCATTCCGTCACTGGCTTCCCTACACAGCGTCAGGTCCCAGCAGGAGGTGCCCAGGAGAGGAGGTGACAGAGGACAGGGACCCTCTCATTCCCCTGGGTCTCCCCCTTCCTTCCCAGGTTTCCCAGGAGGCTTCTCGCTGGGAGAACACTGGTTCCTGGGCCGCTCACTCGCAAAACGGCAGGTTAACTGTGAGCTAACCTTGATAATCTCATCATCTTCCTCCGTGCACACGTTGTTGTCTCTCTCCTCTCAAAAAGGAGAAAAAATTCAAAATGTTTTTATCTGCCAGAAATTGCTTAGTATCTGTCGTTAGAAACTGGAAGCACAGGAGCTCTGCTTTGCGGTGCCTGTGGCGGTGGTGACGTCACGGTGGTGCAGAGGGCAAGGAGGGAGTTCGCGTTCAGTGAGGGCTTCTCTGGTGCCCAGGGCACCCCTCTCAGAGCTGTACTTTCATTAAGCGGTTTGTTGCGTCCAGCAACTCTGGCATGAGGCCCGCACTCTTCTCATGTTACAAATGGAAGAGCCAGAGTTTGGAGAGTCAGTGAGGAGGACCAGCTCACGCAGCACGAAGCCGAAACGTGCGTTCTTACGGTGAGGTTCAGGGGCAGCCCTCTGGGCACAACCCTGGCATGGTGATGATGGTGGTGACCACATCTTCTGTGAAAAACAAGACCTTATAAATGCAGCAGGGTTAATGGGGGACGCGTGCCTGTTCTGTTTCCCTTGGAATCAGAACACCAACTGAAATTCTCAGGTCTTAATGCAGCCCAGAAGTCTCTGTCGAAGATCTGTGTTCTAGTTTCAAGACTTCACACACAGACCAGTCAGGGCACAGCATGGGCCATTGGAGGATGGCTCTGCCTTTGCCGGGAGATGAAAGCAACATGCTTGAGTGCAGTCCGCTCTGTCCTCCAAGGAGTGCGTGCACACTCGCAGGGAGCAAAGAGTGAACGATGTGAAGCAGGTGCCCGCTTCCATTTCCTCTTTACTAAAGAGCTGGCGGAAGCTCTTAGGGTTCTTTTGTGTCTTTTTCTTCTTCCTTTATGTGAGATGTGTTGATCATCGGCTGCTCTACGCTGCTTCATCTTGTTTGATCTACATTAGGGTGTCACCTACTTGGTTTCCAGGCTCTTACCCTCAGCTTCAGTTTATAAATTTTCTGAAGGCTTATCTTAAGTACAAGCTTATCAGTGGGTCTCTGCAGAGATCTGCTTTCTACAGCGTCTTGCATTGCTTTGTTATCATTCTGGAAGATGGCCTGGTTTTTCTGCCAAGTGGTGATCCCGCCGCCTCCTTCCGTCTTTGTTTTATTCCTTTGTTTTACTCTGTTGAAGGGAAGCCTGTATCCTCTGCTTCAGCAGAACTTCTCCAGCTCAGCCAGAACTGATGCCCCATTTGGGCAGGAATGCAGATGTCATGAGAGTGCCTGTGCATGAAGTGCTGAGTGTCCCGCCTCGCGTGGGGGTGTAGAGGGTTTAGTGTTGACCTTTTTGTGCCCAGTGAGTACCATGCAGGCCACACCACACACAGACACACACACACACGACTGTGCTGCGTCCACCCGGACCTCAGAAGCCGCTCATCCTGCGGCCCCACCACCAACAATACGGCCAGTTGACAGTCGTGCGGTCCCAGTGTTTGTTGGGCACTGTTCTATTCTAGGACCTTAAAAGGTTTGTGAAACCGAGTCTTTTGGCTAATAGAATTTTCTGATTAACTGAAGTTTACCTAGAAATCTTTCTTTACTTTCATTTACCAGACCGTAAACTCATGGAACTGCAGAAGTGGACAGGATTTCAAAGCCCATTCAGCTCTGTGCCCGAGAAACCCTCGAGCTGCTGTGTCAGAGACGCAGTGCGACCGTGGCTGGGCGGTGGTGGGTCTTCCTGGTGAACTGTGGGGAAGACGGGAGGGCCTGAAATCCGGGGCTCTCCGTGGCCACTTCCGGTGCTGGGGTCTCCCTCCCCGCCCAGCCTTTACCTGAGGTGGGGAGCTGCCCCTTAAATCCTGGGCTCCTCATCTGAGGACCTCATGAGCAGAAAAGAAAGCCTTTCCCCAGCTCCATTTCAAAAGCAGTCAACTTAGATAAGACCTGGGGGAGCGCCCACCCTCAGCCGCCTCCAACTCAGGGAGCCGTGATGGCTGGGCTCCCAAATGCTGGTGGCTCCCATCCGAACTCGGTGGCCGAAGCAGAGGCAAGATACCGTTTCCCCAAAGGAGGGAGGTATTGGGTGTGGAAAAAAAAAAAAAAAAAAACAGAAAGAAACTTCAGTGTTCGCCTTTTATTTTGCAGTTGACAATACTGTGCCACAGATATTTAAGATATCTCCGAAGTTTATGTTGGCTGTTGGCTACAAAGCTAAGATTAGAATCTAGAGGTCCCCAAGCTCCAGGAAAAATGCATATGTCCTTGACGAAAATATTTCTGAAAGTTCCGATTCCTGGGGAAAGAATTTAAAATGTGTTCGATGTCTGGCAGTCATGTGTCACCTCGACTGTCATCGTAAAGTGGTGCATGTGCTGAGGAGTCAGGTTCTTCACTAATTACATGGGACACATACCTTGGCATTTAATAATCCAGAATGTCAATATGAAGTGAACCTGTTTTCCTAACATTTTATTTCTTTTTTAAAATAATCAGTAGGAAAAAAAAACAGTTTAATTGTGGGTTTCAGTTGAACATTAAAAGTTTTCTGACCATCTATAGACTTCATGTGAACTTGGAAGCTCTTTGATACCCAGGTAGTGTTCTGTCACTGACAGATAACCTCCCCTTCACTATCCTCCCGCTAATAAGCCTGCAGTGGTCTGGCCCTTGTGTCAAGAGGAAGACAGGCATAAATACTCTCCTGGTGAAAGACGTGGACTTTTGATGAGTTGATTTGTGTCATGATCTTATTTTTAATAAGAGCATTTTTAAGAAGCTAAAAATAAGTCCATACGTGTAGTACTGTGCATCGCAGACTCAAGTCACTTCCATCTTGTTAATATCTAACCCCTGTCTTTGAAATGCTAATTATTGGTTTTAAAAAGCAGTTGAGGAGAAATGTACCCAAAGCATCCTGATTTATGAGATCTAACTGCAAAGCTGGGGCCCCTGAAGATCTTGAAGGGTGTGTGAGTGAAGGCGTGTTTCTGCAGGGCGGCTGGAGGGAAGCGGGGATGCGGAGCAGCTGTCCCATCATGCTAGGCGCTCTGTGGTGTCTCTTGTTCTGAGCCGTTTCTGCTGGTATCAGTCAGGCACTCTTGTCACACGCTCCCCGGTCAACACTCTGAATCAGAACCAGCTTTGAGGATAAACTGAGGTCTCCAGCTCCAGGCCTGTAGTGTGCATGTGCGTGTATCCCGTACATGTGTATGTGTATGTGTGTGTACAGGAGCTGCTGCTCCAGGTCGTGATGGGGATCCCTTCATACCACCAGCATTCACTGCTGCTCGAAGAGTTAAGTGAAACTGTCCTCCTCAGAGCTCCCCTCCCGGGCAGGACCCTGGATGCCTGAACTCAGGCTGGGGACTGACGTATGAGACCTGGGCAGGGACAAGAGACACATTATGCAAATGCAGACATTTCTTGTGCTCGATACGTAAATGCAGCACAATTACTGGGAATGTCTAATGCTGAGCGATAAACACGCCCTTCCACATACCCTGTAGACGGGCTCCTCGGAGGACAGAAAATGAGAGAGAAAGGTGGGAGTGGGAGTCAGATGACCACCTGGGCCCTGCTCAGGAAACAGCAGATAACCTTACCACGGCATTCGGGAAGAGGAACTGGTCTATAAAAATTAATTGAGATTGATCGTTCTAATTGTGGTCGAAGTTGGTGATACCATTCCAATAACGTGCAGAACTCTCTGCAAGATTGTTACATTTCAACCACACGATGAGTCGTGCTCACAGACTTGATTTCCTCGTTATATTGTTTCTTCTCTGGAACGTTCCCTCGAAAGTGTTAGACGTGCAGCCCTCTGAAGTCCTCCCTGATGCTGTCTCACGCAGCAGCAGACGTCTGGCCCCCAGAGAGCACGCAGTGAGACATCCACCGTGGTCTTAGCAGCTGCGGCCGGTGGGGGTCCTGTTTACGCCCAGAGTTCTCTATGAAACTCTCTCGTGTCCTAGAATGTACCATGTGCTGCCAGATATTCCAGGCCAGCAAAGATGGTCTGTCAGTAATCACTGCATCACACTGGCACCTGCTCGTCTGGGCACCTCGCTCCTCCAGGGGGAAAGCAAGGACTCAGAGTCAGACAAAACTCACTCTTCCCCTCTTCCAGTTAGTAGTTTTGCAACCACATTAAAGCTGCATAATCTTTCTACACGTACGTTTTCTGCTCTTTAAAATGTACGTCACAGGACACGGGGCAGGATGTACCCCTGCAGTCTGTGCGAAGCGTGACGCCCACCTTGGGCGCCGCAGACGTCAGCACCTGCTCCCTTCACACCCGTCGGGACGCCTCCCCTGCAGACTCTAGGGCAGCGGAGTTCCAGGAAAGGGCAGTGCAAACGGGAGAGGCAGGGACCCGGCCTCTGCAGGGACTTCAGCCATGGGCCCTGAGCTCCCCTTGCAGGGTGGGTGTGGGGGCCTCTTCCTGCCTTGCACGGGCCCAGTTTCCTCACGTCCCACGTCTGGCTTGTCGGTCTGTTCTGTCACCTGCTTAACCAATATCCTGCTAAATCTTCATTGTAAAGACTCAGAATTGCTTCTGTGTTCTTGACCCATTACCATCTGTTTCTTCTTGTGCCGTATAATTAACGTTTACCGAAGGCCATCCGGCTTCCCGGGTGCCCTGGGCGGGCTCAGTCAGGTTCCTCTGCCTCCAGGAGCTCCCTAATCTTTCTGGACACAGTGGCCTTCACCCTGACCCTCCTCGTCTCCACCACCCCCGTGACGTGCGGCTTTGTACCGTCTGTGTGCTGTCATTTGACGCATTCATTCATTTTTGTCTTATTTCTCAAAAGGAGTTCCTAGAGGGTACGAGTTGTGTTTATACTTTTTCTCCCTCAGAACTACCACAGGCACCTTCATGCAAAATCAAGGCTCAGGTACTGAAAGGCCGAGGCCCCTTGTGTCTCATTGCTGGGATGGCAGTCTTAAAGAGAAGGGTGGAAAACCACAGCGTCTCCCCGCTGGGGAAGGCACTGCAGGTCAGGTCATGTAATTTTCCGGTGCACATGTGGGGACACAGAGATCAGGAAGGGCCGATGAGTTTGTTTAAGGGCCTCAGAGCTCTGGAGACTCCTGCTTCCTCACCAAGTACATGTTCCAGTAACAGAGTGGTGTGCACCTCGGCCTTTAGGAAAAGACGAGGCGTTCAGAGGGAATAATGTCTAATTGTTTGTCTTCAGTCTTAAAAACTTGATTGTTTATTAATCACAGAAAAGCAGGCCTATAGGGCATTTAAAACATCTTGATTGTACATTATTTCAAAATACCTGCTACTTCTGGTAAATGATTCAGAAGTAACCAGACAAGTTTGAAAACTGATTTTGTGCCCTCTGTTCAGTTACTGTTTGAATATTTATATTTTCAAGACAGCTAAATCTGCCCTGCCATATATCTAGTTAATGTACTACTGTTAGTGAAATGGTGATTATTGGGGGAAAGTTTCATCGTGAGAAATGGGGGAAAAAAAACAAAATGATCACGACCCCGTGGAGTCTGGCTGTGGTGGCTCCGCAGGCATTCTCAGCGCAAGAGGAATTCTCGAATCTCAGCCTCAGCGCAGCTGCTGCTGCTGTGGGGAGGGAGGCCTGGAGCTGAGCAGACCCGTTGTCAGTTCCCAGGTGAGTCACAGTTACGGTGGCCCCGCTGAAGTAAGCCACTGGCATTCTAAAGACCAGGCAGCGGGCACAGCACACCTGGGCTCAGAGAAGCAGCACAGGAGGAGCCTCCCCTCTCGGACATCAGGCCCTCGGAGGAGAGAGCAGGGAAGCTCGGTGTGTCCTGGGACGTCAGCGACGCCTGCTGTAACCCCCGGAGGACGGCCGGGGCCCACGGGGAAGGGGGCCTGCTCGGCTTGCTACCCTGCCCTTCCGCTGGCGCAGCACCCAGGACCGTGTTTAGGGAGAACAGACGACCCCCGAGGAGCGGCCACGAGAGGAGGGCTGGCCTCCCCACGCTTCTCCCAGGACGCCTCCTTGGGCCGGTCTCCTTTCCATCTGAAAGAGTGAACTCACATGGAAATCTGCTTGCTTGAGAAAAGAAGCAGTTCCGTGGTATCACTGCTCCTTACAGATAACCCCGTGACTAGTCCTGCAGGAGCCCTGCAGGACAGCTGCCGCCCCGCAGGTCAGGGTGAGGCGGGCAGCGGACCTTCCTCCCACCCCCCTGGGGACCTCACTTGGCCCTAAAGCAACTCGTCAGGCGCATTCTCTCCTGAAGCAAGAAATGGGACCTGGTCCCCATGTTGCATTTGGGGGAAAATGCTGACATCATCAACTTTACACTAAGGAAAAGGAGAGAAAACAAAACAAAATGTGACTCTAGCCTTTAATTCCTGCCGAGGACGTTAAAGACACGGAGCAGAACTCTGTCCCTGAGCAGAAAGAACGTGTTAGAATGAAATCAGCGTTTCATGTTTTCCTTTTAACGGAGGTGCTGGAGATTGCACCCAGGACCTCGTGCACGCTCAGCACGCGCTCTGCCGCTAGGCTGCTACCTTCCCCGCTGAAGTCGGCGTTGAGAAGTTTGTCGAGTGCAGATACCATTCTGATAGTTTGGGATGTCACTGTTTAATTAGCTGTTGCAACAAGATAGCTGTGGAAACAACCGTTATCTGTGCTCAAAATAGACATATTTAATAGTCCACAGATAATACAGTATCAACATGCCATGTAATATGAACAATAAGAGGTTTTCAAGAAATACCAGGGAAACATGGAAGTTAAGCAATAAAATACTTCCCCTGTAGTGTTTGTAGGTCTGTCTACTGTGAGGGACCCAATATAAAAAAGACCTTAGAGAAAATACCTACTTAAATACTGTTTAATTAATTATTATTAAAGTATTGTTTAATTAGCATTAATTAAATGATATTTAATTAATTAGGGGAAATAGCTAATTAAACTTCAAAAATTTAAGGAGTGGTCACTGAGCAAATTATCCGTAATGCAGTCACCGTGTGGTATTTGTGTCTCAGTTACATGGAGAGCAGGACCTTCTCAGTGCTGCGTGGACCTGGGGTGTGAAACAGGCAGCCCAGGGCTGTTCTGTCCATCTCAGCACAGCTGCAGGACACGTTCAAACCTGTCGGCTCCCGGGCCTTTCTGCTCAGACCCAGCCGTACCACGTCTTACTCTGATTCAGAGCTGCAGGGCAGGTCCTGGTCCCATTCCGTATCTCGGAGTTTCCCCAGCACTCAAACACTCAGAGTTGGGCGTAGCAAAATGTGACCTGAGCCGACACGAAGCTCTTCCTACCGAGTGAGAACAGCGTGTTTCTTTCCCCTTGGCTCTGTCAGTGCGGGGACGACAGGGTGCCTGCATCACTGACCCCGGGGCGGTGGGGCGGGGCACCAGAACCCCAGCGTGTCGCCTTCCTGACTTACTGATGAGTAAGTTTTCTCATTAGAAAACTGCCTTTGTAAAGGTTAATTAACTTTATACAAATCTGGGGAAATTCGAGTTCTGAAACCCACCTGGGCCCCTCAGGTTGAGGCCGGCGCTAAGGACTTGCACCCGCAGTGGCCCTCACAGCCCTGAAGATGAGAGTCTCCTCCCATCTGGCCTCCTGCCGCCCCCTCATGGGTCCTCCCCAATTCCTCCAACTCACCAGACACCCTTCTGCCTCAGGGACTTTGCACTTGCTCTTCCTGCTCCTGGGAAGCCTCTTTGACCAGATGTTTGCATCACTCGTTCCTCACCACTTGGAGGGCTCCCCTAAAATCCAGCTCTCTCAGTAAAGGCTCCCCCGATCATACTATTTAAAATTGAAAATATCTTTCTAAGAATTTATCCTTCTCTGTCGCGTCCGGCACCCCTTCAGATGGTGTGCCTTTTACTTACCCTGTTTGTTGTCTCCCACACTAGATCTAAGCTCCACAAGGACAGGTGCTTAAAAAATACGTGCGTAATTTCCATGGGGAACATGCTTTGTGTGCGTGTGTGTGTGCTGTGCGCTCTCTGTGCATTTCTTCCAGATAGTGCACATAGGTCCAGGCATTCTGAACCCACCGTTTGTAAGAGAAAGTCTTTGTTCTGTGAGTCGGATAAGCTGGCTCATGATTCGTCCTGCTAACTTTCGTGTTCAGGGATGGAAATGTGATTCTCAGAAAGGATCATTACTTTCTCTAGAAGGAAGGCGATCAAATTCCTACTGCTTTCATCTTGATTTTATGTGAGGTGCTGTATTTTTTAAGCTGAAAAGACCTTGAGAGTTTAGAACTTTCAGGAGAGCATCTCTCAACTCCACTCCCCTGGACTTTGTGGCCCCACGTAAGGGGAGTCACAGAGGCCTCGTTCAGGTTCAGCAACCGGTCCTTTCTTACTTTTGGACACAAGTTGACAGATGTTTGCTGAGGGCTGTGCGTGAGGCCGAGGATGCTGCAGTGAGCCTGGCAAGTCTCCGCATCGCGTGGAGGGTGCAGTTTGTTGGGGAGAAGATGGAAATGCACAATCACAACCTCCTGGAAGGGCCGTGAAGCAAAGAGCAGTCTGTTGGGGGGCCCGGCAAGGAGTCGCGCCCGCACGCACGTGCCCATTGGCCACCCGAGGGCTCGGGCCCCTCAGCCCCGACCGCCCTTGTCGAGTCTGTGCTTCCCTGAGCCTGTGCTGGGTTGACCCCAGGTGGGCAGATGAGACTTGCTTTGCTAGGACCGACCTTCTGTGGAACTGGAGGCTTTCCCCGAGGTCAGGCCAGAACGCGGCTCTGCGTGTTGGCCCGCCTGTGGTGTGGATGCTCGGGGATGCTCACGTACCACCTCCCCGTCGCGGGGTACCTTCCGCCTGCTGGGGCCTCGGCTGTCGAATCTCCCCGCCCACCCCCGTAAGCCCCTGCCAGCTGTCGGGGCTGCCTTTCTCCAGCAGCACTGCTCCCGCTGGTGACCTTTCCCAGAGCCCCTGTGCCTCTTAGAAACGCTGAGTGGCTTCAGACTCCAGGTCTCCCCGTCCAGGCTGTTGTGATGCTTCCAAACGGGGACGCTCGTGATGAGTCCTGGAGCTGCGCGGCCCGCTGCGGGCACGCAGGTGAGCAGCAGGGACAGGGACAGGGACGGGGGCTGGTGACGCCCTGTGACGTGGGGGGCGACCCTCTTCGGAGCCCGCGACGTACTGCTCAGGAAGTGTGTGGATCACTCACGAAGCTGTGCTCCTGCAGTCGCCTCCCCTGTTCCCACCACAGGCAGCCTCCATGCTCAGGTAACAGCCCGGGGACTGGCGGGTGCCCGGGACCCAGCACGGACTCGGAAGAGGCTGGATTGTGAGTGAACTGATTTCACACCAACGCTCTGTGAACTCTCCCCTCATTCTTCCATCCTAAATTCCAGACATCCACATATAAATACTCTCCTTGTTTGTGACCGCCGCCGGCGGGTTTATCTTCCACCTTCAATTGTGTTAAATTCTTTGGCAGCAGCAGACGCACTTCGCGTTTACGTGGCACCCGTGGCGTTTCTCATCACGCCCAGTGTAGAGTGACAGCGACAGTGTCCCACTTCCCGCTGAGTGAGCTGTTATCTCGGCTTCCAGTTTCCAGTGGGAGAGCTTGTCTTCCCGGACAGGGGCTGTGGGAAGCGCGTGTGGCCATTTATGTTTTAATTTATTACATTAAATAAAACCAAACGTTTCCTCCCTCAGTTACACTCACCACATTTCAGCCACACAGTAGCCGCTTGTAACTGCCCGCTCCAGGACGGGGTGGAGCGGAGAACCTTCCGTCCTTGGGCAGCGCTGCTGCAGGAGCCGAAGGGAAGCCCTGCCACGCTGCGTCCGCTGTAAATGATGGAAGGTGTCTATTTGCTCGCATCCCTCTCTTCAGGGATGTGTTTCTGGTGGCTCTTCTTTTCTAATCTAAAGTCCAACCTCGAATATAAAACAAAGGGCATCTTTAGAAACTAAGCAGCTTGCAGAAGGCCTGGCGGAACCCGGAGAGAATGGCCCAGAAGCGGGCGGCCCCCCACGTGCCCTGTTCACACGGCACGACTTCAGTGAGGCGCGGGAGCTCCGGCGGGACTTGCACACGAGCCCTTCTAGGAGACGAGAGCGGGTGGCAGTCCACAGCCTCCAGGGCTGCACGGGGGAACGTCCTGGAGCTGGGGCTCAGTGTGACAAGTGGTGAGGGAGGGCTGGAAGGGAGCTTCGGGCCAGGTCACAAAATGCCTTAAATGCCAGACCGTGATTAGCACTTGAAACTGAGTGTGTGTACTTACGCATCCGTGTGTCGTGTGTGTGGCCGCATGTGGGTGTTCAGGCGTGCGTGTGAATGCGTGTACGTACGAGTCTGTGTTTATGTTTGCGGGGGTGTGAGAGGTGTTCTGTGCGTGTGTGCGTGTGCACGTCTGCATGTTCATGTGTGTGTGTATTTCGTGTGTGTGTTTGCACTTGTGTGTTTATGTGCTTATCTCCTCCATGAAGCAACGAGCTCTCTGAAGCCTGGGAGTGACTTCTCTTGTTTTTGGGAAGGCACCTGGCTCCTCGCGGACACACCAGTGCGTGCTTGCTCATGAGTATATTCACATTATTGAAGTAAGCCACGCTTAAAAGTCATGGAACTCTCACCTCTGAGAGTGGAAGGGGGAGAAAAGCAGATGCAGGAAGCTTTATAGAGGAAATGTTGACTTGGGTAGATGTCAGAGGACCTTTGATGAATAATTTAGGGATAAGGAATACTCTGGGTGAAAATGCCACTTCTAACCAGTGACAAACAGTGAAGGCAGAAAATCAGCCAGGTTACTTACTGAGTCATGAAGGATCATGAAGGAATTTAGTTCCCTGCGACCTTCTCGATGTCCTGATTTAAGGGTCAGACATAAAAAAATGGCAGGGAAATGAAAAATGCCACATGTTTCAATGACCACGAGATAATTTTGAGAGGACGCTAATGGCTACCTCTGAGGTGATGTAGCTGCACCTCTTTTAGTGTGTCTTTCCATTTGTAAACATTTGCAGGTAGCGATTAGCCTGTGCCCTCGCTGTGCAGGCTGTAATTACTGCTCCCGCAGAGAGCATTCTGGTGGCGAACGGGACGTCAATCATGGAAGGAGCACCTTATTCCTCGTGTACCCTTTTCTTGCAATGCAAGGGTGTTCCCTGAAAATTATTGATCAATATTTATACCATCTTTGGATGCATTTTCTCGTCTTCATTTCAAATTCTTAAGGAAAAGGGGCAAAGGTAACTCTGCCTACTATTCACACTTATTTTCAGATTACCTCATTGCCTCTGTTTAGAAAAATAATACAACTTTTTTGCCATAAAAACAGAATTAAAACATGGCTTCACTTCCTGTCTTTGGCCCCTACTTACTGTATTAATTATAATGTTGCTAATGCAAATATGAAAAGAGAGTTTTACTGTTTTACAGCAAATCAAAGACATAACTTTCTACTCTCTATTGAATTAACAGTACATTTATTTCCTGAGAAACATCTGCTTGTTTTCTTATGAGATTCCCAGTAGAAATCGAACCCTCAGAATTCAATTTGAGATGGCACAATTTACTCATTTCAGAGCTCTTCATGGAATGTTAACTCTCCAGAGATTAGACCATCAAATGTGCCCATTAATATAGGCGCATTCAAATAGACATGACACAGCTCAGGACCGCTTCCACTGAGAGAGAGCATTTTGAATAATCTCTCCCCAAATGGTTGGAAACAGGCTGGTTCTCACTGAAGAGCTCATGTTTTCTCGTGTCAGCCAAGAGTTCAAGTTCAAGTTCAGAAACTCAACCTTTGAGGTGAGAAATGCTCTCACAGGAGACATACATTCCTTTTGCTTTAATCTACATTTGTTCTAAAGAGATTTTCTATGCTAACTTCAAATCAGCTATGAATTTAAGACAAATCTGAAGAAGTATATTATGTGAAAAACCAACAGTGCTCCCTCCACATGCCGTCACTCAAGAGGCCAGCTGAAGGTGTTCCCGAGGTCCTGACCAGGGACAGGTGGTGAATTACCATCTGTGTGGCCTCATGGTTAAAAGCATGAGTGTAATGTCAGGTATCTGAGTTTCGACTCCAGGATCCACCACTCACTAGCTGTGCGATCTCAGGCAAGTTACCCGACTTCTCTGGTCTTCAGTTTCCTCATGAAAATAGGCGTAGTCATTGGATCCACGTCACAGAGTTCTTGTGATAATTACATGGAGACAATAGTTAAAGCCCTGAGCATAATTCTAAGCACGTATTAAGCACTAAATAAGTATTAGCTGTTACTATTAGTGATTAACTCAGCCAAAAATTTGCAAGTCACTATTATTATCCCAAGAAGAATAAAAAACCATGCCTGTACAGTTACTCAAGGGTAGAAAGTATCGCAGAGCATTTGGAACTTCTGTTCTGGAATCTGAAGACCTAACATGGAATGTGGATTCCTAAGAATGTTTGCGTTATTTCCTCTGAATTCACTGTGTTTTTGAAGTCTGTCACTTACACAGAGGGTGCGTGTGAGCCATCAACCAAAGAGGATCAATATTATCCCCACGGTGCCTTCTCGCCCACTCCCTCCCCTGAATTACCGGACTTTCATCGGGTCTGCGTTTGTCCCGGGACCCCGCCGAGCAGTGCTGGGCTGGGGGACTTCCGCAGCGACCGGGGGAAGACGAAGAGCAAGCCAGGCCTGGGTCACTGGGGAGCTTTCACGTCTGATAAAATACACGTTCACCCAGGACGGAGCAAAAGGACGTTCAGAGGAGACGTGGGAGACTAATGCTGAACTAGGGACGGAGCTCTGAGAGCTGCTCCCCGCAGCGTGGAGAAGGAAGGGCATCCCACACCTGGGGCGCAGCCCCTGGCGGGGACGGGGCTGGCTGCGTGCATGCCCTTGTCAGAGGTGGTGCAGATACTACCAGTTCCCCGAGTCTCAGCTGAATGTGAAGCCCGAGGTTGTTTATGAAAGAGAGACAGATATTTGATGCCTCGTGTTTAGCTGACGGTGTGACCAAGTTTCCAGAATCGAGAAACAAGAAACGGATGCGGAGCGCTAGACGAAGCGGAGCTGGGCCGCAGCGGCTGGGGCTGTGGAGAGGGCGCGGCTGGAGGCCGTGGGCGCCGGCTCGGGCCTGGGAACAAACGCCCTGCGTGGATAGAGAAGCGGAGTTAACAAGGCGGTGCGCTAACAAGCAGAGAAGAATTATGTGCAGTGCTTGAGGGGATAATAGGATTTGAAAAGAGAAACGGAAAGAGAAAGCGAATGAGGCAGTGAGGAGCCGTATAAAAATTTTATCTGGAAGAGTGTGAGAGGTAACTTTTGCATGTATGCAGGGCAAAAATGGCACCCTATTAAGATGGAAAGTCATCAACAAAGATAAGGATTTGGCCAAAGCTTTCAGACGCAGGTTCATCCATCAGATTGCCTCTTCAGACATGAGTTTTGGGATCTGCACACTCAGGCGAAGATCAGAGGTGCAGCAGCGAGTGGGGGCACGAGGTCCCACTCCATTCATCTCCTCTGGGAGTGGGAACCGTCCCCCAGGGTCAGGGTTCTCGGTCAAAAATAAACCGTGTTACCAGGATATCAGTGCAAGAAAAACCCGAGATTACCAGTTTCACTTGGAGTTTGGACATTTTCCAAAGTGTCCAGACTGTTGAGGACTGAATATTTCCAGATCATCCTGAACACCTGTGGGCAGGCGGGGCTGGCCCCGCCTCGCCCTGCCTCCCGAGCCTCCCCGCTGCCCTGCCAGCTGTCCGTGGGGCCCCGGAGCCCCCACCCCACCTGGGGCTCCGGGCACTCAGGGTTTCACACTCTCAGATCTAAAACCATCTGTATTTGTGGGGGTTCACCTTTCATTTTTCAGGCCTGGGGTCTCCCTATACACCCCTTTGTGCAGACACTCGGGTCGCCCTGCTCACCCTCGGCCCGCTGCTTGCTGACGCTTTCAGTGCCACCTTGAATTCACCTGGTCCTACACCTGCTCCCAGGGGCCCATTACAGCCGTCAGCCGTTACAAGACTGAGGGCGGGTTCATGCCATTCCTGCTCATGTGCTCGCCGCGTGCTCCGCTGGTTAGATTTATGTTTGTGGAACTGCAAAGGGTGCGGGGCAGCACCCTGGCCCTGGGTTGGCAGCTGCCCGATCCATCTGAATTGTTTGCGGCTCAGGAACACTGCCGAGGTCTGAGGCTCCACGGCCCTGCCTCCCGCAGGCGCTGAGCGTCGACCCGCGGCTTCTCCAGCTGCTGCCCGTTCCTGCTCCTGTGAGGGCTCCTGCAAGGGCATTTAGACACCCAGGGCGATCTCACCTCCTCAACCTAATTATGTCTTCGAAAACTCTTTTCCACATGAGATAGCATTTTTATGTTCCAAGGATTAGATCCTGGACACATCTTTTTGGGGGAAGGGTGATGGGATGTGCCTTTCTCTCAGCCTATCACACAGTCTGTGCTAATTTGAATTTCTCCCACATGTACAAGTTTCTTCACTCATCTTCCTTTCTGGAGTCCTAGACTTACGCTCTGGAGGCGATTTTCTTGGAGAATATCCTCTGTTTGATCTTTTCCTGGAAGTGGAACCTACTGTATCTTCATTACTCTTGCTGTCTCCCTATTTTTTTATTTTGTCATCTCTCTTTAACCAATTCCAATATATTTACACAGTTCCCACAAATTGCAAACAGATAATCTACTTCCAGCTTAAGAAACAAAAAAAGGAGGAGCAGATTAAACTCAAAACAGTAAGAAAAAATGAGTAATAAATATTAGAAGGAAAAAAATAACTAGAGAATTGAAAAGTGATAGAGAAAATCAATGAAACCTGATGTTATTTCTTTGAAAATATCAATAAAATTGACAAAACGTTAAGTATTCTGACCAAGGGAAAAAGAGAGAGAACTCAAATTACTAAAATCAAGAATGAAAGTGGGTACCAACTTTACAGAAATACGGAGCATTATATGGGAATGCTATGGAGAACTCAGTGCCAACAAATCAGGTAACTTAGATGAAATGGAAGAACTACCAAACCTGTTTCAAGAAGAAATTTAAACATCATATTAGACCTGTGATACCTAAGAGAGAAATTAATAATCAAAAAGCTACCCAGGAAGGAAACGCAGTTCCAGGTGGCCTCTCCGGTGAGTTCTGCCAAACACATCATGAAGAATTGACACCAATTCTCTTCACTCTCTTGAAAAAGAAGAGAGAGTGGATGATCCCACAGCTTATGCTTTGATGCCACTATTATGCTGTTTCCAAAGGCCAACAGAGACATCACAAGAAAACTGCAAACCACTGTTCCTTATGAATTTGGATGAAGAAATTCTTGAAAAGGCATGGGCAAACCAAATACAGCAGCATATAAAAAGGATTATACACTGTGACTAAAGAGGGATTTATCCCATTGTGGCCAAGTTGGGTCCACATGTGAAAATCGATCACTATAACACGTTAATATAATAAAGTAAAAAAGTTTATTATCATCTCAATGCATTAAGAAAAATCACTTGACAAAATTCAACAGTCTCCATCGTGATGAGACGTTCAGCAGCACAGTCTGCTGAGCTGGCACCTGTGGAAATCCTACAGCTAAGGTCACACTTGATGGTGTAAGACTGAAGGCTTCCCCCCTGCGAAGAGCAACAGGAGTAACAGGATGTGTGCGTCCTGCCCAGCAGTGCACTGGGACTTCTGGCCAGAGCACCTGGGAAAGGAAAAGAAGTGGGAAGGGTCCAGGTGGGACAGGAAGAAGAGCAGTCGTCTTTGTCTGCAGGTGTGACTGTCTCGTATACATACAGAAAATCCTAGCCAACAAGAAAGAAGAAATTTAAAGTTAAAAAATGAGTCAGGAGTGTTCAGGATGCAAGATCCATCTACAGAATTCAGCTGTGTATTTTATACACTGGAAATAAACCACCTGAAAATGAAAGTAAGAAAACAATTCCATTCACAACGGCGTCAGAATCGCAAAATACCTGGAAATAAATTTAAGCAAAGGGGATCAAGACTTGGACACTGAAAACTGTAAAGCACTGATGAGAGAAATTAAAGAACATCCAAACAATGGGAAGGTGCAGCGTTTCATGGGTAGGAGAACTTAGTCTGTTACAGTTGCACTGCCCACCCACCCCCGCCCCAAGTTAATGTATAGTTTCAGGGCAGTCTCTGTCGAGATCCCTACTGCCTTATTTTAGAGATAGAGCTGATTCTAAAATGCATAGGTAAACTCAAAGAACCCAAAAATATCAAAGCCATCTTTGAAAAGAAGATAAAAATGGAGAATTTACACTTCCCAATTTCAAAACTTAGTACAAAGCTGCAGTAACCCAGACAAGGTGGTGTGACGTGAAGGTGGACATACAAATTGATGGAGTAAAACTAAGAACTCAGATATAAACCCATGCTTTTTAATCAACTGATGTTCAGCAAAGGAGCCAGGCTCTTTAGAAGAGGAAATAACAGTCTTTTCCACAAGTAGTACAGGAACAATTAGATCCACACGTGCAAAAGAATTAATTTGGACTCCTACCTCACACGGTATACGAAAATTAACTCAAAATGGATAAAAGATTGAAATGTAAGAACTAAAACCAGAAGAAGGGTAGGTATAAATCTGTTAGTTTCTGAATCAGGCAGCAGTTCCTTAGCTGAGATACCAAGTACACGAGCAGCTGAAGAAGAAACAGATAAACTGGGCTTCATCACAATCTTTTTTAAAAAATTGTGTTTAAAGTTTGGTCATCCTTTAGGACACTATCCAGAAAGGGAAAACAACCCGCAGAATAGGAGAAAGTACTTGCAAATCACATATCTGGTGAACGTCTAGGATCTAGAATACTGCAAAAACAAAAAAATTATAACTCAACAATAGAGGAAAAATACATCTGTTTAAAAGCTGACATAGGATTCGAAGAGATATTTCTCCCAAGAAGATAAACAAGTGGCCAATAAGCACATGAGAAGATGCCAAACACGATTAGCCATTAGGGAAATATAAATCAAAACCACAGTGAGATGCACTTCACACGAGCGCGGACGGCTCTAATAAGAACGAGATACAAAGACAGTAACTTTGGAAGCCATCAGCATTACACAGGTTCATTGGCCAACATCCTTGTAAAGCCAGTCAGTCTCATCGGCGTCACCAGCCTGCTCTCCCACGTAGCCTTGCCTTGCATAACCCTTAGCAGGTATTTTGTAGGTTGTTCCACATACTCCTGATCTTCGTGAGCACCTGGCTCAACTGCACAATGAACATTTTTCTGTCTGTTTAGCCTTCTGAAACTGCGAGCGCGCCATCACTAGCTGGGAAGGGTTTGCCATTTCCCTGACCCCTGGTAACATAGCCATAAATTTCTTGGGTTTTCAGTCTCACAACCAGTGCTGCCAACTTTATTTTTATATGTTGTCATCTCATAGATCCATGAATTTAGCCACTTTTTTTTTTTTATCTTTTTCAGTTTCATCACACACTGCAGATGCTCCCAGAGTGGGTTCACTCACAGATGAACAAACCCCCTCTTCCTTCCTCTGTGTGTGCCATGTTGTTGAGTCATCAGCCCTGGGCTCATGGCCAGCAGCACCGCAGCTCACGTCTGAACCAGGCTGATCTCCGTAAGGCACATCACAGCCTCCTTACCCTTGGGGACACCAGATAGAACTTCAGCGCTATGCTTGGGGGCCATTTTAACAGCAGAATCACCAACAAAAAGCACAAAAATCCAAAACATAGGGCACTCAATAGACCATAAAAAGGACACCTGTGTATAGTCTAAGAGCTGAGACAAGGAACAGAATGCTGCACTGTTCAGCTTCACATGAGAACATGAGTGTGGTATGACTCAATACTTAGTGTGTTGCAGATGACCACAGACGCACCGTCAGTCTGGAGTTTGGGGTTACAACTAAAACTCAGTGAGCGGGGAGATTCACAAATATGGAATCCGTAAGCAATGAAGACCTGCCGAGTCTCAGCACAATGGAGTACCATTTGGCTGCGAAAAGGATGGAAGTGTTGTTGCATGCTACAACCTGGATGAGCCTTGAAAACACAAATGTGAAAAACCAGACACAAAAGGGCAAATTTTGTATAGTTCTACTTGAGTGAGCTACGGAGACTAGGCAAGCCCTTCTCTGGGCGCTTTGTAGATGACGTCTATCAGTTGGAGAAGCCTTTTCATTATTATTTTAACTGCTGTATCCTGAAGCATGCTGAATTTCACTGGATGCTTTTTTGTGTGTCTATTGAGATGATTCTGAGGTTTTCATTAATCTTTTGTTCTGCTGACCCGCCAGCTGCATTAACTGATTTTAGGCTGCTAATCCAGTCTTACATTGCTAAATAAACACTCCCAGGCCATGTTACATGATCCGTGTGTACGCCCGTGGCTGTTTGTTTGCTATTTTGTTAAGGATTTTGTGTCTATATTCATAAGATACAGTCCTCTATGATTTGACTTTCTTATTGTAACTTTTTCTGGCTTTTGTAATTAGGGTCATACTGACCTCCTAGAATGAGCTGTGAGGTGTTTCCTCCTCATCTGGTTTTTGGAGGAGTTTGAGAAAAATGGGTATACTTTATTAAGCATTTGGTAGACTCCATCAGTGAAGCCAAATGGGCCTGGGTTTTCTTTTTGAGTAGCTTTTGTTTATTAATTCAGTGTCTTTGTTATGGCTGCTCAGATTTTCTGTTTCCTCCTGAGTCAGCTTCAGCAGTTTCACATCTCTGAACACTTGCCCGCTTCATCTCAGCGGTCTGAGCTGCTGGCGCGCAGCTGCTCACAGGAGCCCCTCGTGCCGTGCTTTGCTGCTGTAAGCTGGCAGAGAGGGCCCTTCTTTCATCCCTGCTTCTAGTAATGAACCTTCTCTCTCTTTTTGCTTCTTCAGTCTAGCTGAAACTCTATCCACTTTATTGCTCCTTTCAAATAATTAACTTGGGGGTTGATTTTTTTCCTATTGTTTTTCTGTTCTCTGTTTCATTAATGATTTTAATCATTTTCTTCCTTTGGATTGGTTTGGGTTTAGTTTGCTGTCCATTGCCTTGTGTCTTAAGGTAACAGGTTAGGTTCTCAATTTAAGATTTTTTTTTTCCTTAATGTAAGAATTTATCTATACATTTCTCTTTACATACTGCTTGGGTTGTATCCCATAATTTTTGGCCTGGTGTACCCTCATTTCATTAATTTCAAAGTATTTTTAAATCATTATTTTTAAAGTGTTTTGAAGTTTTGCTTGTGGCTGTCTTATTTCATCCAGCGGTTCTTTAAGAATGTGTTGTTTACTATTCACATATTTGTGAATTTCCCAAATTTCTTTCTGTTGTTAACTTCTGATTTCATGCCATTGTGGTCGGAGAACATACTTCTTAAAATTTCAGTCTTTTAGATTTATTGGGGCTGGTTTTATGTTCTACTGGGGTCTGTCCTTGAGGATAATACATATTCCCATGTAGTTAGGTGGCGTTTTCGATAGGTGTCTGATAGGCAGAGCTGCTAATCAGAAAGTTATTATTAGTTAATTATTAAGGTATGTACGTCTCTGGGAAGTAAAGTGGTGAAGACTGGAGCCGGACTTCAAAGACCGTACAGTCTAACTGGAGAAGTAAAACATATGAGAGATTGATGTACAATAAAAGATAATATTTATGTTATAAATGTCGAGCGGAGAAAATATTGTTCAGAAGTGTCTGATAAGCTGAGAAATACGATATTTGAAGCAGGAAAGATTTCAGGAGAAGCGGGGCTTGAGCTTCGGGCATGAAAGATGGATAGGACTTGCCTGACATAGAACCAAAAAGAAATCGGGTGTAAGCCGTTAAAAATAATAGGACTTAGAAACTGTGTGGTTAGTACAAATCACAGTTTCTTGAGACTCTTAGACTCACAGAGTTGACAGCTGGAATGTGAACAAACAATAAAAGTGATGGAGGAAGGGTAGGCAGATAATTTAGAAGCAGAGTGAGAGCTGTGTGAGTGGTACTCAGTAATGCGATGCCCCGGTGCTTCCGCTGACCACTGTTTGCCCTCTGGTGCCACACAGGGTTCGTATCTTCTCTCTCACCCCTCGTTTACATCTGTTTGAATAATGTTCAGTTTATTGCTTAAAAATCTCTGTTACCTACCCAACCTCAAAAGGTATGTGCCTTTGGACAGTTAGGAAGCCCAGCCCCGCTTCCGGTCTGAGGGGCACCCGCGTCCTCTCCCCTGTCCCCTTCAGTCCGCAGACACTGACTCTACTGCACAGCTCTCCAGGCTGAGCATTAGGGAACCACCAAGAGCTCATCATTTTTGACCTGTAAACACATTAATTTCACGTGGCTCCACTTAATGTCCCTTTTTTGGAGCAATTCCAAAACACAAAGCCCTAAAATGTTCACCTTGTTGGGGACGGAGCCCTTCCCTGCATCTCTACTCGAGAGACAGGGCCCCAAGGCAGTGTCACGCCACAGTCAGGGGTAGAAGCCACGCAATCTTGGCTTCTCATCTCACCACAGGCCGATTTACAATTTGCACAGCAGAACCACTCCACATGGTCTCTGCTTGTGTCCCAGCACAGCGCGCTCTGCACGGAGGCCTTGTGAGCGCTCGAGCAGGGCCCGTGGTGAGCCACTTGTACAGGACAAACCGGTTCTCACTAAGAGCCATTCCCCACGTGTGTCTGCAGGTGTAGGTGTGCACAGCCTTACCCGTTCTAGACAGACTGAGTGTCTTAACTTCCAAATTAAGATTTTATTTTTCCTTTGATTTTCAATTTACTTGCACTTGACATAAAGAAGAAAAGCTGTTCCTAAAATGTTAGGTTTATTGCATTTGCTTTATGAAGTCAAGTCACTCTAGATGTCCCAGGACCCTTGTGCCATGTCACTTATGTTTATCGTGTAATGTTTATCTTATATATAGTTCATACTGTTTCCTCGACTGCCTCCTGTTGTGTACGGCAAGAAAATTTCGACCTGCAAATTTGAATGCATGTGTATAGCTACATTTGAATGAATACGTTGTCAGAAATCAAATGCAGAGATGGAAATGCATTTTAGTGAATGTTCTAACATGAACTGTTTCTGAAATGACAGGCCTGCTGTTGAATTTCTATGTACTGAAACTGACAATACCATTCCACTCACAAAAACATTATGATTATCCGAGTATTACGGGAAAAACATCAAAACCATGTTTTAAATCATGCAAAACTAGACAGAAGTGACTATCTTTTGCTTATTTCCTCAGGGTTGCCTCGTATTTTAGAAATGATTCAGCTGCTATATTGTGCATGTATATATTGGGTAAATCGCTTTTTTCTACTTGACTTTCTATGGATAAGCCTAAAAAACATTTTGCGTGTAATTTAGGAATTATAACCCTGAAAGTTTAGTGAATCTTCAAATTTACAGAGCCGGTCAGTAACACAGCTGCATCCAGAATTCCAGGGTCTTTACGCAGCCCCCTCTACCTCCCCATCTGTGTCCGCCCACGTCTGTACCTACACCAGGACCTGTACATGTAGGTGTAGAATGATGGCTAATTTCCTGTCACCTAGGACATTATCCTAGGCGTGTCTGTGAGGGACGCTTCTGGACTGATGAGCAGGTGACTCTGTGGACTGAGCAGAGCAGTGCGCACGCTGAGGCCTGAGCAGAACAAAGAGACTCATGAGCAAGAACTTGCTCCCTGGCCCTGAACTGGGGTGTTGGTCTCCTCCTTGCCCCTGACTCAGACCAGACTAAGCCTGAAGCGTAGGCTCCGCTGGCTCCAGCCTGCAGCTTGCGGACCCTGGGGCTCCTCGCCTCCACAGTCACGAGAGCCAATTCCATACAATAAATCCCTCTCTCTCTCTCTCTCTCATGTACATGTGTATATATATATGTATGTATTCCACTTTCCAGATGCATGTGTGCCTGATGTGCATATAGCACGTACATACACGTGTGAATGTCCATCCTGTGCACATGTGCACACACACACACACACACACACACACACACCCCAGAGCCCCGGGAGCGGCTTAGGACACAGATCCCCCCAGCCCTTGCTGGTTGGAGGAAAGCCATTGGCCGTTACCATCAGCAGAGACCTAGGGGCACTAAATGTGACGGTGAGACTGTCTCCCAAGCCTAGAATGTGACACAGGAGCTGCTTGCTGGTTTGGGCCTCTGAGTTTATACAACAAATCTAACTTGAAAGTTAATCTCTCGTGTTTTTCCTTAAAAAAAAGTCAGCAGTTAAGACCTTCATTTTTTCAGTGTTTTCTCTTTGCCATTGTCACAAATGCTGCCCCTCTGCCTGAATCCTGTGTCTGCGCTGCGTTGCTAGGCAGCTCCTGGTGTGGCTGGATTTAAATAGACGTGGGACAAGCACATGTAGTCACATCCTCCACCACGTTCCCTCCTCACACCCACCTGAAGCAGCAAGAGCTGCTTCACCTCGTCCACGGCTACTCTGACATGTTTGGAGAAGCCATTTTTAAGGAATTATTTATAGAAACACTGGTAAAGTAAAAATGTCATAAAACGTGAAAAGATATATTTGTAATAAAAATTGGAATTTTGTAAATAGTGATGGTTCATTATATCCCATTCCAAGAAAATTTTTAATGCCGTATCTTCTTTATTAAACTTTCTTTACATTTCTTTCTTTCTATAAAACTAACGGTAGTACCTTTAATTGGCATTCATCTTCATGGGAATGAAACTCCTTATAGTAAATAATATCTAATGTCTTTAGATCTCAGAACTGATCAGAAATATTTACCAAAGGCACACGTGAAAGCACGCAGCTAGACATCCTACTAACTACAAAGGTAGGGAAAATACAGTTCTCTGGAAACTACAGCTGAATCTTGTTATGGATACTCATTCTTATTCAGAGAATGAGGCTTCATTTTTTATGTTTTTTTTTTCTGATTGTCTGAATAACATATGCTTGTAAAAAATAAATAAAAAGAAAGTAAAAATAGAATAACTTATAAGAAAGAAAAGACTAATTCATGAAAAATCTGACCCCTGTGTGGTGGACGCCATAGGACTGATGCCTGTGCACAAGTGCACACACATCTTGTAAACGGGGTCACATTGTACACCCTGCAGGTTCACACCTGCATCAAGTCTGCCTTCCCGCCCTCAGCCCCCACCGTCGTCTGATTACTCCCCCTTCCGTGGCCAGGTCACAGACGCCCCCGCCACATTGGCTGTCTTTCCCACCCTTCTCCCTGCCACTCCCGTAAAGGGACACAGGTGGATGAAGGCAGTGGCGGAGTGTAGCTCACGTTTCAGAGTGTTAAGTTTCTCCAGGTCACAAACACCAAGGAAACTTGAGTTTTTAACGAGCGGAAGTGACAAACGAGTGCCTTTGCCTGACGGTGCAGCCCCCCAGGAGGGAACGGCCTTGTGAAAAGAAAACTGCGTTTTCAGCTCTGGGGCCTGTTTACGTTGCTCTGGCAAGTCCTTCTCAGGCCGTAACTGGCCGTTGTTGCTCAAGCTGCCCGGTGTGGTTCGTTCTCGCTCATTGGAGCCACCATTTCTGAGTCCTCGCAGTTCCCTTCCAGGCCGCTGGACACCTGTCCTGTTGTTTCCTCCTCGCTTTACCTGCCTGCTTCTGCTCGGTCTCTGGACAGCTAGCAGTAGCTGGCTTCCCTGAGGCGTGGCCACTGCCCCGCGCCTGCGGTTGTTGACGCAGGGTCTGGAGGGGCGTCTGTCCTAAAGGGACCCAAGAGGGGCCTCTATGCTCTGAGGCTTCCTCCCCAGCCAGGGCAAGACCCCAGAACTTGAGACGCGGCGGAAATCAAAGCCCGATTAGGCTGCCCGCATCTCCTCAGGTGCCAGAGGGCCCAGTGGCTGTGGGATTCGGGGGCCAGTCTCAGCCCTCAGACAGAGAAGCTCTGCCACTGCACAGGGCCCTTTGCCATGGCATTCCAGGCTCCCAGCCGCCCCGGAGTGTTGTGCAGCACTTAGAGAGTTGGAGAACTCAGGTTTATTATGCCAGCGGGCCCAGAGGAGTTAACACTCCAAGCTCTGGACCCCCTCTGTAGGTTTACACTTTGCAACATCATATGTAAATAAGGTATAGGGAAAGTTGACAAATTAAGAACAAGCTTTGTAGAAATGGACCAATCAGCAGGGAGAGAAATAACCAATCAGGAGTGAGGGAAGTGGACCAATCAGGAGTGAAGGAAATAACCAATCAGGAGTGAACTCCATGCAAATAAAATACTACAAACGGACCAATCAGAAGTTAGGGAAATGGACCAATCAGGAGTGAAGGAAATAACCAATCAGGAGTGAGCTCAGGGAACCAATAGAACTTTAGGGGTAAGTAAGCCGTTTCAGAGGCAAAAAGTGAGATAGAGCCTCTGGGCCAGGGAACCGGATGGTGCCGGCAGGGGAGCAGTGGCCCTGCTTGGGGGTCCTGCCAGTCTTTTTATGGGGCTTCCCGCCTCAGAGGAAAAGGTTCTGCCTCGCACCCTGGGCGGACCTGGCCCAGCAGAGCCGAGGGACGCAGACAGATTTTCCCGGTACAGCACTGCTGGCTGGTCTTGGCAGCGCTCTGCTCAGAAAAGCTAACTGGTGGGCAGACAGGCATCTAGAAAACAGAGTGGGTGGAAGTGAGTTTGTGCAGGACTCCATCTTCCTGGCACAGGATCACATCTTGATGTCAGATGTGACCTGAGTCCATCTCCACACTGGAGATTGTGTTCCCTTCTGTGATAGGAGAGGTCCGTGTGCCAGCAGTCACCGCAGCCCCTCAGAGTCTGCTTTGCGAAGGTTATGAGGGTTAGAACTCTGTGAAGTGAGAGCCCACTTGTTGTGCTGGGAATGACTTCAGTGGCAGCTATCTTATTTGCCCAAGTGTGTCCATACATACTGGACATAATGCTGGTAGTAATTCCATTGGTGTTGAAATGAAGACGATAAAATGGAAGAAGAAGGCCAATATGAAAATGACGAGTGTCCACGTGGTATCTTCTCATCACCAGTCTGGCGCTCCATCCAACATAAATGGCTGATGCTTAAAAACCACTGAGGTGAAGTAGGGCCGTCAGAGACTGAAGTCAGAAGAGAATGCACTTCCCAAAGCAGATGCGGAGGCGGGTGCAGGGCAGGCTGTCCCGACAGTAGAGGATGCGAGGGATGGCCTGTCCTGGGCGTCATTCAGCGCTGCCTGGAAGCGGGGTCACTGGAGGCTCCTGCAGGTGTCTCTCGGGCTCTGATGGCGGAGTCTTGTCTAAAGTCAAATCCATTTGGTGATGAATAAGATAGAATAAGAGCCCCTTAAATTTTTAACTGCTGTGCGTGTTTCAGAGTGCTTCTCTGCACATCATCTTGTTCAAAAACACGGCACCTCTCTGAAACTGGAACTCTGGAGAGAAACAGCAGGAACAGAGGTGGAGCCCGGCACCCTCCCTGCCACTCAGGGAGACCTGGCTTCACTCACCAGCGTGGTGTCACAGGGCAGGGAGTTCGACACTGGTTGTCCTCAAGGAATGTTTGGTGGAGGAGGGACAGAAGGGGTGAATGGACACAGATGAAGGTCAAGATGTGCGTGGACTCAGGCTCACCATCCCTGCCCTCCCTGTTGCCACACCCTCCAGACTCTCCCTAAACACAGAGGTACACGGCCGCATGGAAACCCTGGCACTCGTAGACTTTTGTATGAGTGGATGAAGTCAGCCTGAGGATGGAGGAGGCCGCTCCGTGCCCTCATTACACCTGTGGTAACGGATATCGCACACCGTCACAAAAGCTTCCTTTCACTGACCCTGGGGGAAGGGGGAGGTGATGTACGATTGTCACACGACCCACAGGATGGTCCCCTTCTCGGCTGCAGGGGACTCACCACAGAGTCTGCTCTGGGTGCCTCCCGAGTTCGCCACGCACACTCACTGTAGTGAGCACAGCACCGCGGAAGCACGCAGGGCCAGGGCGCTTACTGTCCTAGAAGAGCGTCTTAGACACAGAGTATCGGCTGTGACCGGAATAGGTTCCCTCAGCCCCAGCAGCGTGTATGCAGCGCCTCGCCAGAGCAGCAGAGGGTGTCAGTTAGAGAAAGGTCGGGGAAATGTAATCATGAAGTGAAACCTTTTTTTTTGAGTTTATTGTTTCCAAAAAGAAAGTGTGCAACAAGCTTAGGGCAAATTTATGGGGCATTTCCCTCATCATAGTTTATGCAGATCATAATCATTCCATATGCTATTTGGCTTGTTTATGAAGTTTAAGGGTAACTGTTTAGAAAAATGCATGCCTAATGGGATCTGAAAAAACGTATGCTTTTAAGGAGAGACCCATATGTCACTGCTAACAGATACACATACTCTCTATAAGTAATTTCTTCCTCTAAGAATCGATTCTCTTTACCCACCTTGGCTTGGTTTTAAGTTGAAATGGATTAGATTGAATAGTACATGTGCTTATTCCTTCCTGTCCAATGTTTGTTACAAGAAAAGTCTCCGACTGTCGTTGCCAGTGTTCATTTCCGGCTACACTAGCATAAGAAATGTTAGGGTATTTTAAAGAAACACCTGCTATTTACGTATCTGCATGATTTCATGAAAAGATAGATACCTCTGCATCTGAGTGCCGTTCTGACAAAATGTGTGCCGGCTCTCAGAATCATCATGGGACACCCGGGACCCCATCCTCTTCCCAAAGGTGGAAGTGTGATTTGTCGTGAATTCATACATTCAGGAGTTGGCAGCCTAAGGGAGCAGGGGAGGAAAGGCAGACAGACCGTGGGCACCCCTTTTGTTCAGTTTCACCGTGAGCAGACCATGGGCCTAGGGGTGCTGGGCTGTTCTGAAGCAGGAACAGGTTGGGGCTGAGGTCCTCAGAGATTACATGGCAGAACAGTGTGGATTCTCTGGCTGCAGAAACTGGCACCATTATGGGCTGAGTTGTGTCCCCACAGAATGCACATGTGAAGTGCTGACTCCCAGGACCTCAGAATGTGACTGTGTTTGGAGATGGAGTCTTTAAAGAGGTGATGAAAGTAAAATGGGTCGCTAATTAGAAGGAATAGTTTTGTATTTTCCTTTCAAATTACTGGCATGGAAACATAGCAAAAAAAGATTAGGGAAAAAATGAAATAAAACCCAAGCAAAAGAAAACACCTAAAAGACAATGAATCTCATATCGGGCCTTAAAAACATTTGAAAAAACATCACCAAAATGCATGAAACAAACAGTTGGTAAAATAGAAAAAATGTAACAGGAATTTATAGGGAGTAGGGTATTTAGAACCACATCAGCCTTGATATAACAATCATAAAAGAGCTTAAACATAAAATTAATACGTGATTGTTAAAAAATAAATAACTTTGGTTGCATTATATACTAAGAACAGACTGTCTTTTGAAGGCCGTGTTCAGAACTAACCCTGTGGCATATCATCCATGAGCCGCCCGTGCAGGAAGTGTGCGAGCTGCGTTTGTTCGGCGCAGTGGGGCACTTCAGCAGAGCTGTGTCTCCCTGGCACTCGTGTGGATGTATTTTTCCTTTAATGAGAGGTGCTGTGTAGAACGCTTGTCTGGGGCTTCGCTTTGACTCAGAAGTTTGTATCTACCTCGCTGAACTGACTAGCTCACTGCTTCCATGTCCCTGCCCGGCTCTGACTGCTGCAGCTGTATATTCAGCAAATTCTTCTCTTCATCCATCTTTTTTTTTTTTTTTTTAATGAACAAGACAAAGAATGGTCAAAATCGGTTCAGTGGTCTAGCCCTAGAAAGTTCGTCTGGAGTGTCAGCCGTGGATTCACTTCTTAAAAGGTAACATATGCCTATTGCTAATGTCAGAGCTCTTCTCCGATGGAGACTAACCACCCCAGCAGGTGTGCAGAGGACCCCCAGTTCTCCTGGGCGGCGTCTTCATCCCCTAAGAATCATGCAGAATGGCTGTCAAGAAATTTCTACGTAAAGGAAAGTCTGTCGGGTTTTTCTCCCAAAAGATCAACAGGTCGTCTCCTACAGAGAGGAGTTGCACAGGCTATTTCTTGAGAAGGAGAGATTTACTCCTCACTCCAGCACAGCTGCTGGACCCACAGAGAAGAGCCTTCCCCCAGACATCTGCTCTGTGCCTCGGCCCCTCCCTGTCCTGTCCCACACGTTGCCGTTTCAGGGTTCCGCCTCCCAGTGCGCTCAGCCAGCGTGGCAGCACCGGCAGAAGCTGCAAAAGGCAGTAGGATGGAACATTGGCTCCTGGAGCCCCCCAAGCACCACCCTAAAAATAGCTGGAAAAGATGCTGTGTTGTGCAGGCAAAAATTGTACTTTACCAATTAAGCCCAAAGAAAATGCACTTGTAAATACAGGTGACACCTGTACTGCTTTTCTTTTGTGGCTTTTATTTCCTGCACAATCCCGTCTCTTCAGTGTGTTTGTTTAGAATAATAAGAGGAGGTATAAATGCATACGTGCATTTACAAGCTTGAAACACAGGAAGAGAAGCTGTGTCATGAGTAAACAGTCATCTGGGTTCATGCTGCACCTTTTACTTGAATATCAAGGGGAAATGTTAACCATTTAATTGATTCCATCTGTAACAAAATACCTTTGGACTTGGGAATGACGACTGGGATGCATTAGCCTTTTCATTGCAGACTGGTCGATGCAGACTCAGAAATGCCCAGACTGACCAAGGCTGGAGCTGTCCCTCCAGCCCAGCAGACTGGTTAACAAGCCATTACCCATCTCTGTTTCTAAAGAGCTGCCTCAGAAATCTTATAAACACTCCTTCATTCATTCAGCAAACAAGTGTTGACTGAAGGAGCGTTGCCAGGAGCTGTCCCGGGTGCTGAAGCCAGAGCAGTAAACAGAGAAGGGGGCTCTGCCCTCCCTCAGGGAGAGAGCAGACATGAACTAGCCAGCACAGTGCACACAGCAGCGTGGGGACGAGGGGCAGGAGAGATGGAGACGAATGTGTCAGGGAAGGAGCTGGCCCACAGGCAGGATGGCTGCAGGTGGCCTTGCCGAGGAGGGGAGAGAGGGCCAGGCCCAGATGGGGGCGTTCCAGGTGGACGTGATGGGTGCGGGCTGGAGTGTTGTCGGGGAGGATGAGGGTAACCTCAAGGAGAGCTGGGGCACGAATGATGCACAGACCCTCTCAGAACTTTCAGAGATGTCAGGGGAAATGGAGATGGAGTGGGGTGGACCCAACAGGAGAAGCAGAGTGGACTCTCACCTGGGAGAGAAGGAGGGAGGGGCGGAGGGAGGAGCCAGTCCCCAGAGGAGCCAAGCCCTTGGGGCGGACCCAGCTTCCTGCCAGCCTGGAAGAGAAAACACAGAGCAGGGCTGAGAATTGGAGATTTTGCTGATGTTTGACTCACAGTCCTGGAGGCGAAAGTGGCAGGACTGTCGGAATTGAAGAGGGATGCGCACTGGATTCAGGGAAGAGGTCTGTGGGAGCAGGGGAGAGGCACGGCCTCAGGTCCTGGTTACCTAGTTTCTGGGGCCCTAGACGATGGCATTTGCTGGTAGCTGGTGGTCACTGTTGATGTCACGTTCATGTGGTGTATGCAGGGCAGGCCCCCTGGTTTATGTCTGTGCCTCCCCAATAGAACCCAGACCCGTTCCTGTCTTTTCTTCTCAGTTTCTGCAGAGAAATCTTCCCCGCTTCTACCCGAGTGACTGCTCTCTCTCGTGCGCTCTCGCTCTCTCTATTTTAACTCAGCACATCTCCCTGTTGTAGTCTCTGTACACGGGTGCACCGGGGCGCCTCCAGGCTCGCTGGCACACTCCACAGAGCTTGCCGTGGTGCCTTTCCTGTGGAAAGTGTTTGTTGAATTGATTGCACGTTGACACCAAAACCTGTCACTTGTTTAAATAGGATAATATCCTTAGTATTCAGTTTGTTCTATTCGTGAAAACAGAACTTGAATTTAGGTTTTCCTCTGCAACAGGGGCTCCCCAGGTCCCCCATTTCTCTGCCAGGGAAACTCTCTGCCCCCTGCGCCCCCCAAGTGCCTACTTCTGCGTGTGCTCCAAGATCCCCCCACATCCATCCAGGCCTGCCTCGCAGAGTTGACCTGCAGAGGGCACTTGGAGGAGTGTGCTGACAGCCACAGGATCTGAGTGTGGCCATGACCCCGACAAGGGGCCAGTCCACACTGGACGCTGCTCGTCCCCAAGTCCAACTGGCCTCCCTGCCCTCTCTCCTCGCCTGCCCCAGGCAGTGCCTGTCGCACATGATTTTGCTGGCTCCGTGGTCCAGCCGCCCCCTCTCTTGCCCTTTTGCTCCTTCTTTCTGCAGAGCAGTGAGTACATTCAGGTTGGCTCGTGAGGCCACAAAGCGTCCCCTTTCCCTGATGCCCTGGGGAACCCCAGCACCCAGGGTCTTATCTTGCTCTGCACTGAGGATAGAAAACATTTTCCCAATGATTTTCCCCCTAAAAGGAATTCTGATGCCTGTTGTGGAGCCACTTCACAAATAAGTGTGAAAGATGGAGAATGTCAGAATGGCAACTAGTTTTTATGTACCTGGCTTAAAGGTATGATGTCATTCTTAGTATTTCAATGGTCTATACACTAAGCAAAAATAATGAAAAATGAAAAGCTCATTCTCTCAGGTTTTCTGCACTCAGAATTCCAAGCAATTAACTTGCACGCTTGTATGATTTTTTCCTGATCTGGTGGAATGCGTTGGTGCTCAGGTACCACATAGAGGCAGTCTGCGACATCCATCTTGATTTCCTTATTCCCTCGGGTACCATTCCCTAATAATTCATGCACTCCACAAAATCTGTGCCATAAATACAGACAGCTGACTCACAATGCTCACTAACAGGATTTCAGTCTTTTCTCCAAAGAATGTGCAAAGCAATTTAGCTCCAATCCAAGTGGAAAAAAAATCTCTGAAACTTGTATTTTTAGCAAGCATCTTGCTTCATTATATAAGAATGATGAGAAAAAATGCAACCCCGTTCCAGGTACAGGCAAGCCGTCCACAGGGCGTGCCCTGCCCTTTCCCCCAGACGCTGCACTTGTGCCCGTGCCTCTCAAGGAGCCCCTAAAGCATCCACCACAGTCACTCCATCCACAGACAGTCACTGAGAATCCATTCTGTGCAAAGCCCTGTACTTGACGCCATGGGACAAACATTGAGACACAAGACATGGCCTCACAGAAAAGTGCATAATGTTGCTGCAGGCAACATAAAATTCACAGTGGACATGAGGTTATGAGAGGCTCGCAGCTGACTGCATTACAGAAGCTCAGAGACAGAACAGTGACAGTTCGTGTTCACTGAGAAGGCAAGGCGTGTGTGTGTCTTCTATGCACGTGTAAGGGCCAAAAGTCTCTGAGGAAGAAATAATGCAAGATGCATATGTTAGCCAACCCAGGAGGCTCATGAAATGGTCATGATGAACGGCAGGGAGCCTGTGGGTATCTGGTCTGATTCCTGGAGAAGAGTGAGCTCCAAAAGGGACGTGAGGTGGCCTGTTTGCATCGGCGGTGACGCTTCGTCAAGGACTGGTCCCACGTGCAGAGCTGAGTGACTCAGTGGGGTGAATGCAGCACAATGGAGACAGGATAGTTCAGCCTTGCCTGGATAGCTTATTCATCGGAGCAGTGTTTTTCCCCATAGTCTTCGCTTCCAAGCCCCACAATTAAACATTTCTTCCTCACCTCCATTCTTCTTTCTGAGGGCCAGTCTTTCCCGTGACGCTAATTCTGAGTTTCACATACTCAAGTCAGTGGCGTACAGTAATGCCAACCACAGAGGTGGGGGGTCCCCACAGTCAAATGAGCAAAACATAAGAATAAGAAAGATTAAAAAGAAGATGTTACAGAGTAGAAGTAGTGATAGCCATTAACCCCGGTAAAATTCAGAGTTAGGTCCAAGTAATTGTTAATAAAGTGTTTTATAACATTTAATGCAATGGTTTAAATTTTAAATTAAGATGCCTATGGCAGAGTTAAAGATGCTTACTGTCAGAAAACTGAAGTTAAAGGCCATTCAAAGAAAAACCTCGATATTTGTGGTAGAGTAGAATTAGGAGAGAAATAAAGGCAAGTTTATATCAATGGAAGCCACAGAAATTTTTCTATTCTACAGATGTTGCTGAAGACATAAAAGTTCAAATGTACTTATTAAAATTTAGAAGATTAGGACTATGAGGATTATGATATGAGAAACAATAGTGTTTTGTTACTCAGTATCAGTTAGCAGTATGATATAAGAAAACAGCAAAATGTATAACAAAGGGAAAATGCAATATGCTGTGACTGGACCAGTATAAGCAACTTCCATATTGACAGTAAGTGTATATAGGTTATATTCTTCTAATAAGACAATCTCAGATTAATTTAAAAAGCATCTTTCAACCATATACTCCTTCAAGAATAAATATTTTTAAATGACACAGAAATGCTGAGAACAATGGAACAGCTCTGCTGCACTGGCTCATTGTGAGGGAAAATGGTGAAGGAGTGACAGCATTGGTAAGTGAAGAGGCACGTGCACGTGACGGAGGGCGGAGCTGTGCCAGGGAGAAGCAGCCGTGGGCAAAGGAGAGGGGAGCCGAGCAGCAGTTCCTCAGCGAATCTGGCTGGGACGTAAAGGACGACCAGCCATTAGACTCTGAACCCGACAAAGGTGTGTGTGCACAGTGCGCGAGGGCGGAGCCAAGCACGAGGAAGCACTGAGATGAACCCCTCCTTACATTCCTGTGTTTACAGCAGACATTGCCAGCTTTTCTCTCTCAAACTGCAAAACTTCATTTCACAGCAAGGCACGTTAAAATTATTGTTTTCACCATCAGCAGAATAGAATTCAAGAGCCCTGGCTTCCCTGGAAGCCCTCGCAGCATGGTGGGAAGGCGTGGGACCGAGACGCTTGCTCGGGAACAGTAGGCACCCCGCCGCGGCCCTCGCGCTGCCCTGGCCTGGGTCCCTCCACTGTACGTGGAGCAGGTGCAAGTTCCACGCACTTTCAGTGTTGATGCTGTGAGGCTTTGCACAATTAGGAAAAGCCAAGACTAGCAGCGGTCTCAGAATGTTCCTTTGTGTTCATAATAGGAACTTAACTCATCCTGAATGAGGGGACTGGTGTCACCACACAACGCCACCGAAAGAACTCCTGCCCCTATTAATCCAGGAGGAAGGTGCCTCCGTTGCCTCCCCGCTGCCGGCCGCGTCCCCGCTGCCGGGCTGTGCCCTCAGCTGTTTCCGCGCAGCCTCTGCCCGGCTCATCCTCTCTGCTCACAAGTCCTTCTTCAAATCTGAGCTCACATTCCTGTCACCTGATAAGAAGTGTGTTTCGCACACGAGCCTTGGGCTCTGTTGACACCTAAAAGGAATGCTTGGGACTATAGCATATCTTCATTTTGAAAATGAATAAACCAGTAAAGAATGACTCGGGGCTATGAGACACGCCTTGGGGAAGATAACATTAGTTTTAGTGTTTTACAACCAAGTCAGCTCCGAAAGGATGTTCAGAAGATTTACAAGAAGAAGGGCTGAGAAAGTATCTGAAAAAAAATCAACCCAGTGGAATAATTAGTTACCAGGAAACTGGGCTAACCAACCCAGAATCCACCGTTTGATACTTGATCCTAATTATATCCCAGTGAGATGTGAACATGAGGAGATTCTGATGGAAAAAATTCAACTGATGTATTATTAAAATTAGATTCGTAGTGACTAATCAGTCAAAGGGCCGAGGAAGCCACGTTGCACCCCGGGTTTATAGCTACGTCTTTAACACGCGAAACTTATATTTGAAAAACCTTCAAAGAAAAACATCAGGCTGTCTTAGTCCATTTTCATTTCAGAGCAGACAAATCAACATGAATTAGAAACATCACATTGCCTTTTCCTGACATACTGAAAAAGCCATCCGCTACTTTCCCAATAACTGTATTTTTGGTTTTCATGTTAACATCTGCAAACCAGACCTTCAACATCTAGTAAAGCCGGCCTCCGCGAGCCCCGTCCCAGAGAGCAGATGCTGCCCGGGTCGCCGCGCTCCGCGGTTTGGAACAAACGATCAGCTGGACAGGGCATGCTCACTCGTTTTTAGATTGCAAAGTGCAAGAGTGAAACGGAAAAAGTGGGAAGACAGAGGAAAAGCCAATATGTTGCAGAACAAGCTCTTCCAGGATCACTGACTCTCAGAACAAAACCTGTGTTATAAACAGTTCAGTTTGTCCTGACAGAAAGAAAGGAAAACAGTTAACAAAATTGTAAGTGAGCAAATTGGAAGAAATAATAGAAATTCTTACCTGGGGCTAGGAGGTTGAGGAGACAAGAAATTTTGGAGGGCGCCGTGTACATTCATTTTCTTGACTAGGTGATAATCTCTTGGCTGTAAACATGTGCCAGAACTCACCGAATTCTACCTTTTAGAATATACAGGTAGATGCATGTCAGTTATATCCCAATAAAGTTGAAAAAAAATGCGGCTGGAATTCCGTCTGAGCAATCCCTGGGCGTCTGTTTCAGACGTGCCATTCTTAAGTTGGAGTGTTACCCGGTCTGGAGGCGGGGTCAGACCAGGAGTGGTGTCTCTTTCTGGGGGACTGATGACAGTGGGGTCAGCAGCTGCTGCAGTGAGACACGTGCCGTGTGGGGATCGAATGCCCGCTTCCAGGTGGAAGCAGCCATGTGGCTCAGTCTCCCAACTTAGAACGCACGTCCTATCCACTGTCTTGTAATAAATGGTCATGGAAAAGAGCAAAAATATTACATATCTATGTATATAAATCTGCATGTGTAGAGAACCGAATCACTCTGCTGTACACCTGAAACCAACACAAGATTGGAAATGAACTACACGTCAATTAAAAATGGCATGTCCCCCTTCATGTTCAGAGGCACCATGGTGCCTTCAAGTCAAGAAATGTGACTATAAATCCATCCCCATTGTCATGGGTAGAAAATAGTGTATGTTTTATGCTTAAAACAGAGTCCCAGAGTCTGAAAACCAACCATAGACCAACACATGTGGCCAAAAAGTATGTGCTCACTTACATTATGTCGGTAGAAATGATGGCACCATTTGAACCAGTGCTGAACCGATCATCTGTCCCTTCCCCAAGTGAAGCAGTCCCTTAGTGACCTTAGCACGGTGACCGGTGCATGCGTACCTCACCTGAGCTCGGCAAAATCACCAGCGACTAACAGTGGAGCTTCTTGGTCACTGTCTTCCTTCTAACTCCAGTACATAAACCAAAGACTACATTTCATAGGTTTAAATACATGTTTGCACAAAAATTATGGGAAACTCACGAATTCCTTGCATCCTAGAGGCACACAGAACTCTGATCCTTTGCAGCTGAGAGACACCCAAGAGAGCGAACAGCCCAAGGGCCCCATCACGCAGCTTAACCCTGGAGAGTCGGAAGGGCCGGCGTCTGCCGCGGAGTCAGGACTGGACACGTGACACCTGACTTCCAGTGGAGAGCCTTTCTCTTAACATGCCCCATGTATGGCACTGAAAGGCTTAAGTGAGCCATAACAATCGTTTCAGGATTTCATAGAAGGTAAAATCATGTCTATATTCTGAATAAAAGTGCGAAGCTGTAGTTCTAAGCACGACTTAAAGATAGTGAAAATATCTGAAAAAGCTCTACATTAAAAGTCCCTGGTCTCGGGCGGACGGTACAGCTCCGTGGTAGAGTGTGTGCTTAGCGTGCACAAGGTCCTGGGTTCAATCCCCAGTCCCTCCATTTAAAAAAAATAATAAATAAACCTAATTGCCCCCCCCCCAGATAAATGAAATAAAAAGAAACTACCACTTAAAAAAATACAAAATTAAAAAAAACAAAAGAAAAAAAATCCCTGGTCTCTATTACACAATTACCAGGAAGCGTAACAGCATGAACACAGGAAGATGCAGTTCTGTATTCTCGTCAGTCTGAAGTTTTCTTGCAGTTCACACATCTTACTGCATTGTCCGTAAAGTTTAACATAAAATTTTTCTAACATTCATTCCATGAATATAGTGAAATCACAGAACTGTAGATCCTGGTAAAAAGTAACACTAAAGGGTCATTTTAATTTTCGTTATTATTAGGTTGAAAAAATATGTCTACTGAAGTCTAACCGCTATGAAAACAAAGGCTAGAAGTTCACCTATTCAACGGTTATCTTGTTGAACCGAGTCATGAATTACTGAGGAGCTTTGTCGCTTTTCATGATATAAATTAATTTTAAGCACAGATTAAATATTAAGAAAATGAAAACTTGAAACAGATGGCTAAAGCTTATCACTTGAAAGAATCACAATAAAGTTTCTCTGGGTTTTCACAAAACACACTAATTTATATTTCGCCTGCTAAGGATTTCCAGTAAGACGAGTGAGAAGGGCAGTGAGCGAATTTCTTCCACAATTTCCAAATGGCAGCTGCATTTCCGAGTCCACCCCATTCAGCACTTCATGTTGAGAAGCACCTCTGTGTGTTCACTTCTCTCCAGATGGATCTGTGCAGTGGAAGTTCTCTTCTTCCAAAACCTATGCCACGTGCCTGCTCGTGGGAGCTGGGGAGCTCTGACGGAAGGCTCCCTGGTCTCTGACTGCAGCAGACCCGGCCTTCCCCTGGGGTCTTAGTCCCTCACAGCTCTTCTCATCACCACACGCACGTGTGCACGCACACACGAACACAAGGATGCACGCTCGTACAGGTACATTGTACATGTGCATGCACACGTGAATGCAAGGATGCACACTCGTACAGGTACATTGTACATGTGCACGCACACACACATGGACAGAGACATGCCTACAACACACACTTGCACACATGTACCTGCCTGTGCACACACAGACGTACATGAATGCACATGCACACACTCATGCACACAGCCTGTGCTCACACACCAGCCCACTCAGCCCTGATGCACTGGCTCTTCACAGCCCTGGCTCCCTCCCCACCTCCACTGGCCACACAGCCACTGTCATCTATCCTTTAGCTCAGAAGCCAGTCCCCTGCTGAATGTCTGCCGGCTCCTTAAATGCAGGCGGCTGTCTTTCCTAGGCTCTGGCTAGCTGTTTTGAAATCCCTCTGTTAACCGTATTGATGGGGTGTGTTGTGGTTGTCTCTTTGTGTGTCTGTCGTCTTCACTGAAACATCGGCTCTCCCAGAGGCCGGTGGCCAGGGCTGAGCGATGTCACGTTGCTGTGTGCTGGCTGGACAGAACGGGTGTTGCTAAAGGTGTCGAGTGGTAGGCTCTTACCAGCTTAAGAATCCCCACCTCCTTGAAATGTCCATACAAGCCTCTGCTCTCAGACCTCAGATTAGACTCAAAGGAACCCTTCTCTGAAATCTCAAAACTGTGTGTGCCTTTGTTTATTTTTGCCTTTTTTGTGTCATAATTACCTGAGAAGTTAAAGACATCTCAGGTGTGATTCAGGACACGCTCTCATTTTCTGAGTCCTCGGATCTCTTGGCAGTACGGTGCGTTGAGCCCTCATGTCGCCTCCTGGTCGCTTAGCGCCTTGTCCACGGGGCTGCCTGGGTTTCTCAGAGGGAGCGCAGGTTCCTTAGGAATAAGCAGTGGAAGAAACAGGTTCTCAAATTTCTGGTAAAAATAAGTAGATATTCATGCACAGTGTTCCCTTCCTGAATACCTCTTAGGTAGATGCAATTTACAAACTGGTTTTGTCAGTAAATCATCCCACACGTCCAGAAAAAAAAAAAAAGGTTGATGCGGTCTTTGCCTTTTTGTAGCATGATGAGAAATACCTACACTGAGTCCTTGAACAAGTTACTGGGCACAGGTAAACCACTATGAGCAGTTCTTCTAGGTGTAACCATTGATGGTACTTCTAACACCAAGAGACAAACTAAAATACTGGGCAAACATGATAAAATTTTACACTCTGAAAAAGTACACTTAAAATAGGGCCAGTCAAACATTGGCCAGTGTGTAAGTCTATTAGGAAACTAGTCAAAGAAAGGAAATGGTATTAAACCTCTCTCTCTGTCTCTGTCTCTCTCAATCTCTGTCTTAAAAAAAAAAAACTCAGAAAATTATTTGCTTCAAGAATTATAGTGTTAAGAGCCTTAACATATAAAGATTCTTACAAATAAATAATAAAATATGAACAGGAAAGTAGGAATAATTCAAATATCTAGAGAGGAAGAAAAGGTCAATAAATATATAAAAATGTGGGCAGTGTCACTAATAAACAACAAAATGCAAAAATATATCAGGTGATACAATTTACATATCAAAGGGCATAACCTGCCTCTAAAGGAGAATACTAAATGTTGGCGACAGCGCAGAGGAGCGCCAGCTGCCATACCCCGCTTACGGGAATGCAGGTGTTAGAACGCTGTAAATTGCTCCAGGGTGTCTCTCAGACGTCTTTTAGGGTTCAGATCCTCTTACTCATTACTTCTGTGTTAGGACTCAACTTCACCTTCCTAACCAGAGATTCATCCAACGATGTTTGTGCAAGTATGTTTGTGATGACATTGTTTGTAAAGATACAGATTGAAAACAGCCTGAACATACAGCAGCAGGAAGGCGCTTCCCTGAATTATGATGCGTCCTCAGAGGAGACGTTCCGGGACAGCCTCGGTAAAGTTCCCCTAGGGTGCCCTGGTCTTCCTCATGAATCCTCCTTTCTGTGGGAAGGCGAGCACGTGAAACAGGCTGTGGACTTGGTCTGTGTATCTTAAGTTTCACCGAGCGCTTTGTAGCATTTTACCCAGAAGCTTTCCTTCCACCCCACGACCACCACCAGCATAAACGTTCACGTTTCTCATTTCCACGTAGATACTGCCTGCACAGTGTGATTTTTTATTAATAATTTCACTCAGATACTTGTTTTTGAGACCCAGTGCTTTGGCATGTATCGATAGTTTTTGTAGTTGCTAATTGGTGTCCGTCATCGAGAGCCGTTGCATGTCGTTCGTGTGTCCTTGCACTGATGATCACCTGGGCTGTCTCCAGGGTTTGCTTGTTATACACAGGGCTTGGGGAGTGCCCTTGTACAGATCCTTCGGTGAACTTTTGTTTTCACTTCTTGAGTAAACACCCCAGGAGTGGAGTTACCGGGCCCTGGAGTAGTTGCATGTTTACTTTTATGAGAAACTGCGATATATTGCTCCGAAATGTCTGCAACATTTTTACACTCCAACCAAAGCTGCATGAGTTCTGGGTGCTTCTCATCCACACCAGCGTTTGGTATCTCGGGCTTTCCCGCTGCAGCGATTTTGTCGGCCTGCAGTGGTCACTCCCCACCTGCTTGTCCTCCTTGGAGGTTTCCATGGCGACCTCTACCCATTTTGATTGGGCGACTTGCAATTTGGTTACTGAGTTATAGGAGACCTTTGCACATGCTGGATGCCACTTTTGGTGTGTATGTGTGTGTTTGCTGAAGTATAGTCAGTTACAGTGTGTCAGTTACTGGTGTACAGCGTAACATCCCAGTCATGCATACACATACATATATTCATTTTCATAATCTTTTTCATTAAAAGTTATTACAAGATATTGAATCTAGTTCCCTGTGCTCTAGAGAAGAAATTTGTTTTTATCTATTTTTATATATAGTGACTAACATTTTCAAATCTCAAACTCCCAAATTTATCCCTTCCCACCCGCTTTTCCCAGTCACCATAAGATTGTTTACTATGTGAGTCCATTTCTCTTTTGTAGATGAGTTCATTAGTGTCCTCTTTTTTCTTTTTTTGGATTCCACAAATGAGTGATATCATGTGGTATTTTTCTTTCTCTTTCTGGCTTACTTCTCTTAGAATGACATTCTCCAGGTCCATCCATGTTGCTGCAAATGGCATTATTTTATACTTTTTTTTTATCACTTTCTCAAATGTGTGTTCTACGAACATTCATCCCCACTGTGCACCCTCCTTTTCATTTTCTTAATGATATCTTTGGGAAGAAGTTTTTAAATTTTCACAAAACTAATTCATCACTTACCCCTGCCATGCCTGGTGTCTGGGCGATCTGTCTGGGGAACATCTGCCCACCCCCATCATGCAGATACTCATTTATGTTATTTTCTGAAGATTTATATTTTTACCTTTTATGTTTCCATCCATAATGCACCCCAAATTGACTTCTGTGTGTCATATGCGCTCCAGAAGGTGAAGCCTACTTAGGACCCACAGAAGCAGCACCGTTCCAGCACCCTGTATGGGGGAGATTTTACTTTGCCTGTCACAGGGGTCGGACGCCTGTGTTGAAAATCGGTTGTCTGCTTGGGTGCAGGTCTGTCTCTGGGTCCTCTGTGCTGTTACTGCTTCCGTTTGCCAGTATTGACAGCTCTACAGTGTCTTAACTGCAGTGACCTGTGGTGAGTCCTGACACCCATAGAGCAGGACTCCACATTTGCTGTTATTTTTCATGACTGTTTTTGAATCATCTCTGTCCTTGGCTTTTCCATATAAATTTTATGATCAATTTGTCATTCTTCAAAACAGTCTTCTGAGATTTTTATTTGAAATGTGTTGAACCTGTAGATCAATTTGTGGCGAACAGACATCTTAAAATTTACTCTTCTAATTCATGCACATGGTAAACCGACCCTGTATTTAGGTCTTTAATTTCTCTCATTAATATTTTATAAGTTTCAGTACAAAGATCTTGAACATCTTTGGTTAAATGTATTCCCAAGTATTTTATCTTTTCAGAAAGCATTGTAAATGGAATGATCTTTTTAATTTCATTTCTCAATTTTTGGGTGCTCATATTTAGAAATACAAGTGTCTTTTTTTGTAGTGACCTGGTATCCTGAAACCTCCTGAATTCAATGATTTATTATCACATTTATCGTGGATTATTTAGAATTTTTCTCCACATAAAAAATTCTCTGAAAATAGAGTTAGTTCTTCCATTCAAACCTCCTGCCCTTTATCTACTCTTCATTATTTATTGTAATATCACCTCGGACCCCTGTTACAATGGCTGATAAACGTTGTGAGAGTAGATACCTTCCTTGTTCATGATCTTAGGGAGAAACAAGCCACGTTCCACATGAAATGCAAGGTTGGCTATCATCTTTCACAGACAACCTTCACCTGGTCAGGTGATTTCCCTGAGAATTGTGCTGAGTCTTGTGTTCAGCATTAGTGAGTGTTAAATTTTGTCAAATTTTTTGCATCTGTTCAGATGATTTTGTGGCTTCCCTTTCATTCTTTTAGTGTAGTAAATTATATTCTTTTATTTTAAAATGTTCAAACAACATGTTCCTGGATTAACTCCATTAGGTTGTGGTATGTTAAATTTTTATCTTGCTGGTTTTGGTTTGGTAATAAATCATTAATGATATTTGCCTCTATGCCCATGAGTAATTTTGGTTTTTAGGTCAATGTTCTTGAGGAATGTGCTTCTTATATTTTCCTTTTTTGTCTGATTGGGAAGCATTCCCTTCTGCTCTCATTTTTAAAGTAAGGGATGTCAGATTTGTGCTATTCCTTTCTTAGATGTTTGAGAGAATTGATAGTGAAACCACTTGGGCCTGGGGTTTTCTTTGTAGGAGGATTTTTGATAATTAATTAAATTCCTTTAATTGACATAGGGCTATTTATATTTGCCGTTTCATCTTCATTCAGTTTTAGTTAATTTTACTTTTCTGTGAATGCATCCCTTTTATCTAAGTTGCCTTATTTGTTGACAGTAACTTGTTCAGAATGTTATCTTTTCTCCCCTTAATGTTTATTAAACTTGTGGTAAAATTTCCTCTTTCATTTCTGGTATTGGTGATATAATACAGCGCTTACAGAGGAAACACTAATGAGTAAGGATATTCTAGAGAGATTCAAGGTAAAAAGCGAGTATCATTATGCTAGGTGAATGTAAATGAAAACGAAGCAGGTGTCACACCTTGATGTGTGACAGATGCTGGCACGTGTGCAGAGAAACTCAGATGGAAAAGCACTTAACAGACAGAAGGGTGCTGACTCCGCAGCGCTGAGGATGCAGTTAACAGTAACGACCTCGCAGTCGTTAAGGGACACACCAGATAAAACAGCAGCGATGTCTCCAGTGCGGAAACTACAGGACACAGAGTTATGGGCAGAGAGACGATCGTGAAAGGCTTTCATGTATTTGTCTCAGGCCAAAACAGCCAGGACACAAAAACAGAGCAGAGAAGACACAAGCAGGTCAGCAGGGCAGCTCGTGCCGCCGTGAAGCGCACTCTGCTTCAGAGCAGGGGCTGCGTTGCGGCGGAAAAGCACGTAAGTGCGCTTGGAACGTTCTCGAAACTTGGAATAACTTGGGTTACAAACAGAACTTCACTGGCCCAGAGAAAAATAATAAAAACAATGCTCCCTGATCATTATGCAAAAATACTGAAAATTAAAGTGGATTTCGGGGTCTAAAACAAAAAGGCCTTCCTTTGACTTCCTTTGACTGTGAAGTTAAACCAGGACCCAGAGGTGGGAGAATCGAACACACACTTGAGGCACAAACAGGAAATTCAAAACAAAATTTCAGAAACTCTTGAAAATAATAGTGAAAATGTGATATACAAGAACTCGGGGGATCCAGCTGAAATCAAATGGAAGAAAATGTACAGTGTACAATAGTCTTATAAATAGAAATGACAAAAAGAAGATAAGTGAGTTTATCACCCAACCACAAAAACCAGAAAAAGACAAGACAAAATAAAAAGCAAGAGGAAGGAATTAAAAGAAAACTTAATGACTGAGAAAATGAAAACATCAATAGTTACCAAATAAAACAACATAATAAGGAATAAATAGGTGAAAAAATTCAACGAAGTGCAAAAAAAAAAAAAAAAAAAAAAACCTTAAAGAAATGGGGGAAAGGAGAAGCACTAATGCCAAGAACAGAAAAGACACCTGCAGAAATAACCATTTAATAGATTTTTTTAATTATGAGGTTAATGTGCAGTATAAAAACATATTTGAAAACCTAGTTGAAAAACACAGCTTTTCCAAAACACAGTGTAACAAAATTGATCCCATTAGCGCGTCTAACAGGCAAACTACCATAAGAAAGAGAAAAATTATAATTAAAAAGGCATCAGGTCTAGATGGATTTGCAGAATTCTACCATGTTTTGAAGTGTCAGAAAATCACTGTGTCACTCAAATTATTCCAGAGCATAGAAAAGGAGGTAAGACCTCGAATTTTTTTCTAGGAAGAAGGTAAAATATTGATCCACAAACCTGACAAAGTGCTAACAAAAAAAACTCCATGCCGTTTTCACCTATTAACATAATTGCATGTATCGTCTATAACATGCAAACTGAGCTTTCCATCCTGTTAAGTACTAATGTATCTGACAAGGGGGCTTTATTCCGGGAACACAGAGGCGCTGCAGTATCAGCACGTCGATGACAGCGCTTCAGCTCTTCCGCACAAACTCTTCTGCTTTAACGTGCTGCGTATCTTACGTTCCTACAGTTAGGGTTAGGGGAAGAGCTCAAGAGAAAGAGAGAAAGTCATTCTTATTTGCAGGTGATAGAATTATGTATCAGGCGACACCAGAGGGATTGATGGAAATCCGCTACCGTAAGGCATAAAAACAAAGCAGTCTGCAAGCAGCATGCTGTAAAGTCAGCGCACAGAACTAACAGCCTTCACGTACGCAGACAGAAACCACTCACAAGATGTAACGGAAGAGGCTTTTATGATGGAGGGAGCGAGGGAGGGAATGAGACTCGGCAGTGAGCAGAAGCCCGCTGCATCGATGCAGTGCAGTCGTTTTCAGCCTCTCCTAGAAAAACAGGGGCGCGTTTTGCTGCTGTTAAGTTCCTGCCAGTTGTTGGTTTCTGGTTTGGTTTTCTGTTGGCGATTCAGTCAGTGGAATGACTGGGAGCCGCTGGATGCAGCCCCAGAGCTGCCTCTGCATGTACTGCTGGACCCTTGCACCAGTGACAGGGTGTCCCCTGGAGGGTGACCCCTCCCAGCCCACCCTGAGCACCCGGGAGGGAGCCCTCGCTCCTCCTTTGTTCAGGATCACGCTGCCTGGAGCAGGGCTGAGCGCGAGGCCCAGACTGAACGGTTCGTGTTTTTCTCTGACATCGGCTCCCAGTAACATCACGATGGTTCTGGCCTGATTAACCACTTATGAGATGTCGGGAAAATCACCAAATACATTCCTTGTGCAAGATTACTCTATCTGAAAACTCTCAACCTCCCATTACCATGGAAACCACAAAGATTCTTCCATGAATTACAGTGTGAAATTTTTTTACTTGGCTGGTTATGTGTAATTAACTTTTGTTATATCATATTTTTCTGATTTGCCAGGAAAGGCTGCTTTAATACTCAGCGTAATGCTAACAAGCCTGAGTCTGTGCTGGGTCTGGGGAGGCGTAAACCCCAGGCGGTTGCCGGGAGACCCGGTCCCTGGGCTAGCTCTGCTACAGGCCGTTACTAGCCGCATGGCTTCGGAAAAGGTACTCTTTCTTGGCCTAAGTATCCTCACCACATGGTGCTGGAGGGGGTGCTGGGAGGGTGGGTGCGAGGGCTCAAGAATCACCCCAAGTCCTCCCAGCAGGGAGGCCCTGTGCGTCCGCAGTGGCCCTCTCTCAGGTTAGCAGCACCGTCACCAGCAGTGTGTGAGCACTTACATGTAAGCGACCCCACCCTCCAGCCCAGATCCTCCACTCGGTGAGGTTAACTGGACGTTCTAACCTGGAATACGGAGGTGTTTTTAAAGTAGCTGGTGTTAAACAGTAGACCAGCCCAGGTCAGCATCGGCCAGCCTGTCACCCAGTGTCATGACAGTGACAGCAACTGGCGATAACGAAGTCACTACCACCTGCTACCATCTGTGCGCGGGCGCTGAGCCAGGCTCAGCGTGTGTTGGATGCAGACCGTCCCTCCGTCCTCACACAGGAGGTGCGGGAAGTCGGCCCAGGCCTCTGCGTTCGCAAGGGAAGACGCCGGTCTGAGTCCAGGGAAGCCCGTTCGCGCTGGTTCCTCCTGTGGGGTCTTCTTTGCGTATGTTTACCACACAGTGTCCCGCGTTAGTTCCACTGACATTTTCTAAAATTATTGCCCCACCGTTTTCAGATACCCACAACTACATGCAGCCGTTTAATTTCTGACAGGAAAATTAAGAATGACATTAAAAGCTTACATTTCTAACTTTCTCTCGGTCATTGCTCATGGTCGTAAAAAAAAAAAATCCAGAATAAGGTATCTCCCCCCAAAAAAGCTTTGCCAAATGTCAGTTTTTGTCTGGGCAACATGGCATTGTCACAAATCATCAAAGGTACCCAGGACGCTCTGAGTGAAGCAGCCTCTCCTGTGTGTACACCTGCATGTGGGTGTGTAGTCGAAGGTTTGTTCTGTTTCCTTTTCACCTTTTTCCGTCCATAATCTAATGGTCTTGGGAGGATTCATGACGGTGTTTCAGATTGTGCGTAACTGTGTGCTGATGGATGCGTAACTAACTATTCACAGGCAATTCTGTCAGTAACACGTTCTGTGGTTTGAGTGCAGCAGAGAAATAATAGCCAGGAATCAAAACTCACTGTGGCCTTAAACATCCACACACACAGCCCAGCAGAGAACTAAGCTTTGGTTTTAATTTAAACGATTGCCACATATGACCTAGTTTTCTTTTTATTATACTGCGTTTAATTTTAAAAATAGCTGACTCTCCGTTGGGGTCACCTTGTCCTTCGAGATTTAAGTAAAAGTGGATAAAGCCTTCCGCCGAAGGGGACTGCGGAATGTTGCCCCCCACCCACAGATCCTGAAATCACCCTCGCAGCTCTCGTCCCAGTGGAACTATTCAGCCTCCCTCATACCTGACCTCCCTCTCTTCTTGGCAGTGATGCCAAGATAAGAGATGCACTCCCCCTCTTATGTGATTTTTTTCAAATACCAAGCACATAGGTTGATGCAGACTTTAATGAAGTTCTGGACACAGGAAGGGAGGTGGCATCACAAGGCAGAGAACTCGGGGGTCCCTGAAAGCAGTGCCGGCCTGGGCGTTTCTCTCTGTGCGACTCCAGCCCTCGGCTGCCAAGCCCCTGCGTGTCCTTCACTGTGCGGAGCGTCTCAGCGCCTGGTGCCCTGGGGCCACCCCATCACCATCTGCTATTTGCCGCGTGGACCTGCTTAGCAGGTTTTACATTAACGGTGTTGTCTGTGCACTCTCTTGATCAGCTCCCATCTGAACTGTAGCGAGCCTAGGTGAGGAGTGCCTTAGGTGCGGGTCAGCTAGAGGCGTTTGTAGCTTTAAGTAGCGCTTTTTCTCTTTCTCTGTTTCCCTTCACATCTACCTGTGTTTTCATGATAGGAGCCCACCGTCTCTGAATGGACTTATGAATGCACAGGAACTATGAATTGCAGGTTTCTGGGAATGTCTGTAGACATCTGAGCACCATCCTCCAACCCTAACCTGACCCGCTGCTTGCTGCGTTCCAGGCAGTACCACCCGCACACAGGGCACAAACAAGGCCACCTCAAGGAGCCCAAGCAAGCTGTCCGCCTAGCGCTGTGCAGCAAGAGACCCAAGGCAGGCGGGGCGGGGGAGAGAGGAGGGTCCAGGTGTGTCCGCGAGGGACGGGAGCCCATGGGACTCCGTCGGGAGCAGATGTGACTTCTCTGGGTTAGAAGCAGGAGCGAAATTCAGGCGCTGCTGTTCCAGGTCAAGTCCTGACCCTCGGTCCCCTGGCAGGAGAGGCTGTGGTTGGCCTCTGCAGCTGGTGGCGGGACTGTGGGCCAGAGTTTGGTTGTCCCCACGGTTCGGTTGTCTGGCTGCTGCCCATTTGTGTGGTCAGTGTCTCGCCGGCGGGGAGGTCTTGTTGCCATGCCCATTTCACGGTGAGGACACGGAGCAGCGGGAGGCGCGCTGGGACCACTCGGCCCCGAAGGGGCAGCGTGGGAGTTTGAACACAGCAGCCTCTCTCCAGAGCCAGTCTGCTGGTTGCTGCGGGACCCTGCCAAACAGAGACCTGAGCTCGGAGTAGACTCGGGACCCTGAGCCTGGGCCCCCCCAGAGCTGGACACAAACGACACGTTAGACGAGGACTTGCTGGAGGGAGGAAGGATCAGTCCGTTCCTCAAGGAGCTCCCTTCGCGGCTTCAGAGGCCTTGTAATGTTTAAGCAACTGCATTCATTTTATTTCAAACCTAAAACCAGAAGTGAGCTTTGCTAGGCACCTCAAATTTAGAGCAGGGACTCAGCTGTGACCCCCACACTCTCCACCCAAAGCCACTCATGGGAGGGTCAGCCCAGCGACATTCCTGGTTTATCACCGCCATTGAACGACTAAATATCGGGTCCCTCGGTCAGCTGTCCACAGGCTCTCCCCGTCTGCTTCCTGACGTCCTGGCATCTTCTTCTTACTTCCATTTGTTGTACAAAGAGCTGCGCATTTCTCTCTTCCTGTTTTTCTCTGACAAGCGTCCTGCTAAATGAAGTACAATGAGGCTATTGGTGCAAATTGCTGAGTAGATAGTGTTGCCTGACATCGGGGTCAATAGTGCTGTTAGCAGAGGAAGGTGGTTACGTTTAAAGAAAAGACTGCTCCAGCGAGGGGCCCGCAAGTTCCTGGCCAGTCACAGAGGCTAACATCATACATATGCTAATATGACTTGCTGTCATAATATGACTTTATTGTTAATGAAATATTGAAAAATTATATCTAAATAGCGTAGACACAGGGCTGTTCAAATTCTTATCTGATATTTGACTGTATTTTAAATTTTTATTGTGACACCATAATTTAGAGACAAGAACAAAGATCCACAAACACGGCTGGGCTTGTTGTTGTCTCTTCTACTGTACAGAACACCTCCTTTTCCCATTGGGGTCTTTTAAGAAAAAAAGTTTGAATTCAGTTCCTGATGAAAGTCATTCTGACGTCAGCATGAGTTTTCTGTTCCTTTTTCCTTTGATTCTGAGTGTGGAATGTACATCCAACTTGCAAGGAGGAGAGAAATCCCTATTTCAGGGGTTTATTCATAGGCAGCTACGGTATTATTTGCAAACTAACTTGTATTGGCTAAATATGGTTATTATTCGAAAATAAAAATGTCAAATGCTTCTGCTTAATGTCTGCAGTTCACAGATTCAGCCCTTTACACATCACTGCATTGTTTTAAGAGGCTGAGAATTAAAATCCCCGGAGTGTGTTACCATCCGCTGTACCTCAGCCAGTCCCAAGAAGAGGAAGGAGTCGCCTGGATCAGGCAATTCACAGGATAAGCGTGGCACCTGGATACAGCCGTACCTGCGAGAGGAATCACGTCCTCTCAGCCCGTCAGGAAACTGTTGTGAAGGGCATGGATTGCGACTGTCCAATATTCATGACCCAGAGCGGGACAAGAGGTCGCCACGCCGGGACAGCAGGCCGCACGCACTGCAGGCCCTGGGAGCGTTCGGGAGGCGGGGCCGGGTGTGAGGGCCGCCGGACAGCGGGGCCGAAGGGCAGGCGGCCGGACGCGCAGACGCAGCGCTCCGGCTCCGCACGTGGGCGCGCATCCGCGGCGACGGCCTCCCCCCGGGCGCCCGCCGTGTGCGAGGCGCGCGTTCGCGCGGGTGCGCGGGCGCCGCGCCCACAGTAACCTCCCTTCCCGTTTAGCACGCGGAGACGCGAGGGGGCAGCAGCCCTGCCGACGCTCAGACGGCAGCGCCCGGGCCGGGGCCGAACCTCCCCGTCGGGCCCCACCTCCGGGAGCGGGCGGCCGAGCGGAGGGCGCTGGGGCGGGCGCGGGAGGGAGGCAGCGGCCTGGGACGCGAGCCGAAGGCCCTGCGGGCGTGCGAGCGCGTCTGCCCCCGGGGTCCTGACGGCCGGTGCGAGCGCCGTCCCTCCGGAGCTCTGCTGAATGAAGCTGCAGGTGCTTGTCTCGCTGCGTGGAGCTGGGAATTAACTACCTACTTCAGAAGTCCAAGCAACGTAATCATTATTCAGTCCAAATATTGCTGCCAGTGTGTCTGCCGGAGACCCTCGGAAGCTGCGTCCCCGTCCGGGTGCTCTTACCTGGGCAGGTGAGCCAGTCCCACCCCTGCTCCGAGTGTGAGCTCAGCGCGACCCTGCTGCACCCTCCTCAGATGCCCGTGGCCAACAGAAGCCACGTCTCCGGGAGTGGCCCGTGGGCGGGGGAGCCCGCTGGAAGGGAGACCAGCCACCCTCTCCCACGACAGAAGCTCTGCGGTCACCCACGCTCCAGAGCCCCTCCTGGGGACCCCCACGGGGACTGAGCCCAGAGAGGACTCCCCAATCCCGGACCTCGGCGCTGAGTTTTTGTTGTTTTCTCTAGATGTGCGCCTTCACGAAGAGCCCTGCCACTTTCCTTTTCTTGGCCTTGGGCCAGCATGATAACCTGCTGGGTTTCTGAGCAGGGGGAGGAAGAAAGACTATGGTGTAAAAGCAGGCAGAGGACTTACACGGACATCTGAGAGACGTGAGTGCGAATGAAGAGGTCCCAGGTAAGTGGGGAGGAACCGCTGATTTCAGGGACAGGGTCAACGGTGAAAGTCACGTGAAACTAGACACTTCCTGGGGTAAGTAGGGGATGACTCTCCAGCTCTGCCCAGTTATAAGATGGGCGAGGTGCCCACTGACTCTGCCTGTAAAAGGCCAGGATGCTCACTGTGACAAGCAGAGTTTCTCTCAGCAAAGCCACTTGTCTCGCATCTCCAACACGCAGTTTCCGTGGCCTTAGACATGCCAGTTGAGCAGAGGGAAACATAAAAATAAACTGATCCTAACGCGTTCTCTGTCCCACATTAGACACTAAAACTGAATTATGTGCCCATGTATTCCCAGCTGGCTGATAATCACTTTCAAGCCCTTTATTTATGACAGGCCTCTAGGAGAGGAGTTCAAAATACATAAAATTCTTAAACAGCAGTAAATAGACTAAAAATGATTAGATTTGCATCATTATTATTACTATAAATTTTTATGTTTCTATTTTAAAATTTCACATAAGTCTAGGGGGATTTTTCATTCAATGAATGTCCCTGCCCAATAAAGTAACGAGAAAAAAAAATCCTCATTCCAAGACGTGAATAGTCTTCCTTCCAAGCACAGTGTGAGATGCCCGGAACCTCCCCTCACTGAGCACCTTGGCGGCAGGCCACCGTTCTGCCTGGAGAGGACCTCCCCTCGCTGAACACCTGGGCGGCAGGCCACCGTTCTGCCTGGAGAGGACCTCCCCTCGCTGAGAGGCACAGCCCTGCTCTCAGGAGCTGCGATGGAAACAAGCCTTGGGTTTGCTTTCCTTCCTTGTTCATTTTCTTTTATTTGTTTAATCATCTGATGATTTTAAGGACAGCTTTAATTTATGCTTCCAAGTCATTCCCAAACAGAAGAAAGTCGAGAAGTAGATGAATTCTAGCCTTTTCCCCTCAGAAACTCAGTCTGTGATGGCAGGACACTCCCGCCACATCCCGGAATTGAACTCTCACCCACAAGTCCTGATGTGTTGGCGTACAGGACTGTTTCACCTCTGACCACAAAGTTGAATGTCAATGCGGTTAGCACCGTCTCTTCTAAACACAGTGCCCCAAAACGTCCTGACTTATGGGCAGAAGGTGTGCGTTTATTGAGTGCCCATCAGCTGTGAGAAAGGGCTCTAAGTTCCACAGAATCTGGGTCATGGTGATTGGACAGACACCAAGACCTACTCTCTGAGACTGTCCGTGTAATTAAGTGCATTGCATGGATCAGCATGACTTTGACATCAATACACTTGAATGAAAAGAGTGTTTTTAATAAAAACCACACCAAACACTCTCTAGTTTCGATCGTTAAGCGGAGGGTATGAAGCCCGTCTGCCAGGACAGGGTTTCGTCTGCACTTACCAGAGGCTGGCTCCTGCTCCGCTTGTCCTTGAAAACACCACGATCCGGGGGCGACAGGGCTTCGTCCAGAAGGAATAGGAGGGACCCCTTGTGGGCCAGCATTCAGCACGATTTTGCGTTTGAGACAAAACCCGCCTGAAGTAACTACTGCTCTTTCCTGCGATACAGATAGATTTCTGGCGCTTTTACTTTTGGCAGTTAACGTTTTACGTTCTTAACAGAGTCAGTGCACATTTGTTACTTGATAATCTTTGCTTGTGAGGGTGTCGTGGTGGCAGCAAATGCCAGTCGTCCAGTTTTGCTGGTGTTGAGTGAGCTGGTGTGGGTGACCGAGCAGAGCTGCCTCTTTGTCCCTTGCACAGGCGTCTCCCCCAGAGCTGGAAGTTTTGCTCTGAAGGAGTCCAGGCGTATGAGAGGGCACACTGCCTGGAGGGACACCGAAAGGGTCACAGTGACACAGCAGAGTCCAGAAGAGCAGTGTCACTGTTTAGGGCCCTAGTCCAAGCTCAGACCCCCAAGAGCGGGAATTAATGTCTCTTCCGGACAAAGGGTTCTCACCTAAAAGTGCAGGCTCGGAACGCATCCTCTCAAATGTTCCTTCCGGCTCTAAAGCTGCACTTACCCTGTGAGGTGATGAGCTTCCACACAGCCACAGGCCTGCTCCGAGATGGAGCTGGGGGACGGGTGCAGCCTGGCCCAGCCCTCACCTGGGGTCGGAGGCCGTCCCGGGGCACATGGGCAGAGCCAGAACAGAGATTAATAGTAGGCTTAGGGGAAACGGTCGAGTATTATAATGTGGGCAGTAAGTAGAATAACCACTAAAATCCTGTTTCATCTAAATCATCCATATCATTTTATTAGAACTATTGATTTGTGCCCATGTTCTTGCTGAATGAAGATGGATTACTGGGTAGCAAATTTGTAGACAGTAAAACTTATGGGAAATCACTCAATACACAGAATACTTACACAGTCAGAAGGAAGTTCAACCCAATAAGATAGAGTCTACCTTGTTGCCTGAGCACGTGACTGTAGAATAGATCTGATGTGAGCCACTCAGACGAGGAACGGGGAACACGGCACTGTACGTTGTGTATATGACGTGTCACATGGAGTGTGTGTGTGCATGAATACACGTGATGTGCACACCTGCACAAATACATATATTTAAATGTAATTATATAAGATAAAACTTGCCGTCAGTGACTGTGAGGCCAACTGAAAAAGTGCAAGGATCCTAATGGAGGAGTCTGGGGCTCTGGAATCAGACAGAACGGCTTCACATTCTGGCGCTGTGCGTCTCCCTGCGGGACTGCGGATGGGTCATTCCGCCTGTTTCCTTCCCTGTGTATCTGTGGTTACCTGTCTCCTTAATCGGGACAGCATGTGGGGTGATTTGCCCAAGAAAGCTCCAGATGGACAGGTCTTCCTATTCAGATAGTCAGGCGCCCGTGAAAGGTCTCATACCCCTAGACTTTAAAGGGGCGGAAGGGCCCCGCTGATGGCGGCTCTGTTCCCACATGAACAGCTGTGGAGACTCGCTGAAGACACATCGGAGAGGGCACCTTGTAGTGCGTGATGAGGGACAAGAAAGGAGAGATGCGTTACAGTCAGTCCCAGTGGAGTGGAGATACCAAGAGAAATACAGTATTTCTTCTCCAGTTAAGAAATAGCACTTGTTTCAGGCACTCATTAAATAAAAGCCAACGTAGGATTATTAACTTAGTCTGTAATAGGTTAGCAATGCACCAGAAATAAATTAAACCAAAGACTGTCCATGAGAATGCTCTGTGTGGGGAGAGTTGGACGTATAATCAAATAAATATGCAGTGATACAGAGATCTACATAAAGGTGAGTTACATTAAAAAGTCAGGCACACATTTTCTCCCAATTTAGAATTCACATTTCTTCCAGGTTGTGAGTTGGACTTCAGTCTTGACAGATTTAAGTGGTAATCTGTTATAGTCTGAGATGCCATGAAATGTATTTATTGACATTTCAAATTACAGCATTTTCAATGAGAAAGGTATCTAATTTTGAGCTACTAAAACAGCATGGTGTAGTCATATATTTCTTGCTGAATAGTAATCACTCAGAGATACAGGATTCTTATTTATAGCAGGTGTCCAGGATGGGAGTGCCGGGTACAGAAAATGATGTTAAATGGACAGAAAGTTGCCATGATGATTATGAACATGCACCTCTATTTTAAAACGCTGAAAAATCCTATGATATTTCTGCATTTAATAATTGTGCCAGCTCAATAAAAAAAATGAAATCATTATTTCCTGACATTAATGAAGTCAACTTTTCCAGCACAATCTGAATAGGCAGTTGAACAGCGGGGCTCAAAGATGCATTAAAACCAGGTCAGCTGCTCGGCATTTCCAACAATATGTCCACAGTCCCATGAAGGGTAATCTTGGACAATTTTTCAGAACAGCCTGTACATCTTTATCTTAAAATTCCAAATGTTTCAACAATAGGCGATTGTTAGAAGCAGACAATTATTTCTCAGCACCCATTGATTAATGACTTAGTCTGTGACACAGGGAGAAACCGGAGAACAAAGGAGTCCATTATAATAATGCACAGGCATTAGACCGTCTTCATTAATAGAATCTTCTGAATTCAGTTTAGCATAAAACCAAATATGCCATGAAGGAAGTAGAGAGGTGAGAATTTTAAATATATTTTGGAAACTCACTTGATAAAAAGCAAGATTACATGATGTCACTGCCCTCTATTAAAATTCTCTCTCCCACACAAACACACACACACTCCCAGAGCTGACGGGTAACAGTTGTCATAAAGTTGCATTTTTAACACTATAAGGAGTTGGCAGTACTTTTAAACTCAAATTCAGCGGTATTTGCGTTGGAAGAAACCAGTACTTTACGGAATTACAGCCTCCTGAGTAACAAACGGAACAACAGCAATAGAGATTCCGGCTCTCAGTTCAGAAATCTGTGCATTGGGTGGGCTGTGGAATCATAGCAGGGAAGACGTGGCTTTAGAAAGCAAGATTTTTTTACAAGTTATTGTGGGGCTAAACTTTGTCAATAAGTTTTCCGTTCGGGGCAGAACTGTTGCAACAGCTGTGATGATTGTCACAGCTTTTAACTTTTTCTAGCGCCTCTAGGCCTGTCCTCAGCCCACCATCAAACTGATCACTCAGTTGCTTTGCTTCTCATGGTGACTACAAGCGCCAAATCCGTAGTGAATCCAAACACAGCAGCCAGTCCTCCCGAGTCCTGACCCTCGGGGAGCTCACCGCGGCCGGGGCCTCCCCTGCAGTCTTCGCGAGGCCCCAGAACTGAGGCCGCAGACCCCCGCCCCCTGCCCCAGCACAGGCAGGGACTCTGGGGCTCGGAGCTGGAGAGAGTGGTCCAGGCCATGATCTTTCCATGGCTTCTAGAAAGGTTGTGGTTCTCTGCTGGCTCACATTTGTGACTTGCATCATTTGTTTTGGGCAGCGCTGGTCCAGGCTGTGGTCACTGTGAAGTTCTTATTCTCCCGGGATCAATTTAATTCATGTTTCCTGTTACTCAAGTGAATGAGTCGTAGTTGCAGTCAAGTATCTTTTGAGGGCTGTGGTGGGCAGCCTCCAGGTGGTCCGCAGACACTTCCACTCTCGGTGCTCCGCCCGCACTAGGTGTGACCAGGAGTATCAGGAGCAGACAGAGGGTACGGAGTGTTTCCTTGGAGACTGTCCCAAAGGACTCAAACTGCTGCTGCTTCCGTCCCGGGTGCTCCCTCCCTCTCTCCCCCCGTCTCGCCCTCTCTCCCCCATCTCTCCTGCTCTCTGTCATCCCTGCTCTCTGTCTGCTCCCTCTCCATCACCTGCTCTTGGGAAGCCCCACTGCCATGTTGCAGGGACACTCAGGCAGCCTATGGAGGGGTTCACACAGTGATGAACTGAAGTCCCCACCCGACGGCCATCAAGGACCTGAGGTCCGCCAGCACCACCTGAGTGAGTTTGGAAGTAGGTCCTCCGCCAGTCGGGCCTTCGCACAGGCGGCATCTGTGGCCAACACCATGAGCCCAGCCCTGCGCAGACCCACCCTCAGAGTATGTGAGGTAATGAACTGTGCTGTTTTAAGTGCCTGAGTTCTGGGGTGGTTTGTCATTCGTCAGTGGGTGAGTCCGTGAGGAGGACTGGGAGGGCTGCGCTTTCCAAAGGGGAAATGCCCGGTACTGTCTGAGCATCGCAGGTCCCTTGACCCCATGTGACATCTCTGTGACGCTCCTGGTACCGTCACAGCTCACGGGTGAGAGGACCCCGGCCAACCACGCTCCAGTCCTGAGGAGCCAGGGGGCACCGAGTCTTTTTATTCCAAAAGGCACAGCAGTCCAGTTGGCCCTCCATATTTTCTGGTTTCACTTCCTCAGATTCAACCAATCAGGGATCAAAATATTCAGGAAAAAACTCCAGAAAGTTCCAAAAAGCAAAACCTGAAGTTGCCGTGTGCCGGCAACTATTCACATGGCATTAGCATCGCGCTAGGTGTCGTGGGTCATCTGGGGGTGACGTGAAGTGTCGGGAAGGATGTGGGACTTAGTGTCTGTGGATTTTGGTATCCTTGGGGGTTCCGGATCCAAACCCCCACGGACACGGAGGGACAACTGTGTTTGCCACAGTGAATCAATTAAGAGCCGTACTCAGCTGCAAGGAGCAGCAGTCTTTGTGTATATTAAGTGTAACGAAGTAGTGTCTGTACATATGAAGCTCTTGATTATCGCACGTAACGAGGAGGCCGCGGGGACGCACTGCTTGGCGCGCCGGTGCCTCCCCGAGTCACTGGGGACCCGTGCCTTCACGTCTTCCCGCTCTGCCACTCGTAGTGCTGCCGGTGTCCTGTGCTCCTGCGTGCACGACCTCAGGGCTGCCGGGTCATCTTACGAACTTGAGCCCCTTTGCTCGGGAAGCAGAATCCCTTTCTAGAGCCCTCTTCCCCCGAGCAGAACGCCTTTCACGTCCCCTGGGACAAAATCGATACCAGAGCAGGTGGTTTTTTGTTTGTTTGCAAAGGGGGCTGCAGCAGCGATCGTCCAGCTGTGCTGCTTGCGGAAGGCGCGCCCCCATTCCTGCCTAACAAAACCCGCAAACGGGCGTTTTCTCTGCGGGGCGCGCCGCAGCCGTCCTGAGCTGGGAAGCAGCGGCCGGCACCCTGCACCGGCTGGGCCGCTTTAAGAGCCAAATCAACAAAAAGCACAAAAATGCAAAAAGGACTCTCACTCACAGTCTGAAACAAGAAGGCAGGGCCTTGACCCGGAGACCCTCAGCTGGGACCCTCGGACTCTGTCCACTGTGTGCACATCCGGGGACGCCCCCCGCACAGGCCCCGCTTGTGCTGGGGCGGGGGTAGCAAGCCCATTTTCCTCGGTGGGTGGATCCGCAGACGGGAAGACCGAGAGCGATGGCGACAAACAGAAACGTCACAGTGTAAAATTTCAGCACAGGAATCAATAAAGAAAGACTTACAATACAGTACTGTCATTGGAAGATGGTAACGTTTCCCGGGGAGGTGCAGTGAGGTGGGGAAGAGCCTGTCCCGCGGGAGCGGGCGGCGTCCGGGACAGCTCGCGCCCTCTCACGGACTTCGTAGGAATCTGTGATGCGTGCTGGGGTCTGGAAACAATTCATTCGGGATTTCCAGTAATCCTGCTATGTTCTTCACCTGAATCAAGAAAAACAAACTAAAAAACACTACTTATCATGAAGTATTTGTTTTAACTTTTGACGGCATTTTAAAATGTGTGTAAGATACAAAACTTGCTTATAGATTATCTGACAAGGATGCACGTGGTCCAGGACACAGGAATCACTATGCAGCTTGGACACCTTTCATCTTACTAATCTGATGGTCAATGTTTATGAGCAGAATGTCCCCACATCTCATCATGTTGGCTGTACATTGGTAAGAAAACCCTACGGCTTCTAAACATACGAAAACTTCCTTTGTTATTGAGCTGTTCACATTGAATCAAATCAGCATTAATTAAAGGTATGACTATAGCAGAACAACAAATTATCTTTGACATTTGTAAAGTTTAAAAATTTCTTGCATAAAATTTTTGTTTTTTGCTAGATATGACTGGTCACCAGTGCAGCCACGAAAACTGCTGTGGAAAGGAGATGAGGTCATTTTAACAGATCTTTCATCAGCAGCATTATCGTTATACTTGGAGACATACGGTAACTTTCTCTCCAGAGCTGGGATTTCAGGCTGTATTTATGACCTCAAGGAACATGAATTTCAACCCTTACTATTATTAAGTCACAGACTTCTACTTACTTCCCTCTGAATTTTCATATTTCCTTTGGGCTGAGCAGTAAACTCAGAGGCCTCCCTTCAGGGGCCGTGTCCAGAGCATCCTTGGAAGAAGCAGTGAGAGGGGGACGCAAGCCGGGAATCAGACTGGAGGACAGCTGTGGCTGAGGGCAGCCTGGGGAGTGAGTACACGGCCCCATCGTCTAGGCTCTTCCCACGTTCACAGTTCTTGGACCAGGAGCAGCTAGACAGGGTGCTGGCTGATGGGCTCTGACGCCATGGCCTCCCAGACGCCCCGCAGAAGAGCCCCTGCCCTCCCCACGGCCTCCCCTGTTGCACAAGCCACAGGAGAGAGCAGAAGACCAAGCAAAGTCCGGGGAGGGGGTCTAAGTCCCGTGGCTCTGCCTGTCCACGGGCCGGTCGTCCCGTCCAGGGAGATGGAGGTGCCTCCTGCTGCTGGCACCTCTGCCCCTTCCTGGGGCAGGGTTTGCTTCGCCCTCACTGAGCTCAGGCGGGGCGAGCCACTTACTTTGGCCACAGCAGACTGGGTGTCGGGGAGCCTCCTCTAGGACAGGGCTTGGAAATCGTCTCTGGCCTGCGCCGATGGTTCTTTTCTCTCCACCGTGGGCACAGCCGTGCGCTGGGCAGGGGCTGTCGTGACCCTTGACCTGAGAATGAGGAAGACTCACGTGGAGAAGGAACCCTTATTACTGTAAGCCCTTCGGATCCTGGGACTATTTGTTACTGCAGCACAGGCTAGTGAGAGACGACAGACGCGGAAGCTTACCAGCACGGGCCACGCGCATGCTCCTCACCTCGTCACGCGCTCTGGGAGGCTCCTGTTCGCGGAACCTGTTAGAGCCAGAAGAGAGGGGGTGGGTTCCTAAAAATAAACGGCATCACAGAGAGGGTTCTGAGGCAGATGATCATGGCTGTGTTCACAACCGCCGACCATTCTTCCACTGAGATGTTTTCCATGCGTCTGCACAAAATGAAAGTCAGAGTCTTGATCCTCCTGTTAAAAGCCTTGCAGTAACCCCTCTCGGTTTGTCTAGCTGTGTCTCCTACTATTTCTTGTATTCTGTGTATGCCAGAATGATTTCCCCAGAATCTCTGGGGAAGGAAGATCATTCCGATCCCCTTCTGCCTGAAATATCTCCCCAGTCTTCAAGCCCATAAACCTGCAAAGCCAAGTGAAGGCCCTTGTCTGCAGGAGGCCTGCTGTACGTTCGGTGACGTGCCCCGGGTTAATGAGAACGCGCACTGAATGCAGGGTACTCAGACCGCTCTCGGGGTGTCTGTTCTTGATTCGTAATCTCGTCGTGTTTCTATCAGAGTCCCACCCGAACTTACTTTAGGGTTGTTGTGAGTTATTAACTTCCCGGGTCTCAGCATCTCGCCCCCCTACGCAGCGGAGCAGCGCCCCGCAGAACGCGTGCCGCGCCGTGTCTGCAGCGGGCACGCGGGACGCGGTGACTGATGGCTCTCCCTCCGCCGTGAATGCGGATAGCGCGGCTGATGACGCAGGAGCCGGTCCTACCTTTCTAGCCCAGAGGAACTCCTCTCTCTTCTTTTAAAGCTTCCCTTATTACCCTGCATCTGTGTGTGCATAGCTTCCCATTCTTCAGGAATCTGGCCCCCCAGGATTAGGTACGCCTGTCAGATTGGAGAGCTCTGCTCGTTGGTTCGATTCCGTAGGTTATTCCAAAGAATGAGAGACGGTTTTCTCTCTCACTTCAGGTTTTAGGTCCAGCCTGTCCGTTTTCAATGTCCTGTTACTAAACCAGGCCCAGTAGTTATTGTTACACTCTTCAGATTTGCCCTCTAAGCACGATGGTGTTACGTCCATTCATTTGTGTGGACTTTTTGTCCTTCTAGAGACCCCCTTAGCAAATAATAAGACCACTTTTTTTTTCTTTCTAAGGCCAAGTTCTTTGGCACTTTTTCTCCTCTCTTTTCTGGGACTCAGTATCTGGGCACTCAGCCACCAAAACTGCTGTTTACAGCAGCCTTCGTCGAGAAGACATCTTCCCAAGACAATTTATCTGTGCATCTCGTTCGCCTTTATTAAGTCCTTGGGAGTAAATTCCCCTCAAATGTTCTCGCTTCATTAAAAAGCCCTGCTCTCTGTGAGATAATTCTAGGACAAAGCAAGAGTGTTTCTGAGACGTGCAAGATGCTCTCGTGGACACAGAAAGGCAGGGGGCGGAGGGCTTCCTTCCCTGAGCGGGACCTGGGCTGCTCTGCACTGCCCCCCAGTGGCTGCTCGGGGAGACTTGGCTCCGTGTCCTGCGCCCTGGGGGCTCAGGTTGCTGGTGTGTCTGCGTGTGCGTGTGAGTGGGTTGGCGAGAGCAGGTGGAAGGCAGATCTTACGATGAGTTACGTTAGCCCGAAAGTATGGCTCTTTGAAACGGAGAGGCCTTCTTCTCAGAACCCAGTGACAGAAAATAGGCAACGTTTGGGCCTTAGGCTCAGGTGATGGTGAACATCTAGGGTTGAAAAGTGCTCCGTCTGGAGGTGCATTGAGGGGTGAGCTGTGATGGGGACATGCGCGTGTTACTCCAAGGACACAGAGGAGGTCGCGTGTTTCAGCCATGACAGCTCGTTAGTTACCGAGCGCAGGTGAGCAGCTAGCGTGTCGCGTGCACATGACAAGTAGCGGCAAAGAGACCCTCTTGTTTCCGGTGTCTTCCTTTGTTTTATCCTGTTGTTTTCGGCTGTTGGTTTTATTGTGCTGTGCCCCTCTTCCTTGAAGCGCTGACAGCTGACTCAAGCCCAAAGGCTGCAGCGTCCTTAAATCCAGGCCATCCGCCTGGTGCACAGGCGCTGAGAGAGGGGTAATTAACCCCCTGTGCACCGGCCCGGCGCTGAGGGGAGTGACCTGCATGCGGAAAGCGAGCAAGAGAGGCAGCGATCAGAAGAATTCTCGCCTTGTCGTTGCCTGCTCAGGGCTCCAATAAAATCTATTTCAGAGATCAAAAACAGATCCCACTCCATCTTCCGCGAGTATGGAGCTAACAGGAACCCTGAGGTCATTACAACCTCTGCAACCACCCCCAGCCCGACCGAAGTCCACGCCGTGCTGGCTGAAGCCCGTTGCTCATGTCTCAGGCTGCCCTCCGACAGGGTAGGCACATCTGACCCCGCAGCTCGCTCCAGCTTGGCACAAGCAAACAGGGCTTGAGTTACCACTCCCCCAGATCTGTGTTCACACATACAGGAGAGCAGTGCCTTCCCTGCCTCTGGCCCATGGATTACACTTGGCAGAGGTCAGCATTAGCAGCATGGCCTTTGCCTCAAACCCAGAAAGGAACTCTCTCTTCTCCAGCTCTGCTGATGAAATGTTAAGTAGTGTAGCACGCGTTTGTGCCACAGGAAAGAAAATCGTGTTTACACAGTGACTTTGTTTTTAGCAGAGGTGACCAGCACTGCACACCCTCTGCTAACTAAGAGCCCCACAAAAAGTATCAAAACTGATTTACCTTTTGTAAAAGAACCTGATTCCTGCCAGCTTACCTTAGGATTCATTTCATGAGACACAGATGATGCAAGAATCCAAAAAAAGCTCTGGTCGTCATCCTTACCTAACTCTCCACAGGGGTGAAAATTGGAAAGTGGATTTGAGCATCTTTACTTTAACACATGTGAAGACACACACTGAAGGGTGGTTTTAATGCGGTCATTGTTTATTACAGCTTTGATGGCTGATACACACAAAATCCTTTTGCAATGAAATCTCTCTAGCCAAGGAAAAAATAATAAAAATTGTAAAGGAAACCCAGAATTTTACATACTTAGAATAAATACGTAGGAAGCCTAGAGCAAAATTTACAGACATCATTTCCTTAAGTTTGAAGATTTGGATCAGTGTTAGATGTGGAGAGATTTGAAAGATCTCTTTCATATCCTTTTTCCCCATTTTTACCAAAAAACTTTTACAGACAGAGTAGGTAAAAGTAAAACATGTAACATAAATGTGAAACAAACCACTGAGGAATTGAATGCTTGGTGTTAATTGAACTTTAAGAATAAGCCACATCCTCTTACACGTGCAAGCTGTGAAAATTTCTGTCTTGGGTTTTAGGACAGGTATTTAGAACAATATGCTTAGTAGCCACACCCCAGATAAGACCGGAGTCAAATCCCATGCAGATTTTTTCACAAACTGCAGGAATTGTAACATATAATAGTATTGCTTGGAAATATTTGGGGTTTACAGAGATGTGGGTTTACTGTTTTTCCTCACTGCCATTTTTAGAAAGCTGCCTCCTCTCCTAGTCCTCTGGGAGACCATGCCGAGAGGGACTGTGGCTGTCACATCGTGAACCTTCTCAGAAGAAAAAGGCTGCGATGCATTTGAAAGCACAGCCAAGTAGGTGGAGCTTCCATGGCTTGTTCCGTGGCCAAAGCATTTCTCTTAACCGTCAATGTCCCAAGAGCAAAGCTGATGACACCTCGGTCCTCAGGGGCTTCTTAGCAGGCAGTGTAAATAAATACACAGCGACTTCCTCTCCCATATCAATAATGTAAGCATGGCCCCCACGCAGAGGCTCTAAGTCCGGAGGTTTCCCAGCACACACTCTTCCGCACTCTCTTCTTTGGACGCCTTATGCTTGCAGAGCCCACCTTCCTCTTAACACATTCTACAAAAACCGTTACTTGCTTTCATTACCGAACATGCCTTAAGGTGAAGACCAGTCAAGTCAAGTTTGTATCATGTACCCAGTGAGCAAGGGCGTGCCTGCCCCTGTGGTTCACCGAGTGCATGTCTGAGAGTGAGCGAGTGGCCCTCGTGGCAGGAGGACCAGCACAGCAACGCTCTTGCGACACAGGTGCTGCTTCTCAGTGTTTAAGTGAAACTTCTGCTGGCTCTTATGTTCAGACCATGACTCTTGGAATAAGACGGAATGAGTGGTGGCGGGTGGTGGGGAGCAGGCGGGGTGGGGTAAATCCGGAGAAGCTTTTGACCAGAATGGTTTTGTAACAGTTGTCCTGGTTCATCCAAATTCTATTTAATTGAGGTGAGACTGGCATCATTTTGCTTCTCCAGCTGTGAAACTGGAAGTGGTTCTAAAAATAAAAGTCAAACTTCCCTGGCTCAGTAACTAGCAGACACTTTCCTTTCAAACTTGGTAAATAATGACTCACAGTTGTCCTTCAGGAGATTGTCCTGCATAGGTGCCGTGGGGCGGGGGTCCTCACTTCCCCATAGATGCAGTGGGGCAGGGGTCCTCACTTCCCCGCGGGCGCCGTGGGGCGGGGGTCCTCACTTGCCTAGACGTTCCCTCCCCTGAGGAGCCTTAGAAGCTACTAATGCTTCGGCTCCACCTTCAGAAATTCTGATTCCTGTCTTCCGTGGAGGCGTTAACACCTGTGTTTCATTTACCACAGTAGTAAGTAACCACGGTTACGATCACTGCGTGAATGTGGATCTGACTGTGTAGTGACCTCAGGAACTATCTAAAAGATGTTTTGAATTTTAATAAATCTATGATACCAGTTTGGGGTTTTGTTGCTGCCTTTTCTGTGGTTTCTAATTGTTAAGCACTGAAAGTCACTGCAGCTGGCGAAGGCTCTTGTGGTCAGAGTTCCTTTTAAATGAAGCTGAGCTGTGAGAAGTCAGTGGTCTCTGCTACACTTCGCTAGCTTAGGATTCCATGGAAAATGCAGGTCCTGGGTGGCTAGTGTCATCTACCAGCAGTCAAGGTAACTAGTGTTACCTAGTATGTTTAAATATGTGCCTAATTTGAAATACTTTCGTTTTCAAGAGGACTCAGTGTCCAGTGTCAGAGCATAATTGGCCTCATTTTCAGCAGAATGACCCTCTTTGTAAAGAGAGCTTAGAGAATTGTCTCTCGTCATAAGCGCTGGCGCGGACTGAAAGCGTCCCGTCCGATTTACTCACACATTGCACCTCCTTTCCAGCGCCTCTGAGACAGGAACAGTCGCTGTGCTTGAATACACATCTGAGAAGCTGGAGTGAGAGGGCTTTCTGACTCCTTTACACGGTCGTAATTAAATAGCATGCTGTAGGGCAGTCTCGTATTTCCTGAAAAGTTTTACTGAGAGTTCCTGTGTAATCACCCTCCCACCCCAGCTTCCCCTGTCATTAACGCTTTGCATTAGGGTGGCATGTTAGTTACAACTGATGAGCCAATATTACTAATTAACTAACAATTAATTATTGTTAACTAAAGCCCATAATGTGTGTTACGGTCAGTTCTCCGTGGTGTGCAGTCCATGGGTTTGGCAGATGTAGTATGACTTGTGCCCACTGTAACAGGTTCGCACACAGGAGTGTCCCTGCCCTGAAACCCCCGTGCTCTGCCTGTTCACCGCCCCCCAGGGCCCCTAGGACCCCAGATGGGTTTTGTTTTCTGCAGAATTTCAGAGTTGGAATTACATAGTGTCTGTCTTCTCATTGGGGTTTTTTTTTTTTTTTTTTCCATTTAGTAACATGCGTTTAAGTTTCCTCTGCGTCATTTTCATGGCTCGATAGCTCCCTTCTCCTTGTCACTGAATAGTACTCGGTTGTCTGGACGGGCCACACTTCTTGTGCTCCTCTGACTCACTGAGGGCATCCTGGCGGCTTCCACGTTTTGGTCGTTATGGACAAAGCTGCTGTCAACACCCACGTCCAGGTTTTTGTGTGGACACAAGTTTTCGATCCACTTGAATAAATACCAAGAAGTGATTGCTGGGCCAGACGGGAATGTGTGTTTGCTCTGTGAGAAGTCCCTGACCGCCTTCCGAGCTGGTAGCAGCGCGGCGCGTCCCACCCGCAGGGCTGCGAGCCCCGCTGCCCCGCGCCCTCCCTGCGCTGGGCGGCGTCGGGTCCGGGATCCGGCCCTTCTCGTGGGTGTGTCGCGGCGTCTCGGTGTTGTCACCTGTATTTCCCTGATGACGTAGGATGTGGAGCGTCTCCTCTCACGTCCTTCGTGTGTGTTTGGACCAGTCCTTTACTAGGTAAGCGCTGTGCAGATACTGCCTCCCGGTCAGGGACTTGTCTTCTTGAAGGATAACGCTGCTGGAGACAGAATCCTAGGTTGGTGGGGCTTTTTCTTCCTACACTTTGAATGTTTCACTTCACTCTCTTCTTGCTCACATGGTTTCTGAACGTTAGTCAGAGGCACATGCCTTTGTGCCTCTGTAGGTAAGGTGTATTTTTTTCCCCTCGGTTTCCTTTAAAACCATCTGTTTGGTTTTCTGCAGCTCACATAGGAGCCTGGGTGTTTATCCTAACTGGTGTTCTCTGGGATTCCTGGTAGTGGTTTGGTGTCTGCATTAGCTGTGGGAACTCCTGTCATTATTGTTACAAACATTTCTCCTGTTTATTTCTTTTCCTTTCAGCATTCCCATCACACCGTTTATAGTTGTCCGATAGTTCCTGGATGGTCTGCTGTGTCTCTTTCCTCTTTCTCTCCCTCTGCAATTTGGTTTTGGAAGTTTCCCTTAGCATGTCTTCATGCTCACTGATTCCTCCCTCAGCCACATCCCATCTTCGTGTCTGTCACAGCGTTACTAACCTTTCCTTTTGGTTCTTTCTCAGTTTCCATCTGTGTTGGCATTTCTCATCTGTCCCTGCACATCATCTGTGTTCCTCGTCACAGCCGTCAGCCTGTTAATCACCGAGATTTTGAATTCCCATCGGACAACCCCTCCTAAATCCGAGTCTGACTCTCATGCTTGTTGCCTTGTCAGACTGTGTGGTCGTTTTGTTTGTTTTTGGCTTGTAGTGCCCCAGTATTTTGTTGTTGTTTAAAGTTGAACATGATGCACTGAGTAGAGGGAAATGAGGTGAACAGACTTGTAGAGTGGGGGTTCATGCTTGCCCGGCCCGGGGTTAGGCCAGGTTTGCTGCTTGCTGAAGCTGCAGGAATCAGAGGCTTAAGTTTCCCCAGGTGTCCTGGTTTGGCCTCCTCTCATCTTTGGGTTTCCCTAGATACCGTTTCCTAAGTGAGATCTCTTTCAGGTGTGTCTCCTGTTATTCTATAGGAGCCCTGTTGACGTGGTGGTGGCGGGGCAGTGGGGGCGCTCTAAGTCCCAGGACTAGGGTCAGGTCTCGGGGAGCCCACACCCCAGACTGTGACCCTCACAGTGCTTCTCCGTTTGTGTGTTTTTACTGCTCCTGCTGAGGTGGGATGGGGAGCCAGGAGTGGGCTGGAGTTGGGTTTCCCATCCCCCAGGGCTGTTCGGCCCGAGAACGCCGTCAGGCTGGGCTCAGGTGGGCCAATTCCCGCTGAGGCGGGCCTTGTTGAGCGTGCTCTGTGCTGTTGCTGGATGGTTGCTTTCCCTGGATTTATTCTTCTGGACAAATTGGAAAGTGCCTTCTGAGTCCTGCTTACCTCTGGAAACGGGCTGGCACAGGGCTGGTCCTGACCCGGGGTGACGGCTCGTCCACCCGTCCCACTCAGGGCCTTTGAGAGATTAGGCATCTGCAGAATTGTTGGAGAGAAAGGCAGGCGCGTAGGTGCTGACACCACTCAGGTGCGTGGACGCTGCAGCGTCGTGATGCGCAGGGAGTGTGGGCTCAAATCTCACAAAATGTATTTCATTATGAGTGTAAACGGCAGGTATTGTTTACCAAGGAAGATAGTTGTTGTGGAGGATTTGCTGTGTTCCAATGGACATTCCATTGTGCCTATGTGAAAAAAATAATGCTCATTAATGAATATGACACTATTTGCCTCCCTGAAATATTTTTCTTAATTACATGGGCAAATCTGTGTTTGGAAAAATGCAGTATATGCAAGGCTGTTACCAATAGCTGTTCTTTGAAAAGCAAAGCCAAGGGGCAGAACACGTGGGTTGAATGTCGAGTCGTTGGGAAAGGGCAGGAGAGTCAGGGGGCCTCCCACCCGCCTTCCTGGGGTTACCCTGCTTCCAAGCTGAGGTGGGACCTCCAGTTTGACCTCCAGTTGCCACGCAGTTTGTAATTATATGTCATGAGAATGTGACTGACTTGAGTGTAAGGGACTGCACCCACTTATTTATAAAAATTTTTTAATTGAAGTATAGTTGATTTATAATATTCTGTTGTTTCAGGGGCACAACATAGTGATTCGGTATTTGTATAGATCATACTCCACTTAAAGCTATTACAACGCAACAGCTGTATTTCCCTCTGCTGTGCAACACATCCTTGTCTCTTACCCAGTTTACACGTAAACGCTTGTACCTCTTCACCCACTGCCCTCTCCCCACTGGCCAGCACTAGTTTATTCTCTGTATCTGTGAGTCCTTCTGTTTTGTTGTATGCATTCATTTGTTTCATTTTTCAGATTTCACATACGTGATATCGTACAGTATTTGTCTTTCTCTGACTTATTTCACTAAGCATGATACCCTCTAAGTCCATGCATGTTGTTGCAAAAGGCAAAATGTTTACTTTTTTATGGTTGAGTATGGTTGAGTTTTCCACTGTATAAATGTATCACAGCTTCTTTATCCAGTCATCCATCGATGGACACTTAGGTTGCTTCCACTTCTTGGCTGTCGTAAATAATGCTGCTGTGAGCATTGAGGTGCTTATGTCTTTTCAAATGAATGTTTTCCTTTTCTTTGAGTAAATACCCAGGAGTGGAACTGCTGGATCATATGGTAGTTCTGCTTTTTAGTTTTACATCCTGTTTTTCCATACTGTTTACATAGTGCCTCCACCAATTTACATTCCCACCAACAGCGCACAAGGGTTCTCTTTTCTGCACGTCCTCACCGACACTTGTTACCCATTGTCTTTTGGATGAGAGTGATCCTGGCAGGTGTGTGGTGGTGTCTCACCGTGGTTATGATCTGCGTTTCCCTGATGATTAGTGGTGCTGAGCATCTCTTCATGTACCCATTGCCCATCTGTATGTTTTCTTTGGAAAATGTCTATTCAGGTCTCTGCCCATTTTTTTAATTGAATTTTTTTTATATTGAGTTGTGTGAGCTGTTTATATATTTTGGATATTAACCTTGTTGATTATATCATTTGTAAATATTTTATCCCATTCAGTATCCAAACCCATTTATTTTAGTGTTTTTGATTTTTTAATACACATATTACTAGGACTCAATTATCAAAGGATTTTATTTTTCCATTGTATTTAAAGATTTAAAGAATCTAAAAAGTACATTTAATTATCAATACAGCGATTTTCAGGGACATAAATAGCTATTTCGGTCATGAACGCGTGCGTCCCTTGTAAAAGTGCAATTATGACAGCACCTGGTAATGCTGTACCAGAATTTTTTCAAAAAACCCATAGTTTTAGGGAAATAGAAATATATTCACAAATGATAGAAGTCACAAAAACCCACATGTCAAAATTATTAACGTTCAATGTTAAAATTATTGAAATACCATTGTACATGTAGATTGTAGACGTAAGATTAAATTTTTCAAATGTCATCTCTCAAATTTTCCCTTTCTAAGAGAAACACCTTATTAGCATATTTCCCTTCATCTATCACAAACTGTTTCCTGGATACGGAGGAAACTGAAAACATTTTAATAACAGCCCAAGGTGATTTTCCATGCCAGTCTTTTCCAGGAGAGCCCCCAGGGTTCGTCGCTGCGTTAATGCCGGGTCCCTTGACTCCGGCCGGGGAGGCCTGGTACTTTCAGTGGTGTCTTGTACACTGGGAGGTGGTCCCTGCCAGGGCCGGTCAGCCGCGCTGCACTGAGACGGGGCTGAGTCCCCGCCCGGCTGCTGTGCGGACTCCGCTGCCACTAACAATTACCGGGGACAGCGCCAGGACCCAGCTGCGCTCGCCTGGTGCCCTGCCCCGCAGTCTCCCCGCGGCGTTGTCTGAGCGCGTCCGGTCCCACCTTCTCCCAGGGCCGGCGTGCCTGCTTTGTCATGTCTGCTGATCTCACTCAGGCTGTAGTTTATGTGGATGGCTGTCAAAGGTCCTGAGAAAATCCCGTGTCCCTCTGGTGGGCTGGCAGCTGGATAGTGAGAACCAGGGGCCATCATGAGTGTCCGATGGAAACCGTGGTGACTTTAAACAGGCCTGTGTCACTCCCAGGGGACAGCCAGGCTGCTCCTAAGGGTCACAGTGCCAAAGCGCCCTTAGGACTGGCCACTGCTTCGGACAAGCTTTCACCAGAATTAGGAAGTGGCAGTGCTGGACGTCCCTTATGCCATGATAATACTATGTTGAAGTTACTCATTGGAAGGGAAATGTCACCAAAAGTAAAGGCCATGGGTAGCCACCCCTCCCCCCATTTTCCTGTAACACGCGAAGTCCCCCTAAGTCATCACAGCGAGAGCCTGAGAGCGCAGCCGCTGCGTAACTGCCTCACCTGCTCAGCACAAAGCCCTGAAGTCAAGGTCATGTCCCCATTTTGCAGGTGAGGAAACTGAGACCCACAGTCTCATGTGATTTGCCCCATTCCCCACAGCCAGTCAGTGGCTCAAGTGAAGTGGAAGTCACGACAGCTTTGTAAATAATTTGATTGGGCACTGAAAATATGCAGAAGAGAGCATGGGAACAGTTCCTGCAAAGATTTGCTGAGCCCTGGAAGGACAGCCTCCTGCTCAGAGAATGCTGGCAGCATCCCCCAGACGTCCCTTTGGAAAGCTGGGGACCGGAATGGGGACCCGGCTCTTCCAGAATTGGGCTGAGAAGATGGCTTCACTGGGAGGTTTTGAGAAGCTTTCTCTGTCTCACTCTGGGGCAGGAGGGAGACCCAGGTGAAGCGTCTGTGGTCCCCTGCACACTCTCGGCCGGGGTCCCTGCTGCCACCCTCCCGGGCGACCCTGCCCCCACCTTCCTTTGCTTCCTGCGTCTCTTCTGTGCTGGGGGAGGTGGGGGTGGGGCCATTCTCCATGGAAATGAGTGGGATGACTGGCTTTCCCAGCATATAATAGTCCTAGAGCAAGGGCTGTTCTGTTTGGGTCCAGGCTTTTGATTAATAAGAGTAACACTGCATTTAATGAAATTTAGCCACATGACTTGCAAGTACGCATCCCACGCTGACAGGTGACAACAGAGCTGGCTGCCTGAGGACGTCAACTTTGTCATGTGCTGTTCGCTCAGATCTCTCCTAACCAAATTGCATTTCTTGCCAACATGTCTAGTTACCTTTCACAGGGACCACTTCTGCCCAGTGATGAGATCACATTAAGTGGTTTTTGCTCACGGTGACACCCCCATCCCTGCCGAGCTGTCTGCTGTGACTGCTGACATTGCTTGCCCGTTGGCTCAGGGGGCAGGACGGGGGGAGGGACCTGGGCTGAGGGTCTTCATGACCTTTCCCAGAGCCAGGTCCGGAGAGACCAGGACAGAGGTGCACAGGGTCCTGGAAACAGCCACCCGGGGCCGTCCTTGTCCCCAGTGCCCATCCATGTTCTGACCCCAGTAAGAAATCCACCTCATCTTGCTTCCAGAGTCTCCCTACCTCATCTCTCCCTGCCTTGACTAAAAGCAGGGAATCTAAAGGCAGCTGCTTAAAAATTACTTCCAAAACAGTGGAAAGACCCTGGTTCAAACCATTTGAGCCAAGGACAAGTCACTTTCCTTCCATTTCTCCGCTCCCGACAGCTGTCGGCAGAGGTGAGAAAAGGCCAGGTAAATAACAAACTATGTGTGTGCAGCCTGTGTCTCAGGAGGAGGTGAAGTCCACCTGAAAGATCCCAGTAGAGTAAGGCTGTCACGTCAGCCCACCCCAGTTCAACAGCCGAAATGTCCTCCTGACACGCTCCCGTCCCTTCCTTTCAATTTGTTACACTGATCAGCACCCCAAACCATTAATTCCATCTGCGTTTCGTCTTCTTCCCTTATTCATGCTGTCACACAGCGTTCTGGGGATGTGACGTTGTTCGTTTTGAAAATCACCAGTTTCAACAGAAGATTTGGAACATTAAAAAATAATTAACTATTTGAACAGTGTTGGTTTCAGACACGGGGGAATCTAGGGTAGGGTGTGCACTAAGGAAGCTTTAAATAGTGGTCATTCTTGATGATTCAATAAAATACTAAGGTTTACATTTCAGAAACTGGCAACCAAGGACATTTTAAATGTAAATGTAAGCAACTGGACCTGTCTGTAATGTGGAAAAGGATTATTTCGGGTTGTTATTTCTCGTATCCTGCACAAATGTTTAGTGGTATGTTACCACACTCTATCCAGAGGTCACAGAGACCATAACACACTGGCTCTGGGCGTCGTTGTCCTGCGGCTGGCAGCGCATCTGGAGAGCGGACAGCACCCTAGGAGGGAATGACTCCATGTTCCAGTTAGCCAGGAGAGAAGGCTGATGACTCGGGGCCCCTGGCTGGCACTGTAGACAGGGCCTGGGGTGCCACGCCATCCAGGCAGTGGCAGACCGTCTTCTCGGGGCCTCTGTGATCTGCACACCTGTCCTGGGTGCTGGGAGGTCGGTGACCACAGTCACTGCTCTGTTCCTTTCACGGAGAACCTCACAAGCTCATTCTTAATTTGATGTGCCAGCAGCTCTGCCATGTCCCTTCCCCGCACTTCGCAGGAGGGTCCAATGCTGTCTCCAAACCCAGACGCCGTACGTAGACACGTCCAGGGTGGGGTCTGGCCTGGTGGCAGCGAGTCTGGGACCTGCTTCCTCCTCTCCAGTATTTCCCACACAGCGCCCTTTAAACAGTAACGCGGAGCCCAAGGAAGGGTTAGCTGGGTGACGGTCTTCACCAAGTGAAAACCTGTCACCCTGACCAGGAGAGAAAACTCTGTGCCAGGACTATTTGACAGAGGGACTCGGATAGAAATGGCAGTCGTATCAAGTGGAACTCCAAAAAAGACTTTGCACACCTGCCCTAACCATGTTCATTCAGGAAGGTGGTAAGAATGCATTTGGCCTCCTCTCCAACCACAGGCCTGCCTCAGAGGGAGACAAAGAACAAAGGGAGGAAGTAGCTCTAGTAGCCGCCTGCGTGAAGAGCTCTTCTCTGCGCCGTGACTTCTCCGCCGCCCTCCCGCTCCGGCCACGCCACCTCCACGTCCTTGGGTGAGAATGGCAGTGAGAAGGCCGGGTCCCGGCCGGCGCTGTCCTGGTATGTTATTCCTCAGCGCTTCCGGGGCTCACGCCCAGGTTCTCTGACGTGGGTTATTTAAACTGAAGAACAATGGCTGCAGATGACAGAGTGAGCAAGCCCTGTTGGGCTGTGTCTGTCTGTGAGGAGTGATCATTCCTTGCCACGCGTGATTGAGTCGTGAGTCTGCGAGCACGAGTGCCCCGAGGAACACCCAGTTCTGCCATCTTCCGCCTGGTGGAAACTGATGGGGAGGGGTATTACCTAAGATTTGGATTCTGAATAAGTCACGTTCATTTCCGTGGGAGTTCTTGTTTTTGGAAACCTGTAAGAAACCAAGGTAACTCTCCTTTTAACTGGTGGGAAACGCAGGCACTGTGATGAATTAAGAAGTGCAGCCGTCATGGGCATCCACCGGGGGCCCTGGGGAGACGGGGCGGGAGGAGGACTTGCCTGTTGGCTGAGGAGGGCAGGTGCTGTCCCTGCGTCCTGGTGCGGACTCAGGTTCCTCTCCTGCAGGAGTGGGGCATCGGGTCGGCCGTGTGAGGCTGTGAGGTTTCCGATGCACCTTCTTCCTGGGACACATTGGAATGTTCGGCCCACCTTGGCTCCGCCTCTGCCTGGGAAGACGACACTGGTCCAGACTCTGCAGCACTCTGAGCCTTCCTGACCTCGGGGGGACATGCAAAGGATGCAGTCTTTCCTGTCCACGTCCCAGGTTTGGTCTGAGAAACGGATAAATGGGAGTCCTCGGGAGGAATAAAGGTGCTCACCACCGGCTGTGCTGTCCTCAGCGAGCGTGCAGGTCACGGTGTTGACAGCAGCTCCTCACCCACGCGTGCGTGGAAACCTGGTAGCCTCCATCGCGGCCTGGGGCCCGCGAGAGGGCCGCGCAGGTCTGGGTGTGGGGGCAGGGCGGGCGGGGCTGCTGATGTGTTTTATCTGCTTATAAATCACGCACGCACACACTGAACTCAGTCACCATTTAGCATGTTCTCAGCTACCTCAGGGCCCGCAGAACTTCACAAAATTACTGCCGCTCAGACTCCAGAGCAGAGACGAGGAGAGCAAAGTGGTAAAAAAAATCCCCAGGCTGGACGTTGGAATATTCCATTGTGTACATTCTCTGAGCCTCGGCTTCCTCGTGGGCAGAAGGAATGCAGTTTCAGTTCCATGCCTGTAAGGGTTTTGTGAAGATCACAGCAGACTCGGTGAAGACTCAGTCATGTGTCTGGAACAAGTGGCAGATGGACGGTGGATCCCGGGGACGTGCCCGTGCCGGCCCCAGGCACCCACTCTGACCATGGACGGGACGCAGGTCCCCCTCATGTCCTTACGGTCTAAGGAGGGGAGGCACAGAGAAACGAGCAAACCCAACCATGCAGGATGGCTGTGTGGCTGCAGTCCTGATAGGAGCCACTGTGGCAGCCTTGGGGTGCTGCAGACCCGCCCACGGGGCCCCATCCAGCCTTTCCTGAGGCCACATCTTCCGGCACAAGGCGGTGTCTGGATGCGAGGATCACTGCTTCCCTCCAGGCTGTTCCAACCCTCGGCTCTGTCCTTGCCCTACTCCCCCTGACAGGTCAGTGTGGTCCCTGCGACTTTCCAGGCAGCCTGCTCTGGCTGGGACCCCTGCGCCCCGCCCTGCGCTCTGTGGAAGCGTAGGACCGGCTCAGGCCGGCCAGAGACGCAGCAGCGACGTCTCCTGGCGGGCAGAAGGTGACGTGGGCGCCTGGTCCTCTTCCAGCTTCTGCTCTGCGGTTTAAGCTGCCAAGCGGTGCTGAAGTGATCCAGAGACAGACAAAAGGCAGAAAGGCTCCGTGGGGGAACGGCAGCTTGTGAACACTGATCATTTTCTGCCGTCCTGAGTCGGATGCTTCTGACCGTGAGCCCCCTCTTCAGAAGCCTTTCCTCCAGGGAGACACGGGCTCCCCTGCTGCCACCGCTTCATCCCTGCCTCGTGTGTCACCCGCGTCGTGTGCCAACCAGTAAAACGCAGGAAACCTGGGGAGGGCACCGCTGGAGTGCTAGGCGTGTGCTTAGCATGCACGAGGTCCTGGGTTCCGTCCCCAGTACCTCCACGAAAAGTAATAATAATAATAATAAACAAACAGCCCTGAGGACCTCCCCCCAAACATAAACAAAAATAAAATACAGAAAATAGCCCCTGTGTATGCAAAAATCATGTTTGCATAAATTAGACTCCAAAAATAAAGAAATGGGAGGAACTTTAAGAAAAGTAAAGATTAGCCAAGGCTTTGAACTTGATCAACTTTCAACTCAGGATCTACATTGAGTGCTGAAATTCCGGGGTTTGATTCCGCTGCCTTGACTCACTGACGCTGGGAGCTGTACTGCCCCATGATGGCGCCCGCACCCCTGCACAGGAGGGTCGCTGTACCCAGGCGTCACAGGCCACGCCTTTGGTGCTGGGATGCGAGGGGTCGTTCGTAGACGCAGTCAGGCCGGAAGGGGCATCTGTGTGTTTCTCCCCGAAGCATCCTCCCTTGGTTTCCGAACTCAGAACCATTTTCAGCAAAAGCCTACATCAGGAAACTCTGGGCTCCCATTGTGGAAGCTCAGAGTTCCACACGGGAGTCCTGCAGCTGCTGGCCGGATACAGTTCACGCGCTCAGGTACCAGTTACATCACAGAGAGCAAGGAGGCGTGCAGTGCACTTCCCCACGAGCTGTGCTGTCAGTGGGCGGAAGTGGTGGAACCCGGCCCAGAGGAGGGACCCTGGTGTGACTGCACTTACTAGCCCGAAGTGAGTCAGTTAAACATCCTGCAGGGAAAACACACAGGCCCTGCTTTCTGAGGCCCCCGGGAAGAAGGCGCTCGCTCCTGTGCGTGTTCTGCGGGACTGGTCTCCTGAACAGCCCCGCATCAGTCGGCTGGTGCTGATTCTCAGCCCAAACGCACCTGTGAGGCTGCTCCCTGACCGCCCCCCCCCCCACCTTTCACAGATGAGGAAACGGAGGCGCAGTTTACATCACTTGCCCAGAGTCAGAGCAGTGGGGTTAGGATTTGGAGCTGGGCACCTTCCTGTCTCCCTCTTGTCAGTGAAAACTGAGCCAGGATTGCCCAGCTCACCCAGCTGCCGGCATTCCCTGGAGAGGTTATTTTTTCTTACATAAAGAATGATCTGGAGATTTCGGGTCCATAAGGAGCTAGAAAAGGGTGCCTGTAACATAGGAGACAGAAGCGTTTGTGAGCCGCCTTCGTGTCATCGTGCTAATGCTCGCTGATGGCTGTGAGAGTGGTTTTTTTCCAAACCATTACTATTATAATTAATAGCTTGTGTGATTTAAATGCAAAATGCAATGACAATGGCTGGATTCTTTGCTTTCTTGTATTTTACAGTAGATTTGTAGGGCTCCATAAATAGTCTTGGAAAAAATAGGATAACCCAGAAAAAAAACTGTTCAAAACTAGTTCAGTTTGCAGTCCACCTTCTTGTAAATATTACTTTCTTTCATCCGAATGTACATTTGGCAGTACAGCTATCAGATAGAAGCCCTCTCTGCCTTTCATTTCATTGTTCCCCAAATAAAACAGCCTACTGAAATCCCTCGCCTTAAAAATCAGACTCAGATCTGAGCACCACAGTCTCTATCCAGTATTTCTTTCTTGCAAAGGGATATGAAGGAAAAAGCAAAGCAAACAAGCAGACAGACAAACATGCAAGCCTCTGAAAAATGAACACCCCTAAGAGGCTGTCTCCCGGGGAACTGCAAATCTTAGCCCCTTTCTGAGGAAGTGAGAGCTGGGGATTTCTTAGAGATTTCCCCTTGACACACAAGCATTCTCATAGATTAACTAGTAAAACACCGTGTGGCTAGAGACACGGTCCCTGCATCCTTCTGAGTGTGTGGAAGTGCAGTGCCGTGTCCACTCGATGGGAGCCGGCAGGCTGCCCCTCAGGCTTCTCCGGGAGAAGCTGGCTCTGCCTGCCGCGGTTCCCCCACCCTGCGCCGGCTCCTTCCCTGTCCACGGTCCTGGGCAGCTCCATCGCCCAAACGGGAGCTGAGTTTGCAAGCTGACAGGGCACGCACAGGGCTGGTGGTGCTGATGTCAGAGCCAGCAGACAGTCGTGATTGGATCTAATTAGACTTTGCAGCAGCAAATAGACAGGCTCCCTGCGTGATTGGCTTCAAAGTGGCTGGTGCCAAACAACTAGCAGAGGTGCCAAAGTAGGAGCCTGCGTTTGGAGCCTGGCTCCGGAGAGGCAGGAGGAGAGGAGGGAGGAGGGGAGGAGGCCAGAGCCCGGAGCCCAGACTGCCGGGCGCACCTTCCCTTCGCAGCCCCTTGGCCCTGGAGCGCTCCGTGCTGGGCTCAGATCACAGGCTCTCAGCCCAGCTGGAAACAAGTGACAGAGAACAATTGGCGAGGGAGGGGGGAGAGCCCGCGAGTGCTCAGTCCTAAAAAGTGAACCCGCTCCCTGATTCGCAGAAGCGCATACCGGCGGCGGCGGCGGCAGCAGGAGCAGGAAAGGTGAAATTGTTTCCGAAACGATCCGTGCCCCGTTCCACTCGCCGAGTCCCGGCCATGGCATCCGTCCTGGGGACCAGCAGAGCGTCCGGAGGGCTGAGCGGTCAACTCAAATGCAAGTCCAAGCGGCGGCGGCGGCGGCGGTCCAAGAGGAAAGGTAAGGCGCCGGCTTCCGCGCTGCCCCCCGCGAACTCCGCTCGCGCGCCGGCCTCGGTCTGCGGGCTCGCCGGCGCCAGCAGCCGCACTTCGGGGCGCTGGGGGCTGCTGGTCGGTCGCACGAAGCAGAGCGCGCTGGAGTCCCGTCCCTCTGTAAGTGCTGGGGGCTTCTGCAAGCCCGGGGGCGGTCAGCTGAGCGGAGGGCCCCGCAGAGGAGAGACGCGGCGGATGGGGCCGCGCTGCTCTTCTGGCTGGAGGTTGGCGCCCTCCCCGGACTCCCGCTCCCCAGGCCGCCGGCCGCCGGCACTGCCTCTGACCCTCGCGGAGGCAACACTAGCTCGAGAGCCAAAGGAAACACTTGCTCAAGCCAGCGTCCCTAAAAACGAGGGACGGGGCCCGGTGCCAGCTTCTCCATCCAAATTGTCCTGGAGAAAGCAGTGGGTACAACCCTGGCAGCCGCCTCCCCAGTTGGCTGGCGGTTTCTATTCAGAGTGGTGCCTGTTGTTTTGTAAACACTGGGACCTGCAGAGGGAACACGGCTTGTCTGGGGGAGTAAGCAGAAATTAGTACACGAAAGGAGAAGTAGGCGTTCCGGCTTGTTACAGTGAGAAACTGCGAACCAGAAATGGAGAGGCAGCAGCCGGGTGACAGGTTGCTCCGGACACCCTGTCAGGTTTGTGCCTTGTTACCGACACCTCGGAGCTGAGCCCCTGGAGTTAGTGGGTCCCCCCGCCAGCCCTAGGCTCCCACACCAGGGCTGCTGTGAGCGCGGCCGGGTCCCAGAGTGCCGCCCCAGCCCGCGTGCTCCCGCGGGAGGATGGAGGGTTCCTCCAGTGCCGCTGGCCCTTGCCCGGGGAGGGACTTGTGATCAGCAGCTCCTTGTCCTGAGTCTGCAGGAGAAAGTTCAGTTCTTGTTCTTTGAAATGTGTTGGTATTTTTTAAGTGGCCAAGGAACCGTCAGGAACAGTTGGAAGGACAGACCTGAGCTGTGTCAGGCGGTCCGGCTTCCCCAGCGCAGGGTGCGGTGCTGGGTGTGGTTGGGGCCGTAAGTCCTCGTCCAGAATCTTCATCTCTGCCGTGGCCTAGGGCACGTTTCTGACCCCTCTTCTCCCCGAGTCCTTCTCGACTTCTTCTGATAATAGAAATTAGCCAGACGTATGGTTTGAAGACATAAATGCCAGTACCACACAGTCACTGGTTATGATTGCATGTCGGGATGGCCGGAAGCAAGGTGCCAACTTCCCAGGCGGGTTGCAGAGCCTTCCGTGTCGGGGTCGGGGGTGGTCGGGGGATGATTCTGTGAGTCCAGGTCAGCTCTCAAGCTGCTAGAATGAGCAGCGGCTGCTCTGTTATCTGCGAATTTCACTCTGAAACACATCTGTGATGTCGCCCAAAAATAAGGCTAACAAAAAGTGATAATGATATTGGAAAAAAAAAATCACAGAATTTAATAACTAACCTCTTTTAAAAGAGATAAAAAGGAAACACTTTAAGTGTTCATTTTCTAATTTTTTGGTTTAGTATATTTAAATATTTAAAATTGAAAAGTATGAAATAATATTTTACAATAAAGAAAACCTGTAAGAAGAAAATATAAGCTAATGGATATTCGTGCTTTTCTCCAAATTCATTTTTTGTACCTTTAAATGTCAGTCAGTCGTGCTAGGTTAGAAGGCATTCAATTTTGGATAGAAAAACAAGAAATCTGAAAGAAGACTTCATTGGCTGTAAACCGTAACGACTGAAAAATTTATATGACATATTTCTGTGCTTCATTTTGGGTACACCAAGTCTCTTAATTTTCATACCAGAACCTGAAGCGGGGAGGGTGATGAGGGTGTGTGTACTGATTCCTGTTTCGCCTGCATTTATCTGTGGGGTGGAATTTCCTGGGGCATCTGCTGACAGCTTACCATGGTAGAAGTCACATCTAACTGCCAAATATCCACTTTTTTAGGGAAAAGTTAGCAATTAAGTGTAAGTGATCAAATGAAAAGAGAATAGCAGTTATGGGGCACTTTAGCTCTTTATTTGCACTTTCCTGGGAATGGATCAGTTTATGCAGAATTCCTGGTTACTGCAGGTGCTTTTTTTCCTCTTCTACCAGGACGATGGTGACTGTAAATTATGTTCTAATATTCATGAATCTTAACAGAAGTAATTGAATAGAATCACCTCAGCTTTTAAACTTATCCAATATTAAAACTCTTTATTTGTCACAATTTTAAACCCATACGTGTTTTGATGGCTGTTAAGGGATCTTAGTGAGGCTCTGCTGAGTGCTAGGTAGAGCCACTGAGTATGAGCACGGGGAGTTCTTTTTATATGTGACTAGGTCAATTGCTCTAGTGTCCACCTTGTTTGCCAGTGCTGTGTGGGTTTCCCCCTATTCTGATGAACAAGGGTCATCTTGAAGCCGCATGGTAACTTAGTTTCTCAGAGCCGTCGGCCGGAATGCTGTGAGCTCTCTGTGCTCTGAGAGTGGCTTCCGTGTGACTCTCACCAGTGTCTTCTTAGTGTCAGAATAGTCTGTGGGCACTGGAGTCGGAACTGTGGCTGCCGTGTGAGTGTGGAATTGCTCTGATGCTCCCGTTATGATGACATATGGCCCAGCATCTCGGGAATGAAATTTTTCCTGCAGGAGGCATGTTTTAGTCACTGTACCACACAGAGTAGTTTATAGCTTTACAAGTCTGAAAAAATAAAAATAAAAATAAAACTTAGTCACGGAGATTACTCACTAGCCCAGACCTGCGTTCGCCTCTCAGAGAGACCTGGAGGGATGGGCTGCGCACGCCCCCGCCCACCAGCCCTCCTGCTCGCTTGTTAGGACCTCGTGCGGCCCGCTGCTGCGTTTCCTCTGTGTGCTGGTTTTTGGTTGGGGCTTTCTCTTAGAAATGACTTAGGAATGACTTACATTTCCTGTGCAAACAAGAAATGTCCAATTTTGGCTTTTGTGGGGGAGAAAACAGGCAGTTAAAAAAAAGCTGTGAAAGGAGCAGGGTTACCACCTAATTCTCTCACACTTGGTTAAGGCACGTTCACGTCCCCGTGTCACACGGGAGACCCGCCAGTTTGTTCTGCTTCTGTGTCACCAGGAGACTTTGTGGAAGTCCCAGCAGCACTGGGCGCTCACGCAGGATGCCCACCCTGCTCGGCCTCTCGGAGAGGCCCGGGGGTGCGCCTCCCTCCGCAGTGCTGGGTAACCCCTTGCAAGGCAACTGCGCACGGCCAAGTGTGCCGCGTGGTCACATCAGAGTGGTCGTGCCTGCCTGCATTACAAAGGAACTGACGGAATCTTGTAAAAGATGTGTGTTTTAACACAAAATGGAAAAGGTCGAAGGCTTCTTAAATTAGCATCAGCTCGAGCAGGCAGCACAAGAGGGAGGTTCGTCACGCAGTGTCGTGTCTCAGGATGAACCACCTGCAGTTCCATCAGTTAGCCTGTCGCCCGCTGGCTACCTCCACGGTGACACGCTTGAGGGACTTCACAGGCGGAGTTTCAATTTTTAAAGTAGTACACGTGTTCCGTTTTGTGTCTCTTGGTCTTTCTTTGGTGAGTGTCGTTTTCCTAGAAGAAGCTGTGAAATGCATTTTGTAAATAAAGCGTTTTTAATATTTGACCCATGAGTATACAAAATGTACAAAATAAATGAGGTTTCTGGAAACTAAGGGGAAAAGATTGCTCTGTCACCAGAAACATGTTAGGAAATGGACTGGGAACCGATACAAATTCCGCTGGTTCCAGAGGTGAGCAGGAGGACCGGGCTTTAGGCGGCCAGCGGCAGTCATTAAGACAGAGGGGACGGGCCTCGGAGCTGGGGCCCGCCTTAGACGCTGTGGAAGCACGCGCTCGCTCGGCAGGTCGGGCCCGCTGAGTTCCGCATCAGCACACCACCCCGCTCTCTCTGAGGCGTTGACAGCAAACTAAGTTAATGCTTGAATTCCAGGTATCTTTTCCAGGCAAATCAGGGACACAGAGTTTCAGACAATCAGGGTGAATGCTGGAGTCTCTGACACAGGCTCCACAGAAGTGAGCCGGGGGTGGCGAGGAGGCAGGCGCGCGGTCGCTGAGTGGGGGGGCGAAGCCGGAGGAAAGTTGGCCCGGGCACAGCGCTGCTCGTGGACGGGAGCTCGGCAGGCGCGGGCTCGCTGGGAAGCGCGGTCCGCGGGGAGCTGCCGGAGCAGAGAGATGTGCCCCGTGGCCCCGAGCCCCCTGCAGCCGCAGAGCAGCGGGCAGGTCTCAGGCCGGCTGGTGGGGCTTCCACGCCTGCACTCATCGCAGCCGAGCCTCCGCACCGGCTGCCTGCTCGCTCGCCGACGACTCCAGAGGAAGGGCTGGATTTAGTGATAAAATTAAACTGATGAAACTGTTCGCCGTCATCTAATCACACAGGGCTTTTTCTTCCTTCCTCTTTTTGAAATCTGTATTAGTACCTCTGGTTTCTGGTGACCCGTGTAATAGCAGTAATTTGAGATTGCTTTGAGGGCATTAGATATGATGAGTGAACTTGAATTTAGAATAAAAATGTGAGATTCACGTATCCATGGCTAAATAGTGGTGGTTCGGTTATTGCCGAAGTGCTGTCCCAGAAGAGCGTTACGCAAGGAAATGCAGAACAAGGAAATCACATTTTTCTTCTCTTGAGGCACAGAGAGACAGATTATGCTCCAAAAGCGTTCCGTGTTCAATTTAAAACCCGTAAGTGTTTGTTGTTGTATGTGTGTACATGTATACATATACACGCAGTGAAGACAGCTGAAACATCAGAGCATTTTTTATGTCTGCCTGCTTCTTTTTCTAAAATGTTAGAAAATGAATGCCACTGTTTTTGTAATACAGACAGTTTTGAACAATTCCTAAAACCAAAAATAATTCTACACTCTTCATCATTTAAAAAAACTATTTCTAGATGCACGCTGTATCAGTAAACGGGGCTCTTAATTACTAGCAAACAAGATTTCTAAAAGGATAAATTTTCACGTGGAAAGCAAGATTTAAAAGCACTTATTATGGCATTCCTACACTGAAAAAAGAAAAAAGATGAATGCCAAGTAAAACATGAAAAGCACGCTGTCCTTCACAAAACACTCAAACTGCTGTGTGTTGGCACGTCCACGAGCTTGGACATCCCAAGGAAAAGCCCCACCGCGACCGGCTGCCTGCGTGCAGCGAGACCCGCCTCGTGTGGCCGAGTCTCTGGAAGTCGAGTGAGGCTGAATTAACCCCTGTCTTTTTAGTTATATGGCCCCTGCACTGAAATACAGATGTGCATGCTGTTAAATACTGGATTATGCAAAGAGCATTGTTTACTGCTAGCTATTAATATATTATAATTCCCTTCAGAATGTATCATTATCAAAGAGAGGGACACTGCTTGCAAAAAGAGGGGAAACATCTGCTTAATTCTTGATTGACACGTGAATCTGATATGCTCCTGCGGGACTTCAGGAGACGGAAAGGGGAGGGCACACTTAGAAATCTTTAAATGTGAGGACTCTTGTGCTCGCGCGTGTGACTGCCTTGGTTCCAAATACCCCTCTTGGGTGATTAAAATTTTATTTCCTTGTTTATTTAAAAGGAACCGGGGGCAGGGGGCTGTTGCGTCCGATTTCCTGGTTTTGTGTAAGCAGCATCACTGCAGATGCAGCCCTTCGAGCCCAAAATCTCCATCCGCAGATCTGTGAGCGAACCCATTTTCCGGGGAACCGCACCCGAGAAACAGCAGCCTGGAAGTGGCTGTGTTTGCTTTTTAAGATGTCAGTCATCTTCCCCAGAGCAAACGTGGCCACTCACAAAGACAGCAGACTCTTTTTCCGGAGAACGATGAATATTTGGAAATGAGTTAATCTGAGTGCCTGAGTTCCCTCTTACTCCAGCTACAGGAGTGAAGTCTGAAGGGCCGCAAAATAATTTCATTTTGTTATCTTACCGGTGAGGAGTGAACACAGCTGGTAAGCAAGTGGCTAATAAGTGTGTCCTTTGTGTCATAAAACACACACACAAGTTCACTGCCATCTGTTTAAATTATGGAAATTATCAACAGTTAACGCCGGAATTTTTTAAATTTCAAAAAATAGCTAGCAGGTCATGTAAGTTTTGTGTTCGTACTAAAGAGGGCATTTTGTGCTTGATTAAGAAATAGCGCCCAATAAACGGAGCGTTTATAATGATGAAAAGTAGCATTCATGTTTAAGATGGAAGAGACATACAAATGCTCAGGTGACTTTTAGATTTTAAGACCGTTTCTTCTGAATCCATAAGCGATGAAATTTTAAAAGCCCTTTTAAAGCTGTGTTCACTCAGAATCACAGGACTGGAGGCGGCCCCAGGGGTGGCTTCGCTGCAGAGAGGGGAGTCTGTGTACCCACCAGCGAAGCCCCAGCGTGAGCGCTCACAGTCGCTGGTCTCAGGCTGAAAAGTTGCAGCTCGTGTCCACACCTGCCAGGGTCAAACCCCCCATGACTCGGGAGAGGAGCTGGCGGTGTAGACAAAAGGTGGGACAGGACAGCTGTCATTTACAGTGCAGTTACCTGTTCAACTTGGCAAAACTCTGAGTAAAGGCATTCCTCGAAGGCTTTTAGAACAGTGCCCACAGGGAACGTAGTCACCAAAGAGAGCAAGGCTTCGGTTGCTGTTTCGCCATTGGGATAGTAAGTGAAACTAGTATTGCTCAGAACGTATTAGTGAACCCTCTTCTCTGGTCTCTGCTAGATGCAGGTGACTGTTACACCCAGATGTTAGCTCAGGCCTCCAGGTGATCGCACGCAATAGAGGGGTCCTTTAAATACCTCAACCGGGATGTGCTCTGGAGAATTTTATAGATTTAATTAATCTTTGCCGCTCCATTTATTTGAGATGAAATCTCTAATTCTTGTTTCCCTTGCCGATACCCGGAAGAGCTGCCTCGTCACTTTGGGATGTCTCACTTGACTTCTCAAATACGGCCCCAAAATAGGATGCGACCCGGCTCTCCGGAGCTAGAGCCTGTCCCCGGTCAAAGATGCTCCCCCAAGTCGTACCCTTCCTGCCGTTAGAAACAGACGAGAAGCAGGACTTGCGAATCCTGAGGCAGTGGCTCGCAGCAGACACCTGGGACAGCAATAACGGATCGGAAAACAATGTTGCCAGTCTAGGTCCGTCGGAAGTGCACAGATGCCCTTTCTTTGAAATTAATGCAGTGTTTCCTAAAAGTTTAATTGCTTTTGGAAAAGTCCAATTTAATAAACATGACAGAAACGTCAGCAGAATGGATTTTGACCTCCCCCACCCGCGGGTCTGGCTGGGCTCGCTCATCCCTGTCTGCAGCAGATGCTGCCCCGCGTTTGGCTTATGGCGGTGGCGCTCTGCGTCCTTAAAGGAAGCACGCTCCCTTTCTGCGAAACGTGGCGGGCGGCCCAGGCACGGTCAGGTACAGTTTAGAAGAGATATCTTATAAATTTGGTGTTGAGCAAAAGAGCATTAAGGAGAATACCTTTTACTGCTCCTTAGGTGAGTAAAGCATGGAAGGCCTGCTTTAACCACAGACATAGAGATATTTTATTTGTATTTCAACTCCAAATATTAATACTGCGGGTGAAAGTCTGCAAAGGGCCATCCGGGCTCTAACAGAAAGTGACTTTTTAATTCAAAACGTAACGGTTCAAGGAGAAATTTTAAAAATTCAAATGCATCCATGCTGCTAATTTTCTCTCTAAAGAAGAAGTAAATTGGAAATAAAAATCATTGCCATGTCCCTAGGGTAAATAGTAGCTTTGTAAACACTCGGAGACAGCAGCGCTGGGAAGTACTAACGTGGACAGCCCTGGAACGGTGTGGCCTGCGAGCAGGCGCCGCGCTGTCTGACGTGGCCCTGGCGGCAGTGCCTGTGTCGGCCCAGGCCCGCGCCAGGCCTGGCAGGGCTGTGGGCGGTGTCTGTTCAGCGCTGCTTGCAACCCAGGGAAACACTTTCTTCGCGAGTATTTAGGACTCTGAGGCTGTTTTTTTAAGATCTAAACAATGGGAACGTTTATATAATTTAATTGTTACCACTTGAGTGTTTTAATTTTAGAGAAGTTAAAGTATAATTTAGGCTTTTGCATGTAGATAATGAATAGAATTCAAGTCATTAAAAATTGTACTTTCTGGAGATTCTTAATCTAGGCATGTCGTATATACAGATGACAGACTCACGATTTGAAATACATATAAGTATTTATTGAAATAGTGAATACTGAAATATTAAGATTCTCCATCAGCTGTCTGGAACAATGGATGTCTAATATATACTCGTTTTTAAATGAATATTTTAAAAATCACGTATAGAGAAAAAATCTTGACTAAACTGAGATCAGAAACTCCTTGAGAGATGGTGAAAAAAATCCCTTTGGTTTATAATCATGCTTTTTAGTATTGATGAAAATATCAATTTAAGGAAAACATCATTTAAAAAAATTAAAATTCCATGAAGTGAAATAAATCTTTTTGTCTCTGTCTCTAATAAAAATTAATCTGTCCTCTTACACCGTAACGTAAGACAGAAACAGAAACTGTGGCGGCAGGAAGGGGTCTTAATAGAGGGGAGGGAGGGGGCAGGGAGTAACCTGCGAACCTCCTCCTTCCTCTGCTCAGGTCAGAGTTCCTCTGCCTGCGTCTTATTTTCTGTATCTTCTGAAACAGGAGGGGCGCTTTGTTGAAAAGTGTGGCACATGAGGTCCAGATCTGCTCTGTTTGCACTTTGCCTTAAACACTGTATGTCAGTTCAGACGGGGTTTGTTTGACGTGTGTAAGTACCTCTCACTCATTTGCAGTTGGGTCTCCTCGGGCTCCTACCAGGGGCTGGGTGACAGCTCAGAACTGAAAAGACACAAGGGAAAAAAGTCGGCAGGATCCTCTCAGAGCTTATATTGGATTTGGGGATATAGACAAACAAACGTAAAATCAGACAAAGACGACCCGCCACGACCCCAGTGCCGTGAGGCCCTATGGGAATTTGTTTAAATGCACAGTATTATCACACATATTACGAAACTGAATTTCTGTTGTATTTCTTTTATCATTTGGTGAAGCCTCTTATATCAAAACTAAATCAGTAAAATACAAACCCCTTTAGGTTTGAGCATTTACATTCTCTCCACAGTGTCAAAACATAGTAGCTGCTCAATTAAAATCCGCTGAGAAAACTGATTTCATTTTTGAAATAAGGGTTGTGCAAAAAAATAGTCAGAACCTAGTAAAAGAGACTGGGTGTGATCGCATGCGCTGCTGCAGTTTACACAGGGGACAAACACTGGGGGGGGCCTGTGAGTGGGATGGTCTCAGGGGCCCCCTTGGGGGTGACGACCGCTCGGGAAGGGGGCCTCTCCCACGCTGGTTTTGTGGAGCCGTCTGCAGGTCTGACTGGAGGCTGTGGGGCTGCATGCCTGGTGGTTTCTCCAGGGGGGGGCCAGGTGTGCTCGCTGTGTTTCCAGAAGTTAGTGCACAGGCTCTCTCACGGTCCCCCATCAATGAGTGGTGCCTGCAGAGTTAATTATCAGATTTAGACCAAAAATGTATAAAGGGCACCGACTGACTTATTTATAAGTCATTGCTATGTAAATTTGAATTTATTCATTCAGCAAACATTTATGGACAGCTTTATGTGTCAGCCACTGGCTAAATGGCAGGATTTAAGTCGCAGAAGCTCCAGAAGACGTTCTAAGAGAGCCGGAAGCTGCGGCTCATTGTGGTCCCAGCTTCCCGGAGTCTGTGCTGCAGAGGTATCTCACAAACCCCCTTTCAGAAGGCTGGCAAGACACACCAGGTGTTGGCCAAACCAGCCGTGCTGTGTGCTCACGGACACTGTTGTGGTGGAGTGACATGGGACCTCAGACCAAACAAATTCCAGAGGTTCGTGTCCACAAGCCTGGCACCCCTCCCGTGCCCCCAGCTTGGGCACAGAGGCCCATCGCGGCCAGCCTCGCGGGGGCACGTCTGTCCTCCCACGCCTGCAGCCCGTGCCTGGACTCCTCCGAGACCACCCACAGACAGCTGCGTCCTGCGTCTCGGGTCGCAGAAGTCCCCCTCTGTCCCCTGCTGAGGGCGAGCATCGGCCCGTCTGTGCAGCACAGAGGCCTCGCACCGGGCCCGGCAAACTCGGAAACCAGGAGCCTGCCTCGTGACATGCCTCGGCCTCCTCCTTGGCCAAGGGCGGCCCCTCCGCCTGGAGGTCCTAGCAGCCACGGGGCTGCACCCACCACCTCATCGCTTAGCTCTGTGGTCGCGGGACTCGTCGTGACAAAGACGCGGCGCTGAGCCTGTCCCCTGTTCCTGGTCTTTCTTATGTTTTACCTATTAGATGACCTTGGAGAGACCTGTCCCTCCCCCGGCCGTGTCCTCCGTCTCCATCTCACACACGTCAGTCACCGGGAGGCAGAGCTCTGGGCGCAGGGCCTGCGTGGTCTGCCCGCTCCGGCTGCCGTGCGTCGGGCTCAGTCTCTCTCGGTGATGACACTTAGGGATGTTTTCAAACTTGCACATCAGGGAAAAACTAAAAATGCAAATTGATAAAACTGAAATCATACAAAGGGTTTAATGCTACATCCCATTTGTATACATTTGTGCAAAATGGATTGTAAATGATACACAGCAGAAATCTTGTATTAGCATTCGTGCCTCTTCACTGAAACCTGCTTCACCCTTAATCCAAGGGGGTCAAGGAACCTGTCTTCCCTCTGGACTCGCCTGGACTTTCCTGCTCCTGGAGGTCAGGCTGAGCTGGCCCTCCACTGTGTCTGTCTACCCTGAAATATTGTTTCCTTGTGTGGGGTTCTCATCACTGGTATCAGAAGCCACCTCTGCGTCTGAAAATACCCAGAGTTCACATCCGAAGCAGAGACGTTACCTCCTGCAACTCCAGCAAGTGTCCCCCTCTGGAGTTCCCTCTTGGTGTTGCCCCAGGAAGGCCGTCCTCTTCCTGGTCCGTGATCTTCTCTCCAACTTGGGAGCAACGTTAAGTGACTTATCCCGCTGTAGTTCTGCGAGAAGGAATGGCCTTCTACTCTGGGTTCATAGCAGGAGCAAGCCCCCCACGCTTGATAAAGTAACTAGGAACAGGCAGCGTGACGCGGCCTGTGTGAGGTCCCTGGACCCCCTGGTCCAGGAGCGGGGAGGCTGAGTTTGCCCACACCACAGGCGAAGTCCATGAGCTAGCAGTCACGGGGCGGGATGTGTCTGTTCTACAGAACGTTGGCCTCACCCAAGAGGTTAACAAAACACCAGGGAGGACAAACCCTGAAAGAGTCGTTTAGCTGAGACTCTGCTCATGGGCTTGCAGCAGCTGTGTTGATGAGTCAAGTGTAATCAGCCACTGCCCGTTTGGCCCTGACGATAAGAACCAAAAACGAGTCGCTCAATAAATGAGCGACTTCCCTGTTCTACCCCAGGAATTTTTCTCTGCTGCACCATCGCCTTATCTGCAAAAGAGGAACGGCGTTTGAAACGTAAGACTGTGAGAGGGACATGTGTTTCACATGCATTTCAGGTGCATACATGTGGGCATAAATACACACGTGTACACAGCAAGTACCAAAACGTCTGTCGTTCCTCGGTGACCTGTAATGAACTTTTAAGATAAAATTTAGAGCCGAGGGGTCTTTTTGTACTTGTCAGTCTAAGGTAACTGTGCACGGAAGTGTGGAGAGACCGTATGCTGGTCAGCCTGGCGCTCTGACAAACACCACAGCAGCGCTGTGTTCCCTCCCAGTCCCGGAGGCTGGAGAGGGAGCCCCGGGTGTCGCAGGGCCGGTTTCTCCCGAGGCCTCTGTCCCCGCGTCCCCACCTGGTCTCCCCTCTGTGCGTGTCTGTGTCCTGATCGCCTGTTCTTCTAAGGACACCAGTCCTGTGGGGTCAGGACCCTCCCTAGTGACCTCATTTTACCTTCATCACCTCTGTAGAACCACGTTTCCAAACACAGACACGTTCTGAGGGACTGGGAGTTGGGGCTTCAATGTAAGAATCTGGGGGCACACAGAAGAGCACTGTCTGTTCACCTTTAGAGAAGTTCCCTGAAACCGAAGCATATTGCCCTGTATCAGAGGCCTCTCTCCAGAAACGTCATCTCTACCTCAGTCAGGCTGGAAAATTCATGTTCCATTTCCTCACTGTAGTATCTCTAGCAGAGGAACCCCGAAATCTCTCGAGGATGAGAAGTACTAGTAGAGCTGGACTAACACCAGCTTTGATTCAATAACGTCCGTATTTTTTCTTCTTGATTATTTGTTGTGAGCGATGCCCTCTGACGTGGTGCTGTGAACCTCCGTGGACTGATGGTCTTCTGCCTTTGGTCTCCTCCTTTCCAGCCCCTCTGAAGACCCCGTTTGTAGTTAAAGGTGGTGTGAACTCTCGTGACTCTGAGCGAGAGGGCCGAGGCCACGCCCATGCCCCGCTGAGGGCTCTCTGTCCTAGGGAGCAGGGTCGGCCCTGTGTTTCCTGTTGGGGGTAAAGGGGAACCTCGGGGCTCGTCAGCTGAGGGCCCTCTCTCTGTGTTTCTGGATGAGACAGCGATGCAAAGAGCTAGGTGGCCACTCCCTAAAGCTGGGCACTGGGTTAGAGTCAGGTGCTCCTGGGTGTGGAACTGAGCGCGTAGGTGCCGAGAGCCATCCCGTGAGTGCACGTCGTGGGAAGGAGGGGACCCCGAGGGTGAGGCGACAGGAGGGGCTCACTGCCACTCAGGGGCCCTGTGGACACGGAGTCTCAGGATTGTCACCAGTGCCCAAAACGCCGTGGCATGGAGCCGTGAAACGGGGGAACCCCAAGGTTCTGCGCTTCCTGTCTTCATAAAGACAAGAAAGACGCTGAACGGCACAAAAGCAGCTCGTGACGTTGTAACGTGTATGTGTGTGTGTGTGTGTGTGTAGATGTATTTGCATATGTGTAAGTACACATGTATGCGGGGCCTTCGTTTGCTGAAGGAGCCTCTTCAGGCTGATCTGAAGGCTAAAGGAACTCTCAGACGGTGCGACCAACTTGGACACGGCGTCTTCATTGTTCAGACGACAGCTATTAATACGTATTCACTCCAAAATAAATGCTAGTTCTTGCACAAAATAAAAATGTTCAAGAACTGCAATGAATTAATATGTTGATATTGGAGGTGAGGAAATTTTAAATTCTGTTTTTAAAAATCAGATACAAAAATAGCCTATGTGCTGTTCATACACAGCCTCTGCATGCACAGTGCACATGACGTGTGTACCCAGACGAGCACATGGCTTATTATGACACTCAGTGTAGTTAATATTTTGCAGCGAAAATGAAGACTGCTCTCCATTCAGTGAAGCCCTGGAACTAAATCTGAATGCTATAAAAGGCCCTCATTGTATTTAAATACCCTTTTGGTTACTGTGCATCTGGATTTAAAATGAGAACGTTCTGTCCTACCTTGCATGTGTGTTTGTGTACAGGACAGGTTTCACCCACTTTCCTGCATAAAGGATGAGTTTAATGTTCCAGTTTCCCAGATTAAACCAGCTCAGAGTCTGGGCTGGTGATACAAAGTCACAATCAACTTAAAGCCGCAGGTAAACATGTAGGTTCCATTTCAAATGCACTGAGTAAACGCATGAAAAGTGGATTGCAAAGCAAGCTTGGGGAGAGAAGAGTCACACAGGACATCTGAACGCAGCATATGATGCCTGACCCTGGAAGTGCCAACTTTGAAACAGAACAGTTAAATAACAGAGACCCTCATGAGTAAACAGACTGTTCCCAGGACATAACAAAGGGAAATTAACAGAAAGGGAATATTTGCAACTGGGCACAGACTAAAATTGCTCTTCCCATCTGTTCAATATCTTATTTATAAAACCATTTTACAGAAACACACAGGTAGACTCCCGGGCTTTTAAAATTCCTTTGTAAACAAGTCACCCGTTCTGGGTGACACTGTGTTTATAGTGGGCCTGGAAGTCTTCCCTTTTCTCCAGAGGTAAGAGTGGGAGGCCGCTTCATGCCATGAACTGGAGAGGAGAGTGGCCCGAGCAGATTTCTTTAGACCCTCCCCGCTCATTCTGTGGGGCTGTCGGAGACCCTGGTGGGGCCTCGGGAGGAGCTGAGGAGGGGTGGAAACACAGGTGGCACCCCTGCAGACGGAAGGGAAGGGACCCGGAGCCGGTCTGGTGCAGCTCATACCTGGGACTCGGGTCGCAGGTGGCGGTCGGTGTTCGCGGCTCCAATGGGCTTCTGTGGACTTCCCTGCTGACGCAGGAACAACGCCTAAAACTCCGTTTGTAGCAGTGTCTTCCAGCTCTCACCTCACTCACAGTAGGAGTTGCCCCTTACCTGAGTGTCTTCGAGTGTGTGTGTGTGTGTGAGAGTGTGAGTGTGGGTGCACCCGTGTGCCTTGCACAAGTACAGAAACAGAACAGCCAAGTCGCTTAGTGTAAATATAATCTCTCAGAGTAAAGCATGCCAGTTTAGAAAGTGCTCTCATAATGGGCTTATGGCTTTAAAGTTTATTTTCAATACTTGTTCTTTCTGAATTCTTTTACATCGGCATGAACGCTTAAAACACAGTAACCTTTGATCTCTTGCAGTGTTTTGGTTTGTTTCTTTCCCTGGGCCGCCTGATTTTTTAAGTGACTTGACTTCTTTACGCAAGTTGAATGGTGATGTATCAGTTACCCTGTTCCGGTCAGTCTCGACCCCAAGGCCCCTCCAGCCGAGGAAGGCAGGAGTCTTGAGCTTAAAACTGAGATTCGGTCATTAGCATCACCCTGCATTTCATTCAGACGAGCACTGGTTTTCCCTTCAGGTATGTTCATTGTATTTCTTATCAAGTTTCACAATGGCTTTGTAATTTTGGAATCACTTTTTTTTAAATTTTTTATTGATTTATAATCATTTTACAATGTTGTATCAAATTCCAGTGTAGAGCACAATTTTTCAGTTATACATGAACATATATATATTCACTGAGACATTTTTTTCTCTGTGAGCTACCATAAGATCTTGTGTATATTTCCCTGTGCTATACAGTATAGTCTTGTTTATCTGTTCTACAATTTTGAAATCCCGTCTATCCCTTCCCACCCCCCGCCCCCTTGGCAACCGCAAGTTTGTATTCTATGTCTATGAGTCTATTTCTGTTTGGAATCACTTTTATTGAATCAATGGAAAGATCAAATGCATGATATTTAGTGTAGACTTATTTAAGGAAAAACAATGAATGTTTTAAACTTCCTGATAACCTTGCAAGTGGGAACATCCACACTGAGCAGGTGTTGCCAAGACACCGGGCACGCACAAGTCAGAAAATGACCATCGACTCACTGTTCCTTACCTGTCTTCCTTCTCAATGCTGTACTTCTCATTTTTTCAGCTCACTGCTACATTAGTTGCTGTCTCAAAATGTGCTTTCAGCGGACTATCAGGCCTTCGCCAACTGTCTCTTAAGGAGGGTAATGGTGTGTCCAGGCGGCCTGTGGGCACACCTGTCGTTCGGGACGGATTCGACCTGATGCCCATTTCAGTGCCATTAGCATCCCAATTTAAATGGTTGATCAGTCACACGCCCCGTAGCTTACGAAACCATACTGAGCATCACTACTCCACTAAGTACTCGAGGACCCCCCTCATGACGTCCCTCCCTCCTTTGCTGTATTTTCCTGAACCAAATCACCTGTACGTTTGTGGGTGTGGCGTTTCTGATTTACATTTGTCTAATTCTCACTAAAGTATAATACAGCATTTAATTTTTCATGTTATTACAATATTCTTTCCAGTAGACCCGTGGTGTCCGTAAGAGATAAGTACTCAGAGCTGTGTGACTGTTAAGTCGGCCAGTGCTTTTATAGCAGGACACTGCTCCTGCAGAATGGAGTAAAGTAAAATTTCCAGGTGAAGTTCCAGACAACATGCAAGACTTTTTTTTTTTTTTAAGTTTGGGGTATTCTGATGTACATAAATTCAGCAGTTGCTTTGCTGGGAGTCTCCACAGAGTCCAGTGCATCTTTTGAGACTGCCCCAGGTGAAGAGAAGCATGTAGTGTTTTCTAAACTTACTTCAGCCTTAAAACCTTTGGGAGACAAGCATCACTGCCTCGCTTCGCACCAGCGCTTGGTGGCCTGCAGCTTAGGGGGCGTCCAAGTGATTGAACGCGTTGAACGTCTTCACAGACTCTGCTGCTGAGTGGACTGTTTATGATCTTGAATCTGTCTAAAGCTTCTGTTTTCTTCCTAAGAACCGCCCATTTCTTAGGCCCTGTAACACCTTTATTACTGTCACCAGCCGTGCTGGACGTAGCTGCCCAGATTCAGGGTTACTGTCCTTACTCTGAGCAGAAGTCACCTTCCTGACGCGGTAAGCCAGCGCGGCCGGTGCCTTGTGTCTGGAGCCTGAGCGCTGGGATGTGACTCGGAGCCCAGAACCAAGGACTTGGGGCACCTTCTGCAAAGCAGAATTGGCCGCTGACCAATGTGATTGTCCAGGACGGCGTCCAGAGCCTGGCCCAGCAGCCGGAGGAGGAGGGAGGCAGCAGTGATGGAGGGGCCCACTGTCCCCCCACCCAGCTTGGAACCTTCCTCGTTATCTCAGCCCCCGGCCCGTCCAGTCTCGGATCCACTCTACACATCTAATAAATGCTCTTCTTGCATAAAATGAATGGGTTTTGTTTCAATAGCTTATAAATAAGAACTAGCATATTATTTTCTTTTCAGGACCTTTTAAAAATAATAGAGCGAAGCAGAAATGGAGCACCGTCCGTGAGAAGCAGCTGTGGAGTCATGGGCCAGGTTGCCTCCAGCTTCATTGTTGTACTCCTGCTCAGCAGGGGTTAGGAGACAATTAATTTCAGCATCAAGATACTTAAACATTCCTACATTTCCTGGATCTTTGGAGTCCATTTTCATCCACAATTTTAAAAGAAATACGTTATTACATTTAGTATGAAATAACCTTGAAAGTTTCTCAACCAATCAAAATCTATTATTCAAAAGTAAAAGATGCTAAATATTTACTAGTAGCTTTTATTTTATTCTTAAACCCTGCTTACTGCTTACTTTTAAAGACAATATTATACAGTCAGTCACCATAAAAGACAGGTTCAGTGGACCTTCACAGATGAAAATACACTTTCAGGCTGAAAAGTCTTGAGAGACAGTATGACTACTGCAGCTGAGCTCTGGACAAAGCTCTGAGCTTCCTGGTAGCCAAGACAAAAAGTAAAAGAGTTAGAGACTTCTTCTTTTGCAGTAAAAGCAGTCAAACCACAGGAAGAAAAAAATTAGGCTGTATGATGTAACAACTTGGTATCGCGGTTTATCGCGGTTGTTGAAGACCTCATTTCGGTTTCACTGGAGCGTCTGGTGTTTTAAGTAGCCAGTTCTGACAGACTGTCCAGGCAGAACCGGCTCTAAGACGTGCGCCCAAGTGACGTTCTGTGGTCCAGGCTGCCCGGAGGCCTCAGGACCAGAAAGGCAGGCATGACTCTTCCTCTGGTAGGAGTACCTGGCAGAGTAAAAGCAACTCGGGAGATTGAAGTTAAAAATGTAAGAAGCAGGTAAGGACCCAGACCTCGTCTTCACCATGCAAGGCTGAATGTCAAGGATGCCGTATCACGTTCTGGGCACACGTGCGGACCCTAAAAGCCCTGGCCAGGAGGCAGCCCCCAGGGGGCAGCACTGACCCCAGCAGCAGGGGCTCCCGCCGACTGGAGACGCTCACTGGGTGAGTCATCTCCCCCTTGGGTCTTAGCACATGAACGAGGACCAGAGATGTGCCTGAGATGCGGTGCCTCGGCCTGCTCGCCCCTCGCACCTGCTTCCAGGTGAGGGGCTTGCTCCGCATTGATGGAGGCGCGCTGCGGGGTCGGCTGTAAACTCAGTCTGAATCGTGTGACCCTCCTCCCAGAGCAAGCTGACCCGGACCCTGACGTCCCCTGCTGTCAGGTCCTGGCCTCCAGCTGTATCTGGAAACTGGCTAAATGTTCATTTTTTTTAAACTACCATTCTGGCCTAAGGAGGACTGTCCTTCTCTTAAATTTCCCTCACACAGACCGTTCCACCACATCCAGTCAAGTACTTTTTTAAAAAATGGAACATCTTTAAATTGAAATCACGTGGATCTCCTTACGCAAAAGAAAGAGCTCGGGTTTGTGAACCGGTCTTAGTCTAGGAACCACAGTTAGCAAACCACCGGCTGACCGAGCCCTGGGCCCTGGCGCTGGGCCCTGGCGTGGGCCTGCAGTGAGCCCCTTTCACAGGGGGCTGCGATCCCGCTTCCCCACTGGCGTCCTCCGTCTCCTCCGGGAAGCGAGTAATGAGAGCACATGGATGGCCCGCTGGAAAGGGACGAGAGCATGCCGGCCACCTCCCTCCTGTTCCGCCTGAGGTCTGCAGCACAGGCCTTCCCAACAGGGTGTTCAGTGCTGCCCGGACTCCGAGCTCTGGTCCACACCTTGCTGACAGACTCCCGCACAGGAGACGCTCGCCTACAAACTCTTCTCGTCGCACCTCACCTGAAATGCTGAATTCTCATTTTTTTTTTTTTTTTTTGCCAAATAAAAGATATTGGGGGGCCTTAAAAATGATCTTTGAAACCAGCTAGAAACCTTCTAGAAAAACCCTTGTAGGGCAGACCTGCTGTGCACATTTACACACACGTGCGATTTGCATTTCTGTGTTTATGTTTATCACTTCTAAGCACCCTGTTCCTTCACCAAGCTCTGCCCCCAGCCTCCTGCTCATCAAACTGCAGAAACCCCGAGCTCAGTGTGGCCTGATGCAATTCTCTTCCCTAACTCCGCACGCGGCCAGGACGGATCTGCAGGTAAGGCGAGTGCCATCAGGACACAGTGTTTCCCCGGGACTCTGTGCTGTTCCGCTTGAAGTGTTTACGAAGCAGACCAGCCCGTGCCGACTCTGCCCATCGCCCGAGTCGCCAGCCCACCTGTCCAGGTGCGTCCTCCTCCCAGGTGCCCAGTGTCTCCAGTCTGAGTTCTCATGGCCATACCAGACTCCCACTTGTCTCCTCCCAGCTACACATTTTCCTCTGACGGTCACTTTTAAAACTCTGATGTCACCTAGTTGGCTTTGGCAATGATTTGATAGACTCTCACAGGGAGGTATAAACGAAAAAAGTACAAGTGAAAAATGTTACAATGAAGGAGCTTGCGTGTTCGCAGGAAAGCGGTTTTTGTGGAACACGTAGTGTGATGGTGGTTTTGGTCAGCAGCAGCAAGACGGAGAGAGAAGTTTCTGGGAAGGGTGAAGGGGAGACGTCACACCCCACAGGCGGCCACCGGCTCCACAGGCAGGGAGCACACGGTGCACTTCTGTGAAGTGCTTTTCCACGCCCATCCCTTTCCCTTCGTGCAAAACATTTGCAGAGAAAAAGAAAGGAAAGGAATGAATAATATAATACACCTGGTGATTTCTTACCTTTGTATAAAGCAGAATCCATCAAACATATGTAATTTTTGCTTATATAAGAGCTATGTGAATTCCTTCCAAACGTATTAATTTGTACAAAATGAAAACGGTTGTATTTCTGCTTGGAAAATGGCCAGATTGCATAAAGCAACAGTTTTGAGCACCTGTTGTGTGTCGGGCTGTGCAAAGAACCAGCCGGCAGTCAGCGTGGGCTCTGTCCGGGAGGAACTTACGGGTAGGAATTCCAGACATCTGCTTTCAACACAGTTTATAACATTACTGTTCTGGGAATTTTCTTACTGGATTTTAGGCATACATAATTTGGAAATTTGTTTTTGTAAAGGGTGTATTTTGCATCCCCAAAATCTTGGGCAGTTCGAGAATCCTGGGAAATCCAAAACCAAACGTCTGTAACGTGAATGGATGAGACTGCCTCGAAGTTTTCATTTCTTACCAGAAGGGTTTTGGAGGTGCGAAAGCACAGCTCTGAGCTGTATTAAACCCTCGGCGGCTGCAAGACGTCCACTGCCATCTGCAGTCACCCCAAAACGTCAGAGCCACGGCTCCTTCTGTTCCTCACGGAGGTGGGAGCTACACGTGTAAATCTACAATAACACGGGCAGAGGAGCCGCTTTCTCAGTTATTTTCGTGGAAAGGGGAGCTCGTTCGGCAGTTGCACGAGCAGAGGCAGCAGGGATGCTCAGGACGCGCTGTCCTCCGGCAAACGCCTGGGCGGGACGGCGCTCTCCGGAGGGCGCGCGCGAGGTGACCGGGGAAGGAGCAGGCAGCTACTTCTCAAATTAGCATAATTAGTAATTATCTCTTAATAGCGCCACTCGGCTTCAGAGACTTGGCACTTGAATTTCTGCTTAAAGTTCAGTGAAGAAAAACAAATTCCACCCTGAAGTGTTTCAGTAGCACAGCTGAGCTGCCAAGGTCACTGCTGGCCGAGGTAAAGGGTCCTCCGCTGTCAGAACCAGGCTCGTGACCATACACATTCGGACAGAAAACACCGAGGAGTGCGTGGCTTCCTTAATGCTCCCCAGTCTCTCTTTCTATCTTTGAAGACACCTCCAGCATTGTCCCTGCCTAGGGATCCCATGTCACTAGCTGGGTACCGAGAGCCATTCATCTAATGAAACATAACATAGCTTCCCGTAGATCACAAGTCTGTCTGTCCAAGTGAAGATAGCATGAAAAAAAATATGTTTGGCAGGACACGGAGAAGACGTGTTTACAGTTTTTCACAGCGAAGCAGCATCTCCCCTTTAGTCTGGGCAAGGAACCCTTTGCAACTTGTCAAAGCCATCTTTTGTTACTAATTAGTGGCCCCTGAGGTGTACATTGTAGCAGTTTGTAGGAAGTCCACACTGTCG